>NW_006408682.1:5358033-5400326 GCF_000296735.1 Chrysochloris asiatica
AGCCTTGGAAATCCTGTACAGGGTCGCTGTGAGTTGGAAACGACTCCGCAGCACATTACAACAGCAACAACAATTTTGGACATGAGTTATCAGGGAGGACCAGGCCCTCAAGAAGGGTATCATGCTTGGCAAAGTAGAAGGTCAACAAAGAAGAGGAAGACCGTCAATGATATGGATTGACTCAGGGACTCCAATAGTCGGTTTAAACGTAGCAGCGATTATGAGGACAGTGCAGGGTTAGGCAGGGATTTTCTCTGCTGTACCTAGGGTCTCTCTGAGTTGGAACTAACTCAATGACATCGAACAATCTGCTGATGAAATAAACTGTGGAGTAACTAAAATGAGATAATCCATGAATGTGATATACTGTCCTGTGTCCATGATCTATGTTGCACATAATCTATGTGTAATAATTATTTGCATTGACGTAATGTTTTCTGTTTGTTATGGAAGTGGGTCTCGTCTGGGATGGAAGCTTTGCATATTTCTGATCTAGAATAGAGCTGTCAGTTGGTGAACCACTGCAATATGAATTGGTGATAGAATTTATTTCATAATGTGTGTGATCACTTGCAGTGGTAAAATAAATTATTTTTAGATCCCCAATATAAATTGTTTTCTCACTAGATAATTATAATTGGCTCTGTGTGTAACACAAATTTTAAATATTTTATGTTATTAGTAACACCAGCGTAACATGGGAATTAACAAGATAGAAATGCAAATGAATTTTTCTGTTTCTTAAACTGTGGCTGCAAACAGAGAATGGGTTCTGTAAATTATTTTTAATGTGCACACTTTTTTAGCAGGGTCCTTAAAGTGGTAATCATTTTTCAGTCTCCAGTGTTAAAAGGTAGTGATGGTCTGACAGATGTAATGTTGCATTTGTTGTTGATGAAATACTGGTTTTCATTAATTTTATGTTTTAAAAAACTTATCTGTAGTCATAGAGTTCTGCTGTTTAACTGCTGGAAGGAAATCCATTTAACAACCCTTTCTCTGGTTGGTACAAATGATGTGTGCTCTACACTAGCACAATAGGATAAACACTGGGCTGCTAACCACAAGGTGGGCTATTCAGGCCCACCAGCAGCTCTTGGAAAACCTGTACAGGGTCTTTATGAGTTGGAAGTGATTCGACAGCACACAACAATAATGAACCTAGAAGTTAGTGATGTGAATCTCCTCAGAAGGCACAGCAGAGAACAGGACTGACAATCTTCTGCTGCTAAGATTTCAGCCTAGAAAGCGTTCAGGAGTAAGCAGTTCTACTCTGTAACAGATGAGGTTGCTATGAGTCAGATTCAGCTCAACAGCAACAGGATTTTTGTTTTGCTTTGATTTTGGTTTCTGTTACAGAAAAAGGACCAGGAGAAGGAGGTGGGAGACAGGTAGTAATCAAGGCTTATACCCTTTTCATTGTAAGGAAGTCATTGTGGTATCATGATAAGAATGCAGAGGTGCATTCAGGAGACCTGAGTTGTGATTCTGCGTTTAAATGCCAGGGCTCACTGAAACAGCTGTTACAAAAGTAAATGACATAGTACATTGGACAAATCTGCAACAGAAAAGGATCTTTCAAGGTTTTCTAAAGCAAAGCTGTCATTTTAGTGGCTAAGGTGTGCATACCTTATTCATTTTGATCACCTCATATGTGTGTAACAGTTGGAGAGTGAAAAAGGAAGATAAGGAAAAGGATACCTTCGAACTGTGGTGTTGGCAAAGCATACCTAATATACCATAGATGCCAAAAGAGTGGACAGATCAGTCTTAGAAGAAATATAACCAGAAAGAGCCGTAGAAGACCTTGGCTGTGTCATCAGGAAGGACAAATCACTAGAAAAGGACATAATGGTGGGTACACTGGCATTGGGGGGACTCTAAATGAAATGAATGGAGGATCTGGTAACATTTCCTCTTGTTAGTCCTAATGTCTTAATGCCCTAATGGAGTCCTGGTATGGTGCTGTGGGTTAATGCTCTGGACTGCAAAGTCAATTTGAACCGCAAGGTTGGTGGTTCAAGCTCTCCAGCCATTCCTAGGAAACCCTACACCGGGTCGCTGTGAGTCGGAACTGATTCGACGGCACTTAACAACAACATCATAATGACTCAGAGCCAACTGGACTACAACTAACAGTAACCATCTTGGGCGAGTAACCTAATTTTCAGTATCCTTTCTGCAAGTTTACAAAACAAAGGTAATATGACCTGACTTACAAATTACAAAAAGGCATGTGCTGATGCAAGTATGCATGTGAGAACCAATGTAAAATAGAAAACTCTTCAGTGTGTATTGTACTTCATTGTCTGGGTTTATTGATCTCTTTCCTGACCTCTAGGATCATGCTCAGTAAGGTAGTTAATTCAGATAAGAAGACATCTATGATAAGAATTTGGAAAAGCAGCGTACACCCATACCAAGCCACCTGGTTACTGTAGACATATAACTGCATTTAGATATTTCTGTTACAAACAATACCTTTTTAAGATTCTTAATTGGACTTAAAGTGGGAAAGGATGGGGTTTTTTTTTGTTGTTGTTGTTTTTAACAAAATCAATTTGCACAATGTTGATAGTTATAACTATATTGACATCATAGTTAAATAGTTACTTTTTTTTTTTTTTCTGTAAGTAAACACAAGTGTGATTTGAAATTTTTACTCTAGACCTCTTCTTATTTAAAGCCTGGACCAATAAGCAATGTCATAGTAATTGAAGAAATATTGATGTTGCAAGGATTTCATTTTATTTGGATTTACAGTCAATGCCCATGGAAGCAGTAGTCAAGAAATCGAATGATGTATTATTGCATTTGCCAGATCTGTTTCAAAAGACCTCTTTAAGGTGTTAAAAAAGCAAAAATGTCCCTTTGAGGACTAAGGTTCTGCTGAACCAAGGTTTGATGTTTTCAATCACCCCATTTGTATGTGAAAACTGGACAAAGAAAAAGGAAGACCAAAGAACAATCAAAGCCTTTGAATTTTGGTGTTGGCAAAGACTATTTAACATACCTGCACTGCCAGAAGAATAAACAAATCTGTCTTGGAAGAATTACAACCAGAATGCTTCTCAGAAAGCCAGGATGGTGATACTGTGTTGCACATATTTTTGGAAGTGTTACCAAGAGGAATTGCTCCCTGGAGAAGGACATCATGCTCAGTAAAGTAGAGGTCAGTAAAAAAGAGGATAAGATCGTCAGTGACATGGATGGATATAGTGTCTGCAATGAATAGTAATGATTGTTAGGATGATGCAGGACCTGGTAGTTTTGATCTATTGCATATAGGATTACTATGAGTCAGAAACAACTTGATAGTGCCTAACATCAACCTGAAATTTAAGCTGGATTCAGAGGAGGATGTGAAATAAGGGATAACATTGCTGACATCAGATGGATCTATGGCTGAAAGCAGAGAATACCAGACTGATGTTTACTTATGCTTTATTGACTGTGCAAAGGCATTCTACTGTATGGATCATAACAAACTATGGATAACAATGGAAACATTCAATTGTTCTCAAGAGGAACCTGTACATAGACCAAGAAGCAGTTGTTTGAACTAAACAAGTGGATACTGAATGATTTAAAAATCAGGAAAGGTGCACCATCTCTTTTCACCACACTTTTTCAATCTGCATAGCATATAATCCACGAAGCTGGATTTGATGAAGAAAAATGCTGTTTCAGGATTAAAGGACGATTCATTAACAACCTGTAATAAGGCAAATGGTACAACCTTACTTCCTGAAAGTGAAAAATACTTGAAATACTTATTGATAAAGATCAAAGACTACAGCCTTCAGTATGGACTGTCCCTCAATATAAAGAAGATGAGAATGCTCACAATGAAACCAATAAATAACATAATGGTAAATGGAGGCGAGATTGAAGTTGTCAAAGACTTCATCTTGCTGGATCCACAATCAACACTCATGGAAGCAGCAGTCAAGAAATTAAATAATGTACTACATTAGACAGATATGCTGCAAAAGATCTCTTTAACATATTCAAGAGCAAAGATGACACTTTGAAGATTAAGATGTGTGTAACCCAAGCCATAATATTTTGCAATAGCCTCTTATGCATGTGAAAGTTGGAGAATAAATAAGAAAGACCAAAGAAGAATTGATGCATTTGAGTTACAGTGTCGGTGAAGAATATTGAAAGGACCTTGGACTGCCAGAAGAGCAGACAAATCTGTCTTGGAAGAAGTACAGTCAGAAGGTTTCTTAGAAAGGTGAATGGTGAGACTTTGTCTCTCTTACTTTGGACATGTTGTCAGAAGGGGCTAATCCCCAGAGAATAACATCATGCTTGGTGAAAAGGAGGATCAACAAAGAAGAGAAAGACCCCAAATTATATGGATTGACACAGTGGCAGCTATAGTTCATTTAAAAATAAGAACAATTTTGAATATGGTGCAGGACTGGGCTGTAGTATTTCATTCTGTTGTGCACAGGTTGCTGAGTCAGACCAAGTTGATGGCACTTTACAACAAGAGCAACAAGGATGCTCTTGGGAATTTCTGGGCATTACAAATATTTAATACTATAAGCTGCTCATGGAATAGCTAGAAGTTCAAGTCCACTCAAAGATGCCTTGAGTGAAAATCCCGGTGATCTACTTCTGAAAAATCACCATTAGAAATTTTATGTAGCACAGATCTGTTCTGACACACATGGGGTCACCATGTGTCAGGATCCACTCAAAGGCAGTGGGCTTTAAGGATACTTTTGCCTAGAGCAGACCCAAGTTCATTTCCTTTGGCCTTAGGATTGAGACTTTTATCCTTCTTAAATTCCATGTGTTTGTTGGACCCTGATTTGTGACTGTTGTATTTTGCAGTTTATTTTACTCTCTTGTCAACAACTTGATGTCCAGGCATAGCACTGAGGATGAAGGGTTGCCTTGCTCTCGATTATGATGTCGTCACTGCTTCCTTGCCTCCTTCTTCTTTGCTTATGTTGTCCCCAGCTCTTGCTTTATCCAGACACACTAGCCTCCTTGGAGTTCCTCAGCTAGACCAAGTATTTCCCTGCTAGTACCTCTGCACTTAGTGTAGTGGTTATGAGTTGGGCTGCCAACCTCAAGGTCAGCAATTCTAAACTGCCAGCGGTTCTGCTGGAGAAAGATGAGGCATTCTGCTCCAGTGAAGATTTACAGCCTCAGAAACCCTGTGCAGGGTCGCTACGGGTTGGAACCGACTCCGTGGTACTTAACAACAACAACTACAACAACAACAACCTCTGCACTTGTGGTTGCTTCTGGCTGGGATGCTCTGCCTTGGATCTCGACTTTACTGTCGTCCTGTGCTCACCTCAGAGTGAGCTTCTTTGACGCTCAGTCTAAGTAGAAATCTGCCTACCCTCCTTCTTAAATTCTTTAAATACATATATCCCCATGTCAGATGGTCTTAGTCACCCTTGTGTGATTATTTTCTTATTCTGCCCTCTTGAATCCATGTGCCTGTAAAGCATTGGACTGCAAGGTCAGTTTGAACCACAAGGTTGATGGTTCAGACCCACCAGCTGCTCCTTGAAAACCCTATAAAGGGTTTGTATGTGTCAGAACTGACTTGACGGCGCTAAACAACAATAACAAATATACCTCTTTATCTGTAAGCTCCTAAATAGTGACCAGCATAAAAAAGTACTCAGTTAGTGTTTGTTGACTAAAAGGATGAATGTATGTATGTAGAATGTGGGCTCGCTGCCAGTTTGTACTTTTTCCTTGTTCTGTACCACACACCCTGGCAGCCCTTTCTGTGTTGTCTACTTTAGTTCCTTCTGTCTGCAGCTTTGAACTCTGTGTGATGAGAAGGTCTGTTTGCCTACCCTCAGAAAACCCTGCTCTTGAGATGGGGGTATGACTCCTGGGTACACCACAATCAGTCAGCCCCCCACTACAAGCAAAACAAACCTTCTCATTAGGGTGCTTTCTGTTTCTGATTTTTAAAGCTCCCTCCTTTCACCAAACCCTTGTCTCAAGGTCTCTGTATTTAAAAATCTATGTATTCAGGGTTTCTCTTTTAGCCCTCCATACATACCTTCTATAAAGTTCTTTTTCAGTAATATATAGTGGAGAGCTTCTGGAAACTATTATAATTGAAATCGCATACACTGGTGGTATGATTCCTTTGGCTAACCCATACATTATGTAAATTTCCTCAATATGAAATATATTTTTTTGGATATAAAAGTTTTAAAATACAAAAAAGGAAAGTATCAGCCTACTCAGAAATAGTTATTGTAAACGTTTTGGGTCTGTGGTGTTTATGTGTATGTGTGCACATGTGTGTACACACAGACATACACGGTGCACATCAATATTTGCATATTTGTACGTATGCAAAAGTAAAAATAGAATCAGAGCAAGCATAAATATTTTGTACCATGACTTTTAATTTACTATATCAGGAACATCTTTTTATGCCAGTAAGTATTCTCTTGTTGTTGTTGTCAAGTGCTGTCACGTTGGTTCCAACGAATAGTGAACCTATACAGGGTTTCCAAGGAACTATTGATCATGCTGTTCAACCCCACCTTGGAGCAGTTGCATGATATTTCATCTTCACCTTGCTTAACGGCCTAATCTGTAGTTTCTTCATCTGCCAAAGGGAATAATAATACTGCCTTAAGCATTTACTGAAGAAATTAAATGAGCAACATATATAAAGAATTCAGAACAGTACCTGGCATATAGTTGTTGTTGTTAAGTGCCGTCAAGTCAATTCCGACCCATGGCGACCCTTTATAGGGTTTCCAAGGAGAAGCTAGTGAGCTTGAACCACTGACCTTGCAGTTCAAACAACTTTGCAGTAGGATGCATTGGCCCCCACAGCACCACACCAGGACTCCTGACATATAGTAAATACCTAATAATGTTTAGCTGCTATTTTTAATTAATTTGCTGTTATTTTTCAAAGCACTTAAAATGCGCTATGCTCTATTTTGGAATCCTGATATGGTGCTGTAGGTTAAGCACTGGGTTGCTGACCCCGAAAATGATAGTTCAAACCCCCCAGCCACTCCCTGGAAGCCCTACATGGGGTCATTATGAGTTCAAAAGGTTCTTAACAACAACAAATGTTCTATTGTATTATTTCCTGTGAATTCTAATTATAGTTTTGTTTTACCAATAAACACCACTTTTAAATTCTAAAAAACATGTTTTTCTTCATTTTCAAATAATATTATCAAGACATGTCAAAAGGGTATTTCTAGTAGAGGCCAACCTCACCTATAAAAACAATCTCTGGTTTTGTAAAAGAGATTGCCTTATGGATTTCCATCTTCCGGAAAAAGAAGCTCATCTCACTTCCTCAGCCTTTGTCATCCTCAGCCAATGCCACTCCTTCTACCAGGAAATCCATCACCCTCTGACTGTGTCCGAGTAGAACTGTGCCCCATGGAGGTTACAATGACTGATTTTTCAGAAGTAGAAGGCCTTTTTCAGAAGTAGAATGCCAGCCAGGTTTTTCAAGGAACCTCTGGTAGACAGAGGCCTCTAACCTTTTGCTTAGTAGCTGAGCCTGTTAATTGTATGCACCACCAGGAACTCTCCTCCCAGTTGAGAGTTCCTCTAATGGTTGATGCACCATTTTCAAGGCTAATTTCCATGATACTGTTTCCAAAGGAAGTGTGCACACACCTCCCTCCATTGTGGTTGTTGTTGTTGTTAAGTACCATGGAGTAGGTTCCGACTCATAGCGATCCTGCATGGGGTTTCCGAGGCTGCAAATCTTTCCGGGAGCAGAAAGCCTCATCTTTCTCCTGCGAAACAGCTGGTAGTTTCAAACTGCCGACCTTGAGGTTAGTAGCCCAATTCCTAATCACTATGCTACCAGAGCTCCTGCATGGTTAGAGTTCATAAATTTATACCTTTAGTCCACTTTGAGTCTAGCATCCTTCTTTTGAAAGGGGATGGATATCCATTTGCCCCAGTACCATGTGTTAAAGAGGTTGTCCTTTCCCCATTGAGTGGTCTTTGGCACTCTTATTGAAAATCAATTGACCATAAATGTATAGGTTTATTTCTAGACTGATAATTCTATTTCATTGATCTATATGTGTCTTCTTATGTCAGTTCCAAACTGTTTTGATTACAGTTGCTTTTGCCCTTTTCCTCCATTCTCTTATCCCCTGTCAGAATTTATTGGTCTGTCAGCCTCAGGGGGAGTATTAGACGAAAGAAATTGTCTATCAGAGTTGAGTAATTCACCAACAGTCTTTAGGAGTGCAGATGGTCTTCAAAGGAGCGATTTGACCTTAATTAAACTTTGTTATTTTAACTCCTTTTTTATCATTAGGTTAAACATATAAGTAAATAAATTTAGAAATGTTGAACTTTTACTATTGTTTTTTTTTAATTATTTTTTTAAAATATGCATGTTTCTTTCTAAGGGCAGTCTAGTCCACCTTTAAAAATATGCCAAAGTTAAATTTCTCTTCCAATGTTCTGTATGATTTTAAAAATCATTGTTTTGGGAAAAGGGAGTGAATAGTTACACAACTTGATTCATATCATCTATGTCTCTGAGTTGTACGTGTAGAAATAGTTGCCTTTATGTATATTCTGATGTGTATATTGTCAACAACAAAAATGTACCTAGCTATGTACTAGAGTCCTTGTATGGCTCCATAGGATAAGCATTGGACTGCTAACCACAAGATTGGTGGTTCAAGCCACCAGATGTTCCTTGGACACCCTATTCTGGGTCACTGTGAGTTAGAACTGACGTGATGGTACTTAACAACAACCATATATACCACATAGAAACAAAATACCATTCAGGTTTTAATTAAGATATCCCTTGACCATTGTTTCTCAGATAGAGACCTTCAAGTGCTCAGCCCTTGCATAGATGTTATTTTTAAAGTTTTCGTTGTTTAAAAAAATAGTTGAAAAAATATGTTCCTTTAGAATGTCATTTTTTATTTCTTGTTATTATTTTTTTTTTCATATACCTCATTCTTTGTCTAAACCAACTGTTGGCTACCAGCATCTTTGACCTGGATCCATATGTGTGGGGAATTTGGGGGACTGAGGGACTTTGTTAATTCTGTTGACATTTGTATTGTTTAAGTGGAAGTGGCTATTTAAAAAATGCTAGCACAAAGCCTGGGCCATTCCTTTATTAATGTATTAAAGACCCTGACCAAATTAAAAAACCAATAGAGCCTTGTTGAGCCTGAATCTGTTAGGCTATGAAATGCACTCTGGGTTTTGAAGAAGAAGTGAGCACATTTATAGCTTTAATTACTCATTTGGGATACTACAGTCTGTTGCCAAAGCCAGTTATCATCAGCTTTGATTAGAAATCAGGAAAGACAGCTGCTGAAATGTAGAGTGGAAAGAATTGTATTGGATTAGAAAGGCGTTCTTTTGAATTTGAAAGAGAAGGAAAGCATCTTTGGAAGACATCTGAATATGCATTTATTTTAATAATTGAACGGCTAGAGGTATAGTACAGTATATTGTAGGTTTGAGTGGTTTTCATTATTAAATTAAGTGCCTTTGTTCTGTTCATCTAGAATTTCCTGTTAGCTGTGGCAGTCTTTTTCCTCCTTTAGCTCCATTTCGATGCAGTGTTACATCCCTATTTGTGAGTTGAAATGTGTCAGTATTCATAAACTAAATTCATGAACCATCTTCACAATCATTGGGCCTGATGAAACACCATTTACCAGTGTGAAGTCTAGCCAGGAGAGGCATATAAAATACTGCATTCAAATGCAGCTTCAAGCAACAGAATCCTTTATTCCCATTGCTATGTACAACTTTTAGCCTTATTGTTTTAACAATAAAATGTGGAATTATAATTTGTGTTAGAATGACACCATGCCCAAATGCTCCTAAATGAATCCCATTTTAATAGTTAAATCACTAGAATTTGGCTCAGTTTGTATAAGTCAAAAGACTTGCCTTTCCGCTTTTGAAAGCTGTTTGAGATATTGTCTGGAAACTTACACATGACTCTATTTTCCTATCTGTAGTTAACTTTATTAAACAGCAGTATTCACTCCTATTTCTTCAAAAAGATTTTCACAATTGCTTAAATAGAAGTATAAATAAATAGTGTATGTAAGAGTATGCCCATCCCTTAAGCATTTATATAAACTCTAAGGACTGTTGAACATGATATGAATTTGCATTTGTAGTTGCAGGTGAGTAAACATTTATGCAAATACACTAAGAGAAATCCTAAAGCACTCTGGCTCTAAGTGCTCTAGCTTGAAAGTTAAAGCTGAAAACATCCACCCTGCTATTTAACTCTAGCCAGTGTGATGCTTAAACAAAACAAAGATAACATTCTGTGCCTACACAATGGATCAAAACAGTTTCCTTCAACCTCACTTTGGACCATCTGTTTGAAAGAAACAGAAAACCCCTCAGGAAGTAAGCCTCTAATCTGTGGCTAAGAGTTTAAAGACACATGCTCAGTTTCACAACCTAGAAATGTGTACTGAGCGTTGTAATAGGTTTTATATTAGCTGTAAAAGGTTGGGTGGTTTGACCTCAGCGTCTGTCCATCCCAGCTTCTCTATTCTTTGTAGTAATTGAAAGATATCTTTTTGTGTGATTTTGACATCAACTTTTACAAATATTAGAAATTATACATTTCCAGTACCTAAATGATTACTCAAACTTCCCCACACTTTAAAAAGCTCGAATTCTCACGCCAGCCCAGAAGCTCCGCCAGTAACATGTTTGCCTAATGGAAGCATTCAGATGTCTTATAATCAGTTAATCATATAATCATAACTTACATGATGATTAACTTGATGTGTGATAAAGGAATTAGGTAGGTCTTTAACCCCATATGATTCTGTATTGAATCTCACAAGAACTTTTGGAAAATGTACATTGGTTCAGAGATTTTGACAGTTGTTAACATTTTCTGTCTTTGAGCACCGATGTGGGTCCAGGTCTGTCTCTTCCTATGAAATATTGATATAAGACCCCCAGATTTGCACAATCATTTTGCATAATATCGAATTGGAACAATGATAATAACAAAACATTTCTGCTTTGCCAGAAGCGAAAGGATATTTTTCATAATTAAAGCTTTTATTGTATTCACATGAATATCATAGGTCAATGCTTGTTTTTATTTTCAGTTGTAGGTAAATATATTATCTGATCTTTATTAAATTTCTTGTAAACTGGGAAAACTTTAAGTAAATGTGGTGGTTAAAATAATATTGATCCACCAGTTCTGTAAACTGAAGTGAGTAAGGAGGAAAGTAAGTTTTAAAGTTTATGTATTAGAAGAAATACAGTGTTTATTACTGGAGATTTCTTTATAGGCTACTTTCCTATCATTGAACTGTGTACGCTGTGGATTGTAGTCACAACCTTCCAGTACTTGCTTTCTTTCCCTATTTTCTAGATCTTAAGTGTATGTGAGGGAGCTACAAAAAATTCTTGGAAAAAGCCCATGGTCTTTCCTCCCCTCCTCTCCGTTTTCCATGTACTTTCTGATGCCCGCGTGTATTCCTCACATGATAGCTGTCACAGACACTACAGCTGCCCTTGTACTTCAGTCAATGGCTGGATTGACAATGATTTCCAAGGTCTTTTCTAATTCTTGACTTCAGCATTTGGTAGAATGCTGAGAACAGATGCCACTGTACGAGTGACACCTTGGTGTCCATAGTCATAGAAATGCCTTTAAAAGTGTATGACTGTTCTTACCCAATTGAATCCTTCTGAGGGGAAATAATGTTTGGAAGCATTTCAGCTGGAAAAATGCATAAAGCTGGATATTGTCAGACATTTTCTGAGAGCAAGTCAAAATCATTTAATGCTATGTAAAATACAAAGCACATGAGATGCAAAAGTAATTATTGCAAACTTCAATCTTGAGCCTGTGAATGACTAACTTGTTCAGGCCAATAAGAAACAAGCGAATGTTACCAGTTAGAACTTGGCAATATCTCATTGTATGCCAGTCACATCCACACACACACACACACACACACATTTGTTTGTTTACATCAGTCATTAGAACTCAGTAACTAAACTGCAGTGATAGTCAATATGGCATTTATAAACACATTGATCGATTTAGAAAAAGCAAATTACTTCACAAACATTGACGAATAATAAATAATGTTATTTATCACAAAAATATTGCAAGTAAAAGAGAACATGACAAGGGCAAAAAAAAAAAAAAAAGAGTGGACTGAAATCACACCAGAAGTTAAAGAGGTAGACTTTGGAGAAATGACTAGAACCTCAGCTTCCCCAAGCTGCTTCTGACCCAGGTCATGTTCATGGTATATCAGCAGCAGCCAGCTGACTTGGCAGGTTTCTTATCTGTGTGTTTCTTTCCTGTCTCGCCAAATAGTAACAAGTTTTCATGAGAACTTGTTGTGACCTACCAACCAATGGAATTACAATAGTTTTCATAGTTGTATAACATGATAATTTTACTTTAGAAAACAAAAATTCTGAGAATACATAAAGCTTAGAAACATGTAATAAATTCATAAAAAGTAGTAGAAAGACCTAAGTAAATTAGTGGCTTAAAGTATGGTGGTGGTGGTGGTTATGTGCTTTGGAGTTGATTCCAACTCAAAGCGACTCTGCATAGGGTTTCCGAGGCTATAAATCTTTATGGGAGCAGAAAGCTGCATCTTTTTCCTGCGGAATGACTGGTAGTTTCCAACTGCTGACCTTGAGGTTAGCAGTCCAACTCATAACCACTCTGATACCAGAGCTCCTTTCTAAAGAACAGACTCTTAAAAAAAAAAAAAAAATGAATAGCAGTTTAATGACTTTAAGATTCAGGGAATTCTTGGAGAAGTTGCTTTGGTGAATAGATGAGAAAACTTATAAATAGCATTGTTGTTAAGTGCCTTCAGGTTCGTTCTGACTCATTGTAATCCTTTATAGGCTTTCTGAGGAGAAACTGGTGGTGAGTTTGAGCCGCCAATCAAATGGTTCAAACCAACCTTGTTGTCCAGTGCTTATCCTACAGTGCCACACCAAGACTTCACAAATAGCCTATCAGTTAGGAAACAGAACTGTTTCTGAAGCATTTACCAGGGGCTAGTATTTTCAAGTGGTGTTCTCTTTGTGATATAGATGTTTTAATTTGCTTAACAAAATCATTCTTTGTAAAAAGTAAAAAAAAAAAAAAAAGATATTTCTGATTTTTCAATGATTTGTCCTATTTGGAAAATAATAATTTAGGGAAACATTTAGGAATAGTCATTCATTCATTCATTTAACAAATATCTATGTTGAGATGTTCCCATGTGTAATCCATCAGTATTCTGTGGTAGCATCCAGGCTCTCCACTGGCTTATTTCCAGAAGGAGGTCACCAGATCTTTCTTTCTGCTCAGACTAGACGCTCCTCTGAAACCTGCCCACCATGAGTGACCCTGCTGGTATTTGAAATACCCGTGGCACAGCTTCCTGAATCATAGCAACACAAATGCCACTGTGGTATGACAAAGTGACAGACAGATGGTGACACAGAAGCAGACTACATTTTGTTCTGCTGTACACGGGGCCCCCATGAATAGCAGCTGGCTAGATGGCAACCAACAATACCAACAACAGCCACTATGCTGGGCACATAATGGCAAGTTCAACAAAGCCCTTGTCTTTGTGAGGTTTATAGTTTGAGGGGTGGGAGTTCACAGGAAAAAAATAATAAATGAAAAATGTTAATTACACTGTATGATAAGGGCATTATCGGGGTGCTGTAAGAATGCCAGGAGACTTCTTTGAGAAGATGATGTGAGCTCAGTTCTGAAGAAGGCAGAGAAGTCAGATTGGTAAGGAGTGAATAAAAGAGCTCTCTGGACAGAGGAAGTGCATGAACTTAGTTAAAGGGAGGGCAAAGGTTTACACTGGCCAGCGTCTAGATGGAGGTCAGTGCAGCTAAAGCTTGTTAAGTTGTGTGGGATGAAGTCAGAGAGGTATATGGAAGTCAAACCTACCTAGGCCAAGTTAACAAGGTGCGAATTTATTCAAGGTGTCATGATTGAAGTGATGTCATGATTATTAGTGTAATCGAATTTAATGTCCCAATGGTTGCTGTGTGAAAATTAGGATTCAGGGTAGGTAGTAGCTGAGTCAGCCAGGAAAACAGAAACCACACTAAGTATTTTGAACAGGTAGAATTCAGTATGAGGGATTGATCACACAAGCATTATTGTTGTTGTTATGTGCCATGGAATCAGTTCCAACTCATAGCAACCCTGTACAGGGTTTCTGAGGCTGTAAATCTTTACGGGAGCAGAATGCCTCATCTTTCTCCTGTGGAACAGCTGATAGTTTCAAACTGCTGAGCTTGCGGTTCACAGCCTGATTCACAACCACTACATTGAAAGAGGAGTAAAGAAACACAGAAGAAATTCAGAGAAAATTGCAGGAAGTTGCTACCAAACTGAGAGCAGAGTATAAAAGGGTGACTTTGGTACAAGGAAGTCATGACCAGCACAATGAGCAATGGTAAGGGCAGGAAAACCAATTAGGGAGTATTCATCTACAGAGGAAATAGTGGAGGCTTGCACTGGGATGTTGGGAATGAAGATAGAAATGAATAGCCCTAAGAGAGATTTTCAAGCTTTATGCATTAGGACCTGCTGATCGATTGGTCGTATTGAGTAGAAGTTGAAGAATGACTCCCAAGCTTTTGAGTTGAACAAACTGAGTATGATGTAGTGCCGCTTGCTGAGATAGCTAAATTAAAAGAGGGGTGGGTTTGAGGAAAAAAAATGTTGAGTGTAAGACATGTGAAGTGTGAGATGTCAAGTGAATAGTTAGCTATATGAGTATGATATTCAGAGAAGATGAACCTGTTTAGGTTGTATATGTGAATTGGGGAATTACCAGCATTTTGATGGTATGTAAAATTATGGAAATGGTTGATACCCTTGAGGGAGAGAGTGATGAAGGAGAAGAGCATATTGTGGGTTTTGTGGAATTCTAGGGTCGGGAGCGAATGAAGGAAACTAAGATGTGGGAAGGGAAGGGAAGACAAGGTTGGAAGGAATCAGCTCTTTCTGATGGTGTTGAGAGACCGTTGAGTAAGATGTGAACAGAAAGTTGCCCATGGATTTTGGCTCACGAACATATTTTGTCACATTCCTGATGGGGTAGAAGGCTGAAGAGTTTATAGGTGGCAAGTGTACTCCATTCTGATACAGTAAATTATGAGAAGATATAAAGGCCAAGAAAAGTTATTTATATTTGAAAGTGAACTATATGAATTCCTATGAAGTTCCTGCAGTCCCTGGGATAGTGTAAATGGTTAATGTACTTACCTAGAGTTTTGAGTTCACCCGAAAGTGCTTTGGAAGAAAGGCCTGGTGATCTCCTTCTGGAGAATCTGCCACTGAAAACCTTATGAGGCACAGTTGTACTTTAGCACATATGAGGTTGCCATAAATCAGAATCAACTTGACAGCAACTGATAGTGTTTACCATGATAGGAGGCTTCAGAAAGTTGTGGAAAAATTCCATTATCTTTCTATTCCATTTTCCTACAAACTTTTTGAAACCCTCTCATGTAGCAGCCTTGAGGCAAAGATCACCTCTGTTCTTTCAAGTTGCTTTCTGTCCATTCTAATTTGGGTACCAAGTGATTGTTTCTGTTGCTCAGTAACCATTATTTAATAATTTTTATAATCAACTTTCTTCAGCAGTACAAGGAGGCATCAAAAATTCCTGGCAATCTTTCCACACACTTTTTGAAGCTCCCTCATATTCCTCAGTAAATGAGGAAAAACTATCCATATGCCTAAAAGTCATTTTGTTTAAAAATCTCAGAAAGTATGTTGTTGGAACTTTATTTCTTTTAAGATCTAAAGGTTTGTCCTTCCTAAGTGCTACGTCAAGTCCACGCTGTAGCAATTTAGCAGGTCACCCCAATGTTGTGGATCTTCTCTTTGGTGCCAGAGATCACAAGTGTTACTGTAACCTTTTCAGAATTTCCTTCCTATCTGGCCTCAGCAGGTCACACCATCTTCACTGAATAGATAGAGATGGAAGTGTGGATTGCTGGCTTTGTCAGCTCCCATGCTAGTTTCCAGCTAGCTCATCTGCATTCAGAACAGAGTTGATGAGTTGCTCTGGGTAGCGTAGTGGTTATGACTCAAGCTGCTAATCTCAAGGTCAGCAGTTCAAAACTACCAGTGGTTCCGTGGGAGAAAGATGAGACTTTCTACTCTCGTAAAGATTTACAGCCTCGGAAACCCTGTACAGGGTCGCTATGTGTCGGAACCATCCCAACCATTTTATACATAGAAGGCATTTCCTCCAGTAATACTTTCTCATTGGACGTAACATCTGACTCTGCTCTTGGACCATAATTGAAAAAAATATTATATGCTAAATGACTAATTAATAGGAGAATTCTTCAAAAACTTCATGACGATAATAGTATTGAAAGAGAATGGAATTTTTTTCCACAAACTTTTTGAAGACCCCTCATATTTGGACCTTTATTAATGTTTTATGAAATGCACTAAGTGTTTCCGACTATTATCTCTTCTTATGTAAGTTATCATTCAGTTTGCTTTGCTACCATAATTAGAGGGATAAGAGTAGAAATCCTATTTCTTGTTCAAAATGCTATTTTTATAGCTGGACAAAAAGTGTCTTGTTTTACTATACTTATCAATAGACCACACTGCTGTTCTTTAAGGTTGTGTTTTAATAAGTATGTTCTCTTGGGCCAGAATGTCAAATATATCCCTAATGAGTTCAGTGACATCACCAAGCATGCTTATGTTCCTTGCCAATAGTCAGCATTGTTTAAACAGATCACATAAGCTGTCATCTCGCTACAGATGCCAAGGTCAGGGCATTAACAAGCAAGAGAGCTTTGAAAAAAAAAAAAAGATGACGATTTAAAGCAAAGTCTGGCTATGTCAGAAGAACAATGAGAGGCTATTTAGGTAGAATGGTGGAGACTTTTGAGAATCGGCATTTTCCTTCATAAAAGTTCGTTTTCTATGCTTGTCTGCCCAGTGAAAATTGTCTAAGTCAGTGATGGCCCTGGAAGATGGTATCTATAAACCACATCTGCCACTTTGAATGTGGAGTTTTGGGAATGTGCTACAGACAGCCCTGACATTCTAAAATTGATTGAAATTTGTATGACCTTCAGAGGTAACTAATATATTTCCAGCTAGTGTGACTTCTGGAAATAATATAGTTCAGCAACCAGAAGTTGATTCTTCGCAACAAATAGTTCGTGAATAAGTTCTTCTTTTAAAGTTTTTTTTGTTGTTGTTGTCTTTTATGATTATAACACCAAAGCACATGTCAAATAAAAAGGTAAAAAAAAAAAAAAAAGTCTTATGTAATATGAGAGTAAGTGAAAATATATTGCTACAAAAGCATAACAAACTTAATCAAACAAAATATCAAAGTGTGAAGCTATTGCTTCTCGATATGCCTTCTATCTAGATCTATAGACACGTTTGCAGGTGCTGTTTCCACCTCTCCAGTGAGTCCTGGTGTGGCGTTGTGGGTTAATGCACCAGACTGCAAAGCTGTTTGTACTGCAAGGTCAGTGACTCAAGCTCACCAGCTGCTACTCAGAAACCCTATTCAGGGTCGCTATGGGTTGGAACCGACTCGATGGCACTTAACAACAACAACAACAACAAACCTTCCCTGGAGAATTCTGTATCCTTCCATGTATACCCTATCAAAATGGTAGTTTTAGCATCCTCAAGGACTCATTCATATTCCTTTTCAGTGTTCTTTGAATTTGGGGAAGGAGGACAAGATCAAGCTTGTAGGATATTTGGGATAAGATTTCCCAATGAGGTTATCCTCAGATCACCTTGATACTCTCATAGAATGAGCACATGTGTTGTCATGATGGAAAAAACTCCTCAGTACAGCTTTCCTGGTCTTTTTTTCACCAATACACTTTCTAATTTTCTTAAAACTTCTTCCCTAATAAGCCCCCATTATTGTCCCATGTGCTGTGAGAAAATCCATCAAGATTATCCCTTTAGAGTCCCCAAAAGTATCTTTTAAACTGAACTCTCTACCTTGAATGTAACTGACCTGTCAGGTCCCCTTGGAAGCCACTGCTTTGATTGCACTTGTTTTTGGAAGGCACCTTAGCAAGACTTAGAAAAGCTTATTACTGAGAGAACTTGTCTGCAACCATCTACAGATTGCAGAGACAAATTTAAACATGACTTGTTTGAAATAAACACATGCATGCATGAACCGCAACCCTCATAGCAATACTGTTTGACGTACACTTGAGTATATGTATTTATATATAATTTATTGTAAGAGTGGAGCATAATATTTCATTTGTTTCAAAATATTTTGATATGCGTGTGTATTTATGTGAATGTCTAAATCTAACTTGACAAACTTTGACAGGTTTTTTTTAAAAAAGTTTGAATTGTGAATTGAATGAAGGCTTGCAGATAAGATCATTGGTTTTACATTCAACAAATCAGACGTTTTGTTTCTTCCCAAAGATCGCAATCCCGTCCATGGGACAATAGCAAAAGTTATCCCTCTTCCTCCTTGTGATTCTTATGTCCATTCCACCCACCTTCCCATCCCTTCTCAACTTTGTCCTTAGGTAAATGTTGCCCTTTTCATCTTGAATGCTTAACCAATTCATAAGGATCATACCTTACTAGTGTTGTTGTCGATTCCCCCACTCCGACCCCATATAAGCCTGTCTACTTCTCCTGTCTACTACTTGGCTGAAATTTGGACCATGAGAATGAGTTCCTTTCCAGACCTGAAGGGTGGTCGAGGGTCATAGTTTCAGGTTCCTCTAGTTTCTTTCAACTTTGGCAACATTTTGTGGCTAGAATGAAGCTCTCCTTTTGGATTCAGCTGGAATACTTTAAGAGTGAAAATTAATTACAGAGACAACTGCCTTTGTGGGGTTTTTTTTGTTGTTGTTGTTGTTTTTTAAGTTGGACGTGTACTCTTTCTCCTCTGACTTCTAAATGTGTTGACATTGTAGTGGTTCTTGTATTTCCAGTGACTGGTTTGCATTGAGAAGTAGAGGTTAAGACAGCCTCAGCATTAAGACGATTGGAGGAAAAAGAGCTGGGAGGAGACAGAGCAGTTAGTTCCAGTTCTATATATTCAAGTACCTAGAGGAAATGGATAGGCTTAGAAAACTGTCAGTCTGTATCCTGACTGATCAAGCCTCCTTTCTATTGGCTATATTGAAGAGTCTTTTTACTGATATTTTTTTGACCGATATAAATAGCATGTTTAGCTTTACCGGTATGAATTTAAAAAGAGCCCTGTCGTCATATAGAGAGTGTTGGTATGATGGAAGGAAGACTGGATCAGGTATTCATCAGTTTCATTCTGTGTTCTGTATTCATGTCCCCATGTTGTATGACTCTCTGTTCAGAAAATCGATATACTAAGGCTTTCCTGGTTTCTGTGGCTTGCTTGGTTTATGCTCTGCTGTAGGTATTTATTTATTGGCTGCAGTTTTTGATTTGTGGTTACTCAATGTATTAAATAGAGCCAAAGGCCAAGTGGTTTCCACAGCTCAGGACCCTACCTGGAGCTGGATGAAGAATGGATATTCATATTAGACAACAATAGATCTGAGTGTTATCTTTCACTTTATAGTGAATAAGAAGGGACTAAAGCTACTGTCAGGAGGGACCTGTCACTGGAGAGGGATATCCTGTTTGGTAAGGTGGAGGGTCAGAGAAAGAGAGGAAGACCCCCAGTGAGATGGATTGGCCCAGTGGCAGCATTAATGGGCTCAAGCGTAGCAACAATAGTGAGGTTGACCCAGGATCGGACATTGTTTCATTCTGCTGTGCATAGGGTCACTATGAGTCAGCACTGACTCAATGGCACCTAACAACAACAATAACAATAAAGCTATGATGTTTTTAAGTTGCCCAAAAGCAAATGTGAATTCATATGTAGAAGCCAAGAGATACTTAAGGGCTAGTGAATGAGTCCTTCATACATAATACTTTTCTGTTTATCCAAGGGGGCTTCAAAAAGTTCATGGAAAAATTCCATTATCTTTTCATTCCATTTTTTCACAAACTTATTGAAACTCCTTCAAATTCAACTAAAGATATAAAAATGAAAAAAATTAGATGTATAATTTAAAGTGAAAGGGATTTTTTTTTTTTTTTTTTTTTTGCTATGTCAGCACTTCATTCATTTTAGGACCTTTGCTTTTGTTATACAACAATGTGGAAAACAGTAAGTGCTTTGAAAGTAAAAATATGTGGGTGGAGTATGGTCTGAGACCTTGAACATTTGATCTGGTTGAAGAGACAGCCAACAGAAATATACACAGATCAACTAGACAATTACCAAGAGACATATGAATAAGAACAAAATTAAACCATTAAAGAGGTGTTGTTGTTGTTGTTGTTGTTAAGTGCCTTGCGGTTAGCAGTCCAGTGCTTATCGTACCACATCACAGCAGGATTCCACCATTTCTGTATCTTCTGTGGTAAGCCTTCCAGATTTTTTGCCTTTGTTTCATTTCGGCTGGGTGACATCTTATTATTGAACCATATAAAATATTTGTATATTCTTGATACAAATCCTTTAACGGATATGTGACTTACAAATATTTTCTCCCAGTCTGTGACATGTTTGTTCATTTTCTTAATCATTTCTTTGGAAGTGCAAAAGTTTTGATCATAGTCATAATAATTCATTGATCGTCCTTTTGATATCATATCTAATAATTATTTCTTTAACTCAAAGTTATGAAGGTTTTCTCATAGGGCTTTTTCTAGAAATGTATACTTTTAGATCCAACTGTGTCACACTTTGAGTTAATTTTTACGTGTGGTGTAAGGTAAGGATTTAAAGTCATCTTTTTCGCATGTGAACATCCTAACTGATGATGATTTAAATCAAAATAAAAAAGAGTCTCCCTGGCAAAATCCAATCACCCCTCAGAACTCAACTTGGATATTTAAGTCTTCTGTGATGTTTCCATGTTCTGTCTTCCTGGTGTTAATGGAATTTTCTCCTTCCCTATTTGCTGGCACATTTTTTTTTTCTGTTGTTGAATGTAAAACTCTGTGTTGTGTTTATTTGTTCATATCTGTCTCTCTTACTAGAATATGGGTTTCTTCATCTTTTATCCTCAGTATCTGAGATATATGAGTACTTAATATATTCTTGGTTGAATTTTATTAAATATCTACCTCTTTGAATCTTGAGAATTTCACTCGCTCTCAAAATTTAAAACACACAAGGATTAGAAACAACAATGAAAGTCACCCAGCAAATCAGCTTGTGCAGGAAAAGGAATAAATCATTCTAGCTGACAGTGCCCAGAATTCTGAAAGGCTGCTTTGTAGCTTTTTGAGATAGACATATAAAAAGGGACAGTGATTTGATGGGATTTGAGCAGGGTGATGGATAACTACTATAGTCCTAATGAAATAGTGTATCTAAGAAAACCTGCAAACCCTCAGACTACAGCAGACATATGATCAGCTCTGTCTTGATTATTTACTTTCATTTACTCCATAATTTGTTCTGCTGAGGGCTTTCATTGTACTCTGTGGATCTCAAAGATACACCCTTTTGAGCTCTCTACCCTGTATATTTCTTTTCATGGCACCTGAGATACAGTTTTCGTATTCTTCAAAGGGTAACAACAAGCAGTGCCTTGCATGTATATTTTAAATTTGCTACAATAAAGGTTTCTTTATATTTCTTTGTAAGCAGGTGAAAAAGAACTTAGTTTACTTTTTCTACCGATATTTATTGAAGCTTTATTCTGTGCCCTACACCCTGTAGAAGAAACACACAAACTCAATCCTGAATGAGACCCGAGTCTTTCCCCAAGGGCGGGTTTCAATATGTTTAAAACATTGATGAAAGAGGAAGAAATATTGCCCCAATTCCCCTAGGTACCTCTGTAAAATCTTGTGAGATTTTCCCAAATCCAGCTGAGAAATAATCTTTTCCTATTGTTAACTTAAGCAGGATTCAGTGAGCAGTATATTTGGTTATTGATCTTCTTAACTATGTCTTATGAAAAGCTTTTAAGTCAATCTGGGAAGGTTTGTTGTTTTGAAGCAAGAATATAAGGGCAGTGATGATTATAGGATTTGGTGTAGGCTCTCAGAACGAAACTTCTCTCTCCTGAGGCTGACCTGCTCAAGAGTTTGAATCATATCAGACCATAGAGATCAAATACATTCTCAAGGTTTAAGATTAGCTTTTTAATATCCACCTTTATTTTCTCACCTTTTGTGTAGTTTAAATACATACAGTTTAGAATAATGATCAGTGTGGGATTCAGAGCCACAAACACTTGGGTTAGAATCCTGTGGCTGCTACTTTCTGGCTGTGTGCTTCTGAGTCTATTTCACGATCACTCTGAGCTCCATTTTCTGTTCTATTAAAATGCGATTCTCACAGGAAGGTAATAATGATGAACTGATGAGGGGCCACACTCATAAATATACAATGACAACAACAAAAAACAGTTGGCACTGAGTTTATACCAACTCACGGCAATCCTACAGATGTCAGAGTAGAACTGTACCCTGTAGGGTTTTCTTGTGATCATTTGGAAGTAGATCATTAGGTCTTTCTTTCAAAGCACCTCTGAGTGGGTTGCCACCTGTTCATTCAGCCATCCTTTGCATCACCCAGGGACTAAGCCTCACACATAAGATGTTGTATCCAGACAGTTGTCACTGTTACTGTTTTTAACTATTTCTGTGCAGACGTAAACTTGATTCTGTTATGTATTATGTACTATGTTACTACATTGTTGTTGTTGTTGTTATTATGTGCTGTGGAGTCAGTTCCGACTCATAGCAACCCTGTACAGGGTTTCTGAGGCTGTAAATCTTTACAGGAGCAGAAAGCATCATCCTTCTCCTGCAGAACAGCTGGTAGTTTCGAACTGCTGACCTTGTGGTTCGCAGCCAAATTTGTAACCACTACGCTACCAAAGCTCGTTATGATCCTCCATACTACTCTCTATCTCCTATTATGTATATTAGTCGTTGACTGGGTTTTCTACACTTTAGATTTCTTACTGAAGAAACTACATGTTATGGATATGGTCGGCTTGCCTACCATTCCATTACTATTCTCCTCATAAGGAGATAAGTAGTTTCATGAAAAATGGTGTATGTCTTCTTGTCCATTAAAAATACTCATACCCACTAAATTAATATTGACCTAGTAACATCTAATATTTAATCCTTAACCAAGTTTCCCTAATTGGTATTGTTTGGTTGGTTGGTTTTGACTCTTGATCCAGTGTTGAGCTATGCACTGGATTTATTTGAATTGTCTTTCTCAGTTTCTTCGCATTTACGAGAGTCTCCCACCTGTCATCCCCTTTTTTGTTTTTCTTGGCAGTACCAGTTTTTAAACAGTCCGAGCCAGTTGTCTGTGTTGCATCTCACAATATGCCTTACTTATTTCCTCCTGATTTGGGAGGATTGAAGGACAATGGGGAGGGGGGAACAAGTGGTTTTCAGACCTCATCTGAGTTCTCTCTCTGCCCTTGCACTGTGACATCACATACCATGCAATCCCTCAGAACCTACTACTTCTTATTCAAAATATGGGGTTGTAATGTGCACCACTGAAAACTGTTAGGGGTTCCAAGTGAGGAGGTTTATAGAAAATCCTCATAATTCCAGACACATGCTAGACCCTCAGAAAGACTTTCCACAGCCACACAGTGGAGTATTAGAGTGGCCAGAGGGAAGCCAGGGTGGTCTTGGGAAGAATGAAAGTACAGAGCATCCTAAACAAGGGCGGTCAGAGGTAACGAGTGCCAAGAAGGCTGTTTGGTTTTGCTATCCTTTCTTAGATTTATTTAGTAAGAGTACAGAGGGAGTCATGCAAGTCTTGTGGACTGATTCAGGAAGGGTCATAGAGCGGAAACCCGTAAAGTCAACTCCAATTCATAGGAACCCTGTTCAGGACAGACCAGAACTGCCCCATAGGGTTTCTAAGCCAGTAAATCTTGCTGGAAGCAGACTTCCACTTCTTTCCCCTGTGGTACATTCGAACTGCTGACCCTTTGGTTATTAGCCAAGTGCTTTACTTACATCATCACCAGAGCGCCTTTGGTAGAGCAGAAGAGCCTCTATGAGCGTAGAAATGCGGTAAAGCCATCTGTGGTAGCCCTGTGCATACAGCTAAAGTGCTGCTCCTGCCCTGGGTGTCTGACAGTCTCTTTCTTGACCCAGAGGAACCTTACAGACTTGGGAGAGGGAGTTGGGGACGGGGAAGAGTGGAAGTCAGAATCACACTCTCTCCCTTCACCACCACCAGGTGGATCTCTCCGCCTCTCATTGTGCTACTGTCCTGGTCATACCAGGAAGCTGCTGCTTCGTTTTCACACTGAGTATAAGAGGAGCTGGCTGGTAGGTAGTGTTGGTGACTGTGTGAGTGGAGTTGGTCCTGACTCATAGTGACCCTGTCAGGAGTGTCCGAGGCTATGCATTTTTTACTAGAGACAAAAGCCTCATCTTTCTTCCATAGCAGGCTGTTTAGGAGGTTCCTAAATCTTTAAGAAGTCTGATTGTTCGGGGTTTCATGCTGCTGTCCCTGCTTGGAAGGGTCCTGTGCTCCTATTTCTGCTGTTGTTTACATTGGCGGAGCTAGATGCTACCCTATTCAGGGAGCCTGAGTTTTCCTTAGGACCCACCAGAGAAACAGGGTCCGTAATCTCTGAGGTCCAGTACAAAAAGAGAATGCTGGGCCTCTTGTTCATAGGGTACGAAAAAAAAAAAGGTGTCGTTAAATGTCCTAAAGTAGCTTGTGGTCTCTTTCTCAACTTGTCATGGAGTTCTTGATTTGCTATTGAATGTTGTTGTAACTAAAGAAATGTAAACATTGCAAATAATCAGCATAAATTTCATCATTCATCTTTATAGCATGGAATGCCAGTCTTCAAAGCAAAGGGAAGAACATTGAACTCATATGCAGAATGACTAAAATCACATAATTCATATTTTGTAACTCATATATATATATGTGGAGTTCTGCTGTGATATTGTGGACTAATGCATCAGGCTGTAGATTCATTTGAATTGCAAGGTCAGTGGTTCAAGCTCACTAGCTGCTCCTTGGAAACCCTATACAGGGTCGTTATGGGTCGTCGGAATCCACTCAATGGCACTTAACGACAACAGCATGTACATATGTATTACGTTGTCAACAGACTAGCAAAACACTGCACAAGACTAACTCAGGTTGTTAATGTGCACATGTTCTACCATCACTCGTAACTTCTGGCTTATTGATGAATAAAGAACACTAGAAGAGATGAGAGCTATTGGTTGCCCTCTCTTTTCCTTTCTTCCTATGTCATAATTTTCCATATATGTGCTTGGCTAATAGAGAGAAGTCACCTACTAGTTAAGAAACAATATGATAGGAGTCTTGGTTATTGTTTCTTAGAATGCTGTTTCCTTCCTTCCAGTTTTCAAGCAAGTTCTAGTTTGAATGGAATGTGACTCTTGGGTCTGTTGGTTCCCTTTCCTCAGTAGTAGACCCAACACCTTTGCTTCACATTTGGTTTGAGTCTCACTGACCTCCCAGGCGTCAGGGAACACTTCTGTGTTCCTAATGCATTGTGTATGCTATGTGTGGACAGTTCTGTAAGAAATAGTGGAGGACGTAGAGATTGTATACATCTCTTAGCCTTACACGTATATTCCAAAGCCCCATTGGATTTCACTCGCAAAATACAAGCTCAAAGATAAAATTAGTAAGAATGTCAAGGTAGTAACAAAAGGGCAGTAAACCAGCCTTTGACAGCTGTGGAATAAAGTACTGGTTGGTTTGAAACACAAGGTCAGCGGTTCAGACTCACCATTCGCTTCTTGGTAACACTATACCGTATCGCTATGAGTTGGAACTGACTCGAAGGCAGTACAATTTGGGCTGCCAACCCTAAGGTCAGCAGTTCGAAACTACCAGTGGTTCCGTGGGAGAAAGATGAGGCATTCTGCTCCCGTAAAGATTTACAGTCTTGGAAATCCTGTACAGGGTCGCTATGAGTCAGAACTGACTCCACGGTTCTTAACAACAACAACAAAAACATATATACAACAAAGTCGGTTTAAACTGCAAGGTCAGTGGTTCAAGCTCTCCAGTCACTCCTTAGTAACCCTATGCAGGATCACTAAGGTTCGGAATTGACTCGACATGTCACGCTCCTTGTGTCTATAATTCCTTTGTGGATGAACATTTTAATCAGCTGTTTTTATACTTTAAATTTATTTTCGAATTTGATTTACAACTTGCTGGAGTGGCGCTGCAGTGAGTAATCAGGGAGAATGTCATAAAGAGGACAAAAGGAAGGTGAAATCCAGTGTTAATAATTTAGTTTCAATAACCTTAAAAGGTTACTGCTCACTTTTAATCTTGTATCCCAAAAAGCAAGTAATTGCAGCAATCATAAAAATGTTTCTCTTAATTTGTAATTCATGTATTTAGGCTTTGTTCTGAGGGGCAGATTTGTTAGACATAATGGTCAAGAAACAGCAGTTGCTGTTCCCTTCAATTCTGGCCATTTGTGATTACTTTCCTTTTCATTTGGAATGATTTTAGGGTGCAAAACTTACAGAGGCTTGCTTTCAAGATTTATGGATTAGAATCACGCTAAATTATTAATTTCAGAGCCTTGTAGTTAGTTAGTCCTGGGTGAATCTGGCATCACGGCAAGAAGAGATGAGAAGTAATTTTTGATGAGGACAAATTGAGTAAGAGATTTATAGATGATATTTAAAACCCAATGTCAAAACTAGGGGGCAGGCTGGGGTCATGATTGGTAAGGAACTTTCAAACACCTGCAAACTAGAATTTTAACATCTCAGGAGGCCTGCTAAATTAACAGAGAGATTTTTCACCCAGATCTCATTACCCGTCCTATTAAAACAATCCCTGTTGAACATTATACTACGCCATTGCATAGAAAATCACCAGGTGCATAAAGATGCACTTTGTTTCATAATTGGGATGGGGGTGCATTTTCCAACTAAAGAGGAAGAGCTAATGACACATTTCTTGGGGGTTCTTCCTCGTCTTTAATTAAGAATATGTACCCTAGTCAATAGAACAATTTTTTTGCTAGAACTCTGACTTTATTTCTGTGAAAGGAGCCGGCCTGGGTTCTGCTTCCTGGTCCTCCATTGTGTAATGCTTCCCTCCTGCCGTAATAGCCTCTCCCACAACTGGGAGATAAGCCTCCTAGGATTGCATTTTATGCATTTTATGATTCTCCTGGAAGAACAAGAGAAGCTGAAATGATTTAAAAATCCAGGAGTCCAAAAAAAAAAAGGTGACTCAATCCTTTCATCTTGATTTTAGGATCTTAAATGGGTAGGCTGAACTGGAAAAAGGGAACTAAAATTCTTAAAGCTTCTATGGCTTTTTCTTCTTAACCATTTAAGAGGCTTTTCCTCCTCTCTAGGTCTATGAATGCTCTAGCCACTTTTACTGCAGCACCGCCATTTCCTTCTGTGATGATTTGACCTGCTCACTCAGTATTAGCTGATGGACTTCGGAATGTATACTCGGAGACCCAATGCAGGCAGCTGATGCTTTCTCATGTGTTTGCTGACCCATTTTGTTTCTGTACCTTCTGATCTTATGATACACATGTAGTTAGGGCCTCTATGAGCCATGGAGACTCTATGTACAATGGAACAAAGCATTGCCTGGTCTGGTGCCATCTTGAACATCATGGCTATCCGCCAGTCCATTGTTGTGTTTGGAATAGCTCCTAACCTGGGGAGTCAATCTTCTAGCACTTGAGCAGCTGATATTGCATTGTTATCCTGGGGTTCTCATTGACCAGACCTTTCTTCTTAGTCTGTCTTTGTCTGGAAACTCCACTGAAACCTGTCAACCCTGGGTGACCTCCTGCTGGAATCTCATGCCAGTATGACATGACTTCAAGCAACAGTTAAGTTACCACAGGACATCTGTGACTAGGGGTGGATTCTATTAAAACAGGACACTTACTGTCTCTGGCACAAAGAATATTATCCCAAATTACAGACTGAGCTTATCTCTGCTGTGGATGGTGCCCCCTTGGATATGGTGCACTTTCTGCAGTGCACAGCATGGACAGCCATGAACGGACTCAAACAAGGCCTAAAGGAATTGTGGGAATGGCTTAGGCTTCAGTGTTTATCAGACTCCATACATCAGGTCTGTAGCCTTAGTGGTCACACTGTTTAACACATGAGCCTCAGCCTATTTCCTGTAAGAAATGAGACTTCCTGTAAGAAATGAGAATAGCATTCCCCATCACGCAGGTTCTTAATTTTGATAACAGCCCCAGATGCCTGGTGCATACATAAACCAATATTCTCGTGTTTTCAATACTCACTCCTTGAATTTTCCTACAAATGTATGTTTGAAGTAATAAACAATCACTTGTGTTGTGATGTTGTTGGTTTTTTGTTTTTTTGCTGCTGATATCTCCAGTGCCGGTTTTTGTTGTTGTTGTTGTTGTTGTTTGTTTGTTTGTTTTGGAGGTGGGGTGGGTGGGAGGCTACTTGGAGTGCTTATTTGGTTGGTTGGTTATGTGCTGTGGCGTTGGTTCTGACTCATAGTGACCCTGCTTAGGATTTCCAAGGCTTTAAGGAGCTCTGGTAGTATAGTGGTTACGAATCGGGCTGTGAACCGCAAGGTCAGCAGTTCGAAACTACCAGCTGTTCCGCGGAAGAAAGATGAGACTTTCTGCTCCCATAAAGATTTACAGCCTTGGAAACCCTGTACAGGGTCGCTATGAGTCGGAACTGACTCTGCAGCACATAACAACAAAAACAACACATTTTTACAGGAGCTGAAAGCCTCATCTTTCTCCCACAGAACAGCTGGTAGTTTCAAACTGCTGACCTTGAGGTTAGTAGCCCAACTTGTAACCACTATGATACCAGATAAGGCTTAAAATTTTATCATTGTAAATCCTGGTTTTCCAACATTTATTTTATTATTATTATTTTTTAACCTCATAAAAAATAAGGTTAAATATAAGATGTTAATAAGTATTCATCTTTAAATAATGCAATTCAGGCATCTATCAGGTAAGCAAACCTCTTGAGCATAAGTGCTTTATTACCTGGTCATTTATTTCATCATCAGCAGACTATCAAGTGTGCATTGCCTTGTGTGTTAACAGAAGCTGTGGGGTAAAGCTCTCCAACAATTAGAATTCCGGAAACAGATGGTGCGCGTCTTCCCTCTGTATCCCTCAGTTCTTTCTTCCATGCTTTGGAACCTCACTCATTTTTCTTGAGTTTCATTATAGCATGTTGTTGTTTGTCGTTATATGCTGTGGAGTCGGTTCCAACTCATAACCACCCTGTACAGGGTTTCCAAGGCTGTAGATCTTTATGGGAGCAGAAAGCCTCATCTTTCTCCTATGGTAGTTTTGAACTGCTGACCCTGAGGTTCGCAGCCCAATTCATAACCACTTCGCTACCAGAGCTCCTTTCATTATAGCATCCTAATTGTTATTTCTCGGTGCTCTTACTTCTAGACACCAAAATTCATTTCTTCCACTTGCATGCTTATGTCTTGGTTGGAAATGTCTTGGATGCTTTTACTACTTTATGAGCTGCCCTTTCAGACCATGTTGGCCCAGCTTCTTCACTATCTTGCCTTAGAAAATGTTTGCCTAGTTTAGTTGAAACAGTCGTATCTGTGATTTCTAAAGTCAGACCTGATCTTAAAATATCCTTAAAAGAAACCCTTTTGCCATTGAGTCAGTTCCAACTCCTGGCATCCCCATGTGTCACAGAATAGAACTGCGACAAGGGAGATTCATGTCTGTAACCTTTTCAGAGGCCAATGAACAGGCGTCTCTTCCCTGGTGTCACCAGGGTTCAAACTGCTAACATTCGGGTGCCATTGATTACAGAAGGAATCCATTTGACACCTTCCCCTTTTCTTTTTCTCCACGGCCCTCCATTCCTTCTCCCTCATCCTGGGCGCCATCTTCCATAGCCTTTCTACTCTAAGTCATCTCTTCAAGCACCAGCTTATTCTCTCCCTTTATTTTCAGCCTTCCTTCCTTCCTTTCTTTTTTTCTTTCTTTTTGAAATGCAAAGATATAAATCATTTCATTTTTTAAATGTTTTATTGTGAATTATGTGATAGTTTACATGGGAGAACATTTGCTTTACATCCATTCTGTCGTATATCATTTCATTGCCATGGTTCCAATCGCCTCCATGCATCATCAACCAACCAAAGGGTATACCCTCTTCCCCTCCCCCGGTCATCAGCACACAGCCCCTCTCCCTCTCTGGGTCTAAAGTCCCTAGCAACTCCATCTCTCCACATCATCCTCTTTGCCTCCAACTCTGGCGTCACTGCTTCTCTGGGTAGAGTTCCACTCTCTGCTCTTCTTCCTTGATGGTCCCAGGAACCTCCTCTCCTAGACTGCAAAATTAATCCCTCTCCTCCTTGCTACAAAACGTCTACCTTTACATTTCCAACCCTCACAATCAGTCCTGATAACAGTTATTCACTATTGTATCACAAGACCCATCCGCATTTCATTTCATCAGCCCCGCCTAGACAGATTGGATACTACTCAGTGGAGATTTTACCTTCCTCAGTGCCCTTTGGATCTAGGTTCCCTCTTGAAAGCTTGTAAGCCAGTCACTTCTTGCCTTTGTAGGCCCCACATTTTGGGTAGCCAATGTCCAAGTTGCCCATCCCTGTCTATTCTGTGTATGGAGGGGGTGGGAATGATCCTTGCTGTAAAGATTTGTTCCCTCTTTTGAGCTACTGCATCCATAGGTGTAGGTCAAGTTCATGAAATTGTATCAGATTACTCTTTTTTTCCTCTTCTTTCTTCTTCTAGTTGAGCTCTGATCACCCAGTCATTGAAGCCAGGTCAAGTGGGTATTATCTGCAAGTGTGGGTGTTCTTGTGCATATTCCCTCTCTTCTTATCAGCTGGACACTTCACTCTCCACTCTAGTCCTCTGTGGCTACATCACTGACTCTGGGCCCAAGAGTCTCCAGATCTTGCCACACTGCTGGCCAACCAGCTCTCCACCCGGGTTCACAGGAGTCTATTGAACGTTGTAGGGCTTAGACATCTTCATTGCTGTTTTTCCCTCACTTCCCTTTATCGGTGACCCAAGTGGTCACCAATCAGATCTCATGTCTGCCCATGTAGTCCCACTGAGTCTTACTCTTGGAAGGGGCCTTTCTTTATTATTATTGTCTTCTTCTTTAAAGTAATAGACTTCACATTTATAAACATTTGTTTGCTTTCCTGTTTGAAGACGTGCCTAAGTCACAAAGTATTTCTCTCCAGACTTTCAGTTTATTATATGACCTTCTGTCCTGTTTCCCAGCTCTCTGTGTGCTGGGTAGAGGAGGAATAATATCAGGCAGATTCAAAGTCCTCCTTTACTATTGAATCCCCTTCTCTTCCTTCCCAGTCTCCCTCAGTTACACCGGCTGTCTGCTGTAGGTAGAGTCTGTTACTGGGCATGTGAGGAACCCTGTTGTTATTGTTAAATGCTGTTGAGTTGATTCTGACTCATAACAGCCCTGTATCAGGTTTCCAAGGAACAGTTCGTGGGCTTGAACCTCCAACCTTGCTTTTAGCAGTCCTGTGTTTATACTACAGCACCACACCAGGACTCCAGGGGGGTCATAGCATCTCAGCATTCCGTGTCTGTAAAGAGTTGGGAGGGAAGAAGGTAGTAAGAATCCTAGTTTGTATATATCTAGATTGATGATATATCAAGAAACAGTAGCTTCTCAGATTTTGATATTTAATAAAAGTTGCTATGATTTTATAGCAATACTTTTTGACTTCCCTCATATATTATTTACCTGCCCCTTGTCTACCTCCATCTTATCCATGCGAATCCCAGAGGAGGGGAGTTTGCCTGTTTTATTCACTGTTATATTCCGAGTACCTAGAACAAAGTCTGGACTACAGTTGTTGTTGTTAAGTGCTGTCGAGTCAATTCTGACCCACAGCGACCCTGTATAGGGTTTCCAAGGAGCAACTGGTGAGCTTGAACCACCGACCTTGAAGTTCAAATGGCTTTGCAGTCTGATGCATTAGCTTACAGCACCACATCAGGACTCACTAGGGATTCATTAACTTTGAGTTGAATAGATGTCCAATTAATACAAGACTTCAAAGTATTGTGCTCTTAGATCACAGTAAGGTATGAGTAACTCCAAACTCTTGATTTTTCCTTCTCAGAGTTAACACTGTGTAGAGCTTTCTTCCGAAGCTTTTCCTCATGCACTGCCTTGTGTGAACACACAGCTAATGTTTGGCTCCATTCCCACCTCTACCTCTAATCTGATATGTGATGTGTGGTATTTGATTAACCTGCCATGCCCCTGTTTTCTTGTCCATAAAATGGGGTCACATCACCTGTTACACTTGGACTAATGGCTGTCTTAAGGAAGACAGTGGGTCATCCTTTTTATGAGGCTTCTGAGAGTACTGAGACTTGTGCAGATAACGTGTTTTTAGAAATGATGTGAGCCCTTCTTTTATATAATTCTGTTGTGGCGCTGTGGATTAATGCACTGGGACCACAAAGTCAGTTTGAACTGTAAGGTCGGTGGTGCAAGCGCACCAGCCACTCCTCAGAAAACGTATACAGGGTCGCTGTGGGTCAGAACTAACTCAACAGCACTTTACAGCAACAACAATATGTAATTAAAGGACAGCTTGCACTGGGCTGGGTCTACTGGTAGTGTCAGGTACCAGGTACTCTGCACTCACTTTCTTCAAGCACTGAGACAAAACATCTGGCTTTGCCATCCTTGGAGGAAAGAGAGGGAGTGCTCAGGGACAGGGAGCCAGGGAGGTGGCCTTACTCTAGCCAGAATGGGTAATGCGGAAGCCAGCGACAGAATTAATGAGTTTTAGACTGTAATCCTCTATGCCAGAAATAGTTCTCTCCCCACCCCCACCCCCCCACCATCATTTCCTATCACTCGCACTATTATGAGGAAGAAGAATGATACTTTAATGGGTGATCATTTGAGATTTCATAACTAAAGAAGTCACTTGCCCAACATATAGTTAAAGAAGAGCCACATATTTATTTAAAATGAAGAGCTCTCTTTTTCCTCACAAGCTAGCCATAGCGTGGGGGTGGGGATAATGTTTAAAGCTGATGTTAGCTGAGAACATGTGAACCAAACCAATTTACTCTAAAGTGTAATTGGCTGTCGTGTTAATCTGTGTCCACAGTCAAGAAATCACCATTCTAGCTTTCACTTGTAAGGGAACTCAGAAGTGCCTTGTTTATATTGCTGCCATTTATAAAACATTTAAAGCAGCCATTCTGCTGAATAAACATCCAAGAGCCTGAAGGATAAGCATATCACTTTAACTTCTTAAGACTAAACTTTCCAAACCATTTCCTGCCAGAGGGACCCAACAGCAAAATCGCCAACTCTGTGCTCCAAGATGAGACAGGTCGAATTAGATTAAGCAGCTTACTGTTGACATGTCTATTGATCTGGGTTCCGTGCAGTTTCCTGTCTCTGCCAGCAGTCAGATGGCTGTATACAATAACACAGTGGCCTGGTTTATGTGAATTTGGGGACTCCAAGCATCAATTACTCCAGGAAGGCAATGACACTGGAAGATAAGGTTAAGCCGCTTGCAGTGCTGAAGACCGCTAAAATCCAAGCCACATATTTGCTGTCTAAAATGTTGCTTATAAATTTGACAGTGTTCCATTTATAAAATTTCCAAAGAGATGATGCAGTGTTATTCTCCGCTGGTGAGTAGCCCAAATAGCATTAGGATATCCCTCATTGTGGCTCCCACTTACTCAATTTCATGCATGTTTCTTCAATATTTGCATAAAGATATTGAATTGGGTGGCAAGATATCAGAAGTGCTGTGGAATCATCTTGGAACCATCAACTGTGCCCAAAGGAGGGAATGCAATTAATGTGGGACGTCAGTGTTAACTAGTTTGACTTGAAATTTTTGTTTTCTTTTATTCTGGGGCCAATCAAATAGATTCAGTCAACAACCTTGTTTGTATCCCTAATACTCCCTAGAACAACAGTTGTTGTTCTACATACTACATTTTTAGTGCAAAATGTATAGAGACTACAGAAAAGCACAGTGAAAAACAAAAGACATCACCACTGAATGATTATTATTTTAGGTTGTTGGATACAAGTACTTTAAGTATAAACTCTTTCTATCCCTTTCTCCCCTCCATTCACTTCTATGTTAAACATTATTTAACTGGGAACATTATTTTTATTATCTTCTGCTTTTTTTTTTTTTCAGGCTAAAGAAATTATGGCTTTTCTTAGAAAATTCTTAACTTATTCTTTTGCATCAAACATTTATAGAAAGTTAAGCCAGTGTTTTTATGCTTCGGAAAAGAAACTCGGCAGCTCTGGTGGCGCAGTAGTAATGCCCTCAATGGCAAACCAAAAGATCAGTGGTTTGAATCCACCAAGTGCTCTGCTGAAGAAAGATATAGCAGTCAGCTTCCATAAAGATTGTTGTTGTTAAGTACCGTTGAGTTGGTTCCGACTTAGAGTGACCCTGTATAGGGTTTCTGAGGAGTGGCAGGTGGGTTTGAACCACCGATCTTACCACTGAAATTGACCTTGCAGTCCAGTGCATTATTGTACAGTGGCATTCTAGCACTCCATAAAAATTACTGCCTTGGAAACCCTATGAGGGAGTTCTGTTCTATCCTTTAGGTTCACCATGAGTCCAAATTGATTCTATGCGATGGAATGGGAAGAGTATCAGAAAAATATTTTTATACTCCACAAGTTAAGTTTCTTTAGAATTCTTGATGCTTTAGGTCTTTAGGTTTGCGCCCTCAGATTGTTCTTAAATTCCATGTTTTAAGTGGGGAATCTTATTTCTGAGATATACACAGCAAATTCCATGCTTTCTGGTGAGACATATGTGCTCTAAATTGAAGGACAGATTTTTTGTTTGTTTGTTTGTTTGTTTGTTTGAAATGGACACTCCAGCCAGCCTGTCATGACATTTTATGTGTTCCTCAGTCTACGTTTATCTCAGAAATAGCTTCCCTACTTTATTACAAGTAGTAACAGATTTCCAAATAAAACATAAGAAATCCTTTAAATACAGTAGTGATGGAAAGCAGACTTGGAACTTTGACAAGCCTGGGCACATTTTACTAATTTAATTGTGTTTTCCAGGCTGACCTCCTGAGATTAGTACTGTCCTCAATAAGGCTTCGAGACATTCACACTATTCTTTTTCATTTTATTTCTTCCAAGAGTGATGCAAAATGAATGTATTTAACGTGTAGTTAACATTTTATTGGCACAGTTTTAGGTTTTATCTTTTAATGAGATTTTAATTGGTTTTATTGCAGGATTTATGTAAGGTGCCTGGGATGCCAATAGGCAAGAGAAACCTAATAAGTAAAAGAGCCCATTACAATTAATGCTAATATGACATAGTTAGCAAACCTAACTTCTTTATGAAGTTCCCATCAGGGTCTGACCTCTCAAGGAAACCTGGTGTAGACATTCTAGGTTTTCCAAGGGGCCGAAAGTCATGGAGTGGCACTGTAGGATAAGTCTCTGTCTGCTAACTATGAGATTGGCAGTTCAAACCCACCATGTGCTCCTTGGTGGAACTCCATAAAGGTTTGCTATGAGTTGGAACTGACATGATGGCACATAACCACAACAGTAAGCTTTGAAAGAATGAGTCCCTTTGTGGTACAAGTGTTTAAACACTAGACCATAACCAAAAGGTTGATGGGTCAAATCCACCCAGAGGCATCGTGGAAGAAGAGCCTGGCATTATGCTTCTAAAATGTCACAACTACAAAACACCATGGAGCACATATCATATCTATTCTGACTTACATAGGTCACCTTCGTGAGCCAGCTTTGACTTAACAGCAGTGGGTTTTCATTGTTTTTAGAGTTTATGAATGAATGAAAAGTCGTCTCATGTGCTCTCCTTTCTGAACAGGCCTAGCTGATTAAAGTTTTTAATTAACTTCAGAATAGCACAGTCTGATGTTCTGCGCCTCCTTAGAATGAATTGTTTAAGGCCCCTATATTCAAGCGCACCAGTCGCTCCTTGGAAACCCTATGCAGGGTCTCCATGGGTCGGAACTGACTTGACAGAACTTGACAATAACAACAATGATACTTTCAGACCTTCATCACACAATGACAAACTTGATACAAGCAACTACACTGCCCTCTTTTGGTAAAATATACTGCTGGAACCAATAGGAAGGAAGCACAAATAATAGGTTCATGAGTTGTTCTGTGCACCCCCATACACAGAAAGAGGCCCTAGCACATGCTACAGGAAGGTTTAACTCATCATTGATAATGTGGTCAGCTTAACTTGTCATTGATAATGTGGAAGGAAGAATTATTGAATTTTTCCCTAAGAAGTGAATATATAGCCAGATTAATAATGGCAGTGACTTAATTATGGGTCTCTGAAATCAAAACACCCACCTGCCCTCAATTGGTGAACCCTGAAGAGCTATAAACTAAGGCGCTCTACTTCATCAAAAGAGCCCCACATGTAAAAATTAGCATGAAGAAGTTACCCTGTAAAAAATCAAAATAAGGTGAAAAATGTGTAACAGCAAAAAGTCAATAATTTGTCCTAATTAAATTAAATAGGCTTAAGGTGTGAGACAGCAGCTGAGGCTTCATGTCTTCTACTCTGAGCTGCTGTTTGTACATTTCCTTTACCCCTGTGTTTATGTAGCAGAGATTATAAACCCTTTGAGAGCCCCTCTCTTTTATTTTTTCATCCTCTACGCAGCCTAAAGCAGGCCATGCACTTAGATCTTTAGTAAAGGTTTATTTAATCATCAACTTGAATCAAGTTAGGCCAATAGGTTTTCTGGGTCTAAGTGGAATATAGGGGATTAATAAGCATAATATGTAGTGAAGGTTAAGGAGCTCTGGTAGTGTAGTGGTTACAAATGGGGCTGCGAACCTTAAGGTCAGCAGTTCAAAACTACCAGCTGCTCAGCAGGAAACAGATGAGGCTTTCTGTCCCTGTAAAGATTTACAGCCTTGGAAACCCCATACAGGGTCGCTATGGGTTGGAACTGACTCAACGGCACTGAACAACAACAAGTTAAGGTTAGTTCGTCTAATAGAAGAGCAGGGCGCAAGAGTTGGGCTGATAACTCCAAGGTTAGCAGTTTGAATCTACCAGTTGCTCCATGGGAGAAAGATGAGGCTTTCTGCTCCAGTAAAGATTTACAGCCTTGGAAACCCTGTACAGGGTTGTTATGAGTCGGAACCAACTCCATGGCACACAACCACCACCAGTGTGGTCACTATGAGTTAGAAACGGCTTGACTGCACTTACGTGTTAGTGTAAGGAGTTCCTGAATGGTGCGTATGGTTAAGCGCTCAACTATTAATGAAAAGATTGGTAGTTCAAACCCAGTGAGAGGTGCCTTAGAAGAAAGAGTTGGCGATCTACTGTCAAAAGACAACAGCCATGAAAACGTTATGGAGCGTGGTTGTACTTATTCTGTAACATGTCAGTCCTCCACGAGTCTAAATGCACTTAAGAGCAACTAGTTTGGTTTTGATGTTATGGTGGTATAAAGGTTAAAGAGAAACTCGTTAACTTTTAGTTTCATTTAAAATAATTTAACAGTGGATTAGAGCAGATGGAGATGAAAGGACTTCTAAAGAAAGAAAACAACAACTAAAACCAAAAAGTCAAACTCTTTGTTACTGAGTCAGTTAAGAATGTCCTAATGTTTTTTATGAGCCTGAAATTTGGTGGAAGTGTTGACAGAGATCAGCCACCGATTTCCTATATTCTTGTTGTAACTCTTTAGGGGTTAAAGGACACGCGAGACATAGTCTTAGTCTTGTTTGTCTTACATTTTTAACATCTGTGGTTTAACATGACGAGTTATTTCCCTGTCTAAGTGGGGTCTACCTTCTGAGTATCTTTGTAGCTCTCACAAAGGGGAATAAAATTAAACAAATTAAAATATGGATGCCAGCTTGGTGTAGGAGAGATTGCCATCCAGGCTCAGGCTGGAAAAATATGGAAGATGGAAGCATGTTTAGAGAGCTGTTGACAGCCGCAAAGTCAAAAAAATGGACCTAGATCCAAGGGCTTCAAATGTGGACACAAGACGTTTATTGTTTTAAGAAATAAATGTTGACAAAGTTCTAGGGACACAGGGAAATAAAAGCATCTGAGGATGGGAAAACCACTAGTTACAAGCATTGTTTCGCTGTATGATTCCTCCCTAGCATCACAGCATCAGTGAGCGCATTGGTGGTTCCATCATAGTTAAATAAGTGAGTGTAAGCATGGGGAGAATGGGCAGAAATCAGAAAATAAAATATGGATGTGAAAAAGAACGTATCTCCAGAGCATTCTCAGATTCCCCATAAATGGCTCCTTACGTGATGCATCAAAAATTGTTTTGTTTTGTTGTTTCTTGCATTAATGGAAAGCTGGAAATGCAGAAATCCTTAGAGCAGGAGCTATGGGAGGAATCTAGGATTAATAAAGGAGAAAAGTGGTAATACTCATAGACATGGGGCACTTGGCGAAATGGAGAGACGTGTTTTACTTAATTGTACAACTAGAACTTAGCTTCCTTCAGTCTTTCCTTATCTTTAGCATTTTTTTTTTCCTGTTAGATGTTTGTCTTCTATTTTTTCTGCTCACTCCCTCACCAGATTCTGAACATTTTCTATATGGATCGTCATTCTCCCATATCATGACTGTCATCTTAAAAACGAAAGACACACTTTGTAAGAGGTACCTAGGTAACTTGTCAGAGAGGAATGGCCATGTCTGGCTTTGGGGCCAGCCAGCACTGGGCCTAAAGCCTTACTCAGCCACTTCCTGTCTTTGTGACTCTAGACAGAGTCCTACATCTATTGACTGAAAGCAACGCCACCCAAAGGAGTGTTAGAATGAGCATCAAGGGAAAAGCATGAACATATAGCAGTGTATCCAATGTGTCCAGGGAGTCCCTGAATGGTGTAAATCGCTAGCTACTCAGTTACTTACCAAAACATTGGCAGTTTGAGTCTACCAAGAGGCACCTTCAGAAGGAAACATGGCAAAACTACCACTATATAACCAGCTATTGAAAACCTTACTGAGCATGGGTCTACTCTATACACATGGGGTTGTCATGAGTCAGAGGAACTTAATGGTAATTAGTTAGTTAATTTGTTTGTTTTGTAAGGTGTCCTGGTGGTACAACAATTAAGTGTTCAGGTACTAGGTGTAAGATGAGTGGTTCAAACCCACCCAGCCACTTTGTGTAAGAAAGGCCTGGTGATCTGCAGCTATTAAGATTATAGGCTAGGAAATACTAGGGGGTGATCCTGTTCTGTCACATGGGGTAAGTGTGAGTCAAAAACATCTGTGAGTCAAAATCGTCTCCCTGGCATCTAACAAAGTCACATGCACCAGAGACTGAAGAGCTGTCTATCTGTCCTCAATTTTCATGACAACCCATGCAGTTGTTGTTGTTATTGAGTGCCGTCGAGTTGGTTCCGACCCATAGAGACCCTGTATAGGGTTTTAGAGGAGCCACTGATGAGCTTGAACTGCCGACCTTACTGTTCAAACGGCTTTTCAGTCTGGCGCACCACACCAGGACTCTGGGACCCCATACAGTAGGTGGGATTAAATGGAAATACACACAAATAGTTTATTAGGAGAGGGTTTCAAAAAGTTTGTGGAAAATTGTAAGAAAAGATCATGGAACTCTTCCATGGATTCTTTGTAACTCCCTTGTACAGTACCTCAACACACATCAGTCACATAAATGTAGCTTTCCTCTTCTGATTTTTAGTCAGTGTTACCTAGAACAGCAGATAGGAAATAGTACCCTTCATCTTCTCCTAATACTGGGTGAGACGGTGTAGAAGTTATGACAGAGTGTACCATATTCCTAGCACTATTCCATTTAGAAAGAAGTTCAGGAAGAAAGTGTCTGTATTCCTGAATGGCCACTGTGGACTGAATTTTAGTTTTCTTAGAAATTAGAGGTTCAGGACAATCCTGAGCTATCTAATTTCCTAGAACACAAGTTCAGACCGTACTTGTGCTGGCAATGTGGTGGTAGAAGTCTTAGGTAGGTCACAGGGGTGGGATTGTTTCCTGTTTCACAGTTGGAACATCTTCATAGGCAGCAAGTTTGTGATAATTAATATCTATTATGTCAGTCAAAAGAAAATGGTAGATTATTTCCACTTTGGTACCAGTGGGTATTTCTTTTCCTGTTATACTGAGAAGATCTACAGCAATCTGAACGGTTCCAGATGCCTGTGGAACATCATGCTTCCGGTGCAGAAGGTGGTATCTTCAGAGAACTATTTTCTCTCTCCACTGGTCCCAGCAAATGCCCCATTCAGTGTTCACATACAAAATACGTGGGGCAGTTCACCCACGGAAGAGCAATTCTGATTTATGCTTGCATGTCATCTAGGAATTAAAGCACAAACCTTACTGAATGAAGTAAAGAAATAAAAATAAAATATTCCTCATTTCCATCTCTACTCTGTATCACACACACTTAACACATACGTGCACTGTACATTGTTAACATTTATTTTGATAACAGGGGAGATGTATGGAATGTTTTCATATCTTACATGTTGGGGAATCCGTAGTCCTGGCTTTGTTTTCAGTACATATTTTACAAAGTTGATACCCTGCAGATGTTCATGTTTGGATATGAATTAAAAAAAAAAAAATCTTCCTGTACTTAGAATGGAGTCCTGGTGTGGTGATATAAGATAAGCACTGGGCTTCTCACTATGAAATCAACAGTTCAAACCCACCAGGTGCTCCTTGGAAATCCTATAAAGGTTGTTACGAGTTGGAACCAACTTAATGGCACTTATAAAATAAAAGCAGCTATGCTTAGAATAAGCAGATAATTTTAGAAAAATATATGCTAGAAATTGAACCAAATCTACACAAGGTCAACTTTTTGGTAAATGAGAATGAAGTTTGTATATGAACGATGATTAAAGTGGGTACCTATTTTGGATTGATAGCCACAAAAATATCTTCCCTCATTTAGTTTATCATCACCACAACTTTGTGATAAAAATATTAATGTTAATGATAACTAATAATAAGTAACATTTATTAAGTGCTTTCTCTTGCAAGAATTTGCATGCATTTTCTCAGTTAATTTCTGCAGCATCCTTATGCGATGGGTACTTTTTAAAATTTAACCACTTACAGTATACAGAATATATAGTCTCAGAAAAGTGACTTACCTATGGTCCCATGGCTAATCAAGGATGGGGCAGCGTTTGAATCTATGACTGTATTAAGTCAGTTTCTTTGCTTTTGGTGAGAAAAACTGAGTTAAAGTATATTTTCTCTCTTCATAAAAGAGAATAAATTTTGACTTTCATGGTAGCCACCACCACACCAGATTAATCTTTAACATTAATTTTAATATCAGTTATGACCTGGGAGGCAGAATCAACTCTGTGCTTTGCTTTTCAGAACACTCCTCTTACTAGTCCAAACCCTAACATTCACGTTGATGAAGTCCCCTGCCAATTCCTACTCCTCTTTGATTTCGAGAATACCTAATATCCTAATGTTACACAAAGTTAACCAAATAATCCTCCAGCTAAATCTTCTGCTAGACTTTTGATGAAAAAATGTTTCCTCCAAAATGAAGTTTGTTTCTCATTAAAACAACCAATGAATTCATTTGTTGTTCATCTCTTGACCCAAGAAATGAGATTTAAAGGAATAAGGGATTCTTAAATTGTTGCAGTAGAAAGAAAATCTGAAGTCACATTTATTTTCCTTTGATTTAATTGTGACTTAATTAATAATGGCAGGATTAAAGTTTGCTTTGTTTTATTATTCCTGGCTAAAATATAGTATGTGAAAAGTTCATTTGCACTAAAAATGTTGTTGTTGTTAAGTGTTCAGTCGGTTCCAACCCATAGCGACCCCGTATAGGGTTTCCAAGAAGCAGCTGATGAGCTTGAACCACCGACCCTGCAGTTCAAACAACTTTGCAGTCCAGTACATTAACCCACAGTGCCACACTAAAAATAGTCATCCTCAAATAGTGAAAATTTACCCCTTTAGTCATGATATTGATGTATATCAGACAAGTATATATTTGAAAGTTTAAAGAATTTGGAGAAGTTCTTATATGCCTGTCTTTTACATAGACTTCAATCTTTGTGTATTCATTAATGAACTGTAGGCCGATGATTATTTTTTAGTGTTGGCAGTGATGGCTCACTGATAGATCAGTCTCAGCCAAATATA
>NW_006408682.1:5401254-5425451 GCF_000296735.1 Chrysochloris asiatica
ATAGGGTCGCTATGAGTTGGTACCATCTTGATGGCACCTAACATAAATAACAAGTGTCTGTAAAATGAGACTCAAAAAAAGAGGGGTGGGCTCTAGATGTACCAGTACCATAAGGTGTGATATATTCGTAAACAGTCTTGTTAAAAACTTATTTAACCACAATGATTTTGAAGATGGAATACAGAAACGATGTCATTAGTAATGTTAGCTGAGAAGTCACCAATATCGCTGCTCTTACACTGAATAACTGAACAGTCATGTAAAACCTCTGTAATTTGGTTCTGCGCTCTGCATTCAGGCCACCTGCAGGCAATCTTCACTCTGCGTCATCCTTATTGTCAAGTGCTTTTCTTTGCAAAAAATACTTCTTTAAAGAATGCCATTATTTGCACTTAAGTGAGTGGCTCATTATTCTTGATTTGACTTACATCCATGACAGAGACCAAAAAAAAATTTTTTTTTTGTCTTCAAAAATATCTGAAAAAAACAAAAAGTAAATCTTATGTTCATGGTTGTGTGTCTCTGAAAAAAATGCATTCCTGCTGATTAATAGCTCACAGCATCTTGTCAATTAGCAAAAGTGTGTCTAATTGTTTTACACCATAGAGATGATTCAACCTTTGAAAAATTGGAAAGGTATGGTCTTTGCATTTTGTCTAGAGAAAACTCACTACTTAATCCACTCTCACAAAAAGTTACATAACTGTCTCTTCTGGCATAAAAATTTCTATTTTCTATCAAAGGACAGGAGACAGACTCCCACTCCGCCATCCCCCAATCAGCCCTCAATAGCTGCTAGCAAGGATATTTAATAGCACTTTTAAAACTAGAATCTTAGTGGTTATTTTCTTTAAATTTAAGATGAGAGATTTAAAGTGAAACTCATTAGCTATCCATCGGCCAGGGATTCCCCTAAGGTTTCCTGCATCCCTTTATTAGTGTCTGTTTTTAGGGGTTCATAAAAGGGAAGGATTAAAAAAAAAGTCATATTTTCCTGGTCAAAGATGGTGTATGCATTTAACCCCTCACTGGCTGCATGCTGCATACTGCATTTATGTCACTTGCTTTGTCCTGAAATGAGTGAAACTCGATCCATGGTGTCACAGCCTGCTGTGACCTTTGGCACACCATCTGAGGACCAGGGGCCGCTTGTTCTCCACCCACTTGGAAATGCTTTTACCAGGAACCAATGGCTGGGATCTTCACTTTTTCTGTGTCCTGACTTGTTTACATTAAATTAGCTTGCAGAAGATTAGCTACATCTCCCAGCAGTTAGCGTTAAGGGCTGCTTATTAAAAACATTTGTTGCTGTACGTATTTTTTATGGTATTTATTTACTTATTTTTTTAATCCAAGATTTTCAAAACAAACATCTATGTGAATGCGAGATCATCAGTACCTGACTCGAACTAGTCATGGGTCCCTGTGTCACAGGAAGGAGGAACATACTTTAGGAGTGAATTGCTGGCCTAGGCTTCATAAGTCTGGCTTCCTCAGTTAAATCCCAGTTAACCAGGGAGACCTTACCTGGTCCAGCCTACCAGGTAAACACACAAGCATACTTACACATATGTACGTACGTATGCACATGCTAAGGCGTGGTGGGGGGTCTCTGGGCCCAGGGAAAGTGACATCTAGACACTTGTTGGTTGAGGAAACTGTCAAAACTAGAGTCTGGCACTGATCCTTTGGAATTCTGGGGCAACAGCACAACTTTTCTCTGACTATAACCTGGCCTTTCCAAAAGTTCATGGAGAAATGGAATTATCCTGTGAACTTTTGAAGACCTCTCGTATTCGACTTTCTTCAGACACTTGGCTAGCATACCAGTACAGGAGAAGTGGCAATAACAAGGTACCATGGGGTGTACTCAGGGTGCATGCCCCCTCTGTTCTGATAGTGCTGCATTTGCTGAACCTCTGCTAAGACAGCCAGTGTCGTCTGAGAGCGTTGCCAGGAAAATCAGTTGCCCTACAGTCAATTCATATTCATGGCAATCTCATTTGTGTCAGAGTAGAACTGTACTTCAAAGGGTTTTCAGTGACTGAGTTTTCAGAAGTAGACTTTTTGTCAGAGCCACCTCAACCTTTCAATGAGCTGTTGAGCATCTACGTGTTTGCATGTCTAGATTTATACCCAATTGTGCTAAGGATATGAACTGAATAGCCAAGTGGTGATACTGCTCTTGACCCACCTGCACATTATTAGACTTGTGCATCCTCGGTACCAAATTTCTTTCTCTATGCTCCTTTTCCTTTCTCACCTGCTTCTCAATGTTCCTACCCTTCCTCTTCCCTCTTACATAGACCGAGGTGAGGATCTACTGAAATCATGAATGTGGTTGGCGCTCAAGATCTATACATGTGGAAAGTTGCTTTGAAAAGATCACACACTCATTCCTCTTCGAGTCCTGCCACATTGTGGGTGCCCCTCCTCCCAGCCCACAGCCTCAGTCCGCTCAGCCGTGGCCCCCTGGGGTTTGGTGGCAGCAGCCCTTCTTGATGCCCAGCCCTGGGGGTGGGGGACTTCATCTTGAGTACAAACCAGTGGTGTGTTCCTTACTGACAGCTGCAGAAGCCACCGCAGAGGCAGGTCAGAGACTCTTTGAGCTGTGGTAGTTTTATTTTCCTCAGATGAGGCTGGCAGTACAGCATGAGGACTTAAAACGGGAGCTGGGTGAGTTTTTGTTCTTCTTCAAGGTTCAGCCTCTGGTCCCTTCTCTCTTTCCCTTCTTCTCTAGTCTTTAACCTCAGCAATCATTTCACCCCTTTTATTCTTCCCCTTCTCCACGGCCTTCCCGCTTGCATTCTGACACCTCCCTGACATCAGCTGGGTTAAGGGTTCCTTGATTTCTTCTTCTCAAAATTGAGAATGAGAACAGAGTTGAGGGAGTGTTAATGTTTAAACAGTTATCTTTTAAAATGCTACAAAGGAATTGGATTACTTTATCAATTTTCAATTATGATTTATTGAAAAAAATTCATCCTTGCAGCTTGTCTATCTAGCATTTTAAGAGAATTTAGGCCACCCTAGTATTATTTTAGGTTTAGATATCAATACAGCAGGCTAAATATAGTCAGATTAGGCAAGTTCAACAACATGTGTTACAGATCTCAGCTCCTGCTGATTCTCACCTGAAAGCTCCAGCAACTTCAGCATCAGCTGCCTTAGTTCAGAAGTACAAAACTCACAATTTTTTCCATTGTTAAGGGTGTAATTCACCTAATTGATTTCACTGGAGCCCTGAGGCTGCTGTTGACGAAATGTGCTTATGATGCAAAGGTTTACGGTGTGTTGTTTTCCAATTCTTTTTGAAGATGATTGTCCCCAGACTCAAATTATACCTTACATTTGCCATAATGATGCAGGTACAATCGTTTTGCTTAATTACGTTTGACTGTCTAAAACTGCCTTTCCCCTGAGTCATTAGAAGTTTTATTGGAGTTCTTTAATATGGGTATGAAAATTAATGGACTTCTAATTAGATGTAAGAGAAGCAAATCCAAAGTTTGCCAAATAAACAATTGTTCTGTTTATTAGGTTACACATTTTTTAGTATGAAACCATACCACAGATGCTTAAAATCTTATGCTGACTAATGTCCACATCTGGAAAGGTCATTTAAAAATTAGCCTAAATTTTCCCTTGAATTTGAAAAGGTTGTATGTTGTCATCAATACTATCTATAAATGTTGGTGTGTTTCACTTTTCATGTGCCTTCCATTTTCTAAGTGAGATCTAGGGTTAGTCATTGCATTTTCTATTCAGAAACCTTGCGTCAAGGGATAGAACACTGATCCCATCTAGCTGCTCTTGATTTTTTTAATCACAGGAGGCATTACTGAGTCAGAAATTCTTTGAAAGTGATCGGACATATTCTAAACTTTTCTTGTATATGAACCAAATGTTTTCATATTTTCCCTTTTTCATAACTCACTATGTTTTCTGCTACTGCAGCAAAATGGATTATTCGTGTATCAGCAGAATTCAAGTGACTAGATTCCAGGCTGTACCTTTTCTTCTGACTTTATTGGGAGGCTCACTGCAGAAGTTTCACAGGTGAATGAATAAGGATGGGGAGTCATCGGGAGCTTCACCAGCTCCCAAACAGTCTTTCATTCCAACTGTGTCCAGAACAGAATTTCTTGGTATGATCTACTGGTGATTAGTTCACTTTGCTCTCATTCTTCAGTTGCTTGACTGATGGATACAAGTGTTTTGCTTTCCTATCTAGGGGTAGAGGCAAAGAAAAATTGAGCTTTCTCTTGCACTATGACCACCCCCCCAATGTGCTGTAAATACTGTGTTCCAAAGTATTTACATCATGCAGTGTTGGCACCGGCTCAAGGAGAAACGGATCTGCAGCTGGCAGCAGGACTTGGGTGGTGGAGAGGGCTGGGTTAGCAAAAGGTAGTCAAGGAGAAACCCCCAGACTATGGCCCTAAGACGCCATTCCAACCTGGAACTGAAGCCATTCCCAGAGACCACCTTTCAGCCAAACAATAGTCAGGGCCATAAAATAGACAGTAACACCCACGGAAAGGAGTGTATTCCTTAGAACTGTCAGTTATATGAGATCAAAAGGACAACATTTGCCCAAAGCAAAGATTAGAAGGCAGGAAAGGGTAGAATGTTTACATGAAAGGAAATGGGAGCCCAGGGTTGAATGGGGAGAGTGCTGATAATGGTGTGGGGAATTTTAACAAATGCTTGTTGTTGTTGAGTTGGTTCCGACCCATAGTGACCCTGTATAGGGTTTCCAAGGAGCAACTGTTGAGTTTGAACCACTGACCTTGCAGTTCAAACAGCTGTGCAGTCTGGCGCATTAATCCACAGCACCACACCAGGAGGACACTTTATGTACAGACTAGCAAATGGGAAACAAATTTGCTCTGTAAAATGTCTTCCTAAAACTGCCATTGAGACAGTTCCAACTCATAGCAACCCCATAAGACAGAGTAGAATTGCTCCTTAGAGTTCTTGAGACTATAAGTCTTCACAGGAATGGACAGCCTCATCGGTCTCCTTTGAAACAACTCGTGCGTATGAACTGCCAACCTTGCAGTTAGTAGTCCAATGCATAACTCACTAAGCCATGAGGGTTCCTAAAACATAATTTTAAATAAGTAGCCATGCCCACATTGTTATCTTCAAATTCAGACCACTGTAGATGCAAGTTCTGGCCCCTCTCAATACTCTAGGTGGTATTTGCTTCTCTGTTACAGGATGACTTCTTTCACCAAGAGGATTTTGCTGTATTGTGTTTGTTTATTTGTTTGTTTCTGGATCTAAACCTCCTGTCTTATATGTGTGTGTCAAAACAAATGAAATAGATGCATGTAGTGTGCCTTCAGTATTTCCAGGAGAGGAAAAAATTAAACCCATTTGTAATTCCATTTGTCTTTTTTGTTGTTGCTCTGTTATTAAACTGGAGGTGATTGTTGTTGTTAGGTGCCATTGAGTTGGTTCCAAGGCACAGCAGCCTCTGGACAGCAGAATGACCACACTGCCTGGTCCTGCACCCCCCTCACATTTGTTGCTGTTGTTTGAGCCCATTGTTGCTGCATATGTGTCCATCCATCTTGATGAAGGTCTTCCTCTTTTTTTTCTGAAACAAGCAAAATGTCTTTCTCCAGGAACTGGTCCTTTCTGATCACATGTCCCTATCCTTACTTCTAAGGAGCATTTGGCTGTACTTCTTCCAAGGTAAATTTATTGGTTCTCCTGGCAGATCATGGAATATCTAATATTATTGTGACTCTATTCCTTTCATCTCCTTTTAATGCTTCCTGGATCATTCAGTATTTTGCTTATGGGATCTTTGAATATTGCAAGTCAACGCTTGAATTATTTCTTCATTCTTTGAGCTTGAGAACTGCCAAATGTGTTCTTCCATTTTGGTTTTCTAAGCCAGTTCTTTACACATTTCATTATTAAACTTCACTCTCTGGTCTTGAGCCACCCTTTGTCATCTTTTGTTCACCTCTTTTACGTCATCATTTCTTCCATTCCCTTTAGCTACTCTGCATTGAAGAGCAAACTTCAGAGTCTCTTCTAACATCCTCTTGTTCTTTTCTTTCTTTCTGGTCTTTTATGACCCCTTGATTTTTCATGTCTGGTGTCCTTCATGTCATCACACAACTTGTTTGGTCATTAGTCATTAGTGTTTAATCTCTCAAATCTATTGAGATGGTCTTTAAATTCAGGGTCGTACTTTGGGTCTCATGAACATTTTTTTTATTTTGTTTCATCTTGAACTTGCATAAGAGCTATTCGTGATCTGCCTTCGGTCCGTCCTTGGCCTTGTTCTGATGGATGGATGCAACTGAGCTGCTCTATCATTTTTTTCCACAGATGGAGTCAATTTGATTCCTGTGTCTTTCATCTGGTGTAGTCCAAGTGTTCATATAGCAGCCATTTATGTTTTTTTAAAAAAGGTGTTTGTAATAAATGATTGGTGGTTTTGCACATTTTTGTCATGCGGTCTATGGAGTCATTTCTATTACCAGAGCTGTATTTTCCAAATGTGGATCCTTCTTCTTTGTTTCCAGCTTTTGCATCCCAATCACCAGCAATTACCAGTGCATCTTTATTACATGTTTCAATTTCAGACTGCAGAAGTTGGTAAAAATCTTCAGTTTCTTTTTCTTAGGCGGTAGTAGTTGGTGCATAAATTTGAATAATAGTCTTATTAACTGGTCTTATGTGCATGTATATATTTTCCTGTCAGTGACAGTAATACATTTCAGGTTAGGTCATACCTCTTCAGTGTATCCCCCTCACTCCCCCCCCCCCCCCCAGCACAGTAGACTGTGATTTTCCAATTCAAAATGGGCAAAACCAGCCCATTTCAGCTCAGTAATGCTTAGGATGTCAATTTTGGTACCTTGTTTTTCATTTTCGATGACTTCTGATTTTCCTACATTCATACATTCCACATTCCAGTGATTCATGGATCCTCAGCTGTTTCTTCTCACTTTTACTCATACCAGACCTGCAAAGAAAGGTCCTGAAAGCTGTACTCTATCCATGTCTTTCAGGTTGACTCGATTTTGAAGAGACAGCTCTTCCCGGGTCGTATTTTGATTTTCTTTCAACCTCATTTTCTGGCACTGTATCAGACATCGTCTGACATTAAATCAGACAATGTTTTGCTATTACTAAGGTTTCCACTGGTCAGTTTTTTCAGAAGTACATTGCCAGGTCCGTTTTCCTAGTCTGTCTTAGTGTTGAGCCTTGCTGAAACCTGTCTGCCATAGGTGACCCTGCTGATATTTGAAATACCAGTGGCGTAGCTTTCAGCATCACAGCTACATGTAGACTACCAAGTTCGACAGACTGACAGACAAATGGTAGAAACTAGAGGTAAACACATGTAACAAAAGAACATCATAGACTTAATCTTTATGTATTTAAGCTAGAGGTAAACACACACATAAAGATTGGTTCTGTAATGTACTTTGATTTTATCAATGTATCTATAGAAGGTCACCATATGTAAACACATTACTTGGGATATAAGGAAGAGAATGTTTGTCTTATTGAGTTTTCAGGTTTGTTACAGAAACTTTTGTTTCTGAATCTACTATGTGATGCAGTAAATTTACTTAGATTTTCTCTCCCTCTGTTCTCTTCTTCATTTTCAAAAGGTGATGTTTAGATTAAATATAATACTTCCTTTTTCCAAAGGGTGAATTTCAGTCCTTAGTGGGTTCTAACACACTTCATATCTGTAAAATAGTAAAACTTTATGTGTTGTATAGCCATAAGAGTCTTTATAAGATTCTGGAAGACCTCTGGGCCTTCTGTCCAAGAGCGGTGTGTGCTATGAGGTAAAGGTTTGCCTTGCTTTGTTGCCTTGCTATCCAGCAAAATGATTCGCATATGGAAGTACCCCATGAACGTTTGCTAAATAGAACCACGTCTCTTCTCTTTCAGTTATTTAGAATAGTGGAAGTTCTATACCCTGATTCTTGTGATGGTTACATGAAGTTATTAATGTGTTAAGATTCATTTTGTCTTTTAAATTAGCATGCTGTGACATCTGATTTTTTTGGGGTGTACAGTTCTATGAATTGTAACACACAGAGCTATATGCAAAAAAAAAAAAGTCAATTTGACTGCATTTTAATGTAAGAAACAAAATAAATGTCTCCCCTTTTCCAAGAATCAGTGTTAGCATTCTGAAGACATGAACCAACAGCTATTTCTTCCAAATATCCTAGGTCTGTTAATATAGGTGGCTTTTCATTTCTTTCTAATTCAGAAATGTGTCTCTCTGGGTTTCCTAATGATTCCTCTAATAAACTGTTACTTATGCTGAGATAAGAATCTACCTTTGTTATAAAATAAAACCCACTATTGTAGAGGTGATTCTAAGTTAAAATGATGAGAGAATACCCATTTTCCTCCACGAAAGCTCTCACAGTGCAAATAAAACATGACTTAGCAGTATTTCCTGAGAAGCAGTTACTAACTATATTATTAGAGAATAGCATTCACTGAGTGTGTATTGTGCCGAATACCGTTAGCTCTATGATATCATTTGATTTAATACGTTAGCACGCCTCCAGGTGTAATTGATGGCACCCCTTTGTGACAAAAGAGAAATTGTAGACAGATGGTACAATGGCAGAGATGGCAGGATTGGAACTCAGATCCCTCTGATTCCAGATCCCACACCATTTCCATTCCAAACTGCCTTCCTAGAAACAGATATTATGTAGAGTATATAGAGATGATTTGGCAAGTGTGTCTGTCTGCACACATGCACAGAGGCACTCATACATACATTAGGGAAGGGGTTTGCCAAGTAGCTGGCAAAGAGTTCACTCCATCTCTGCCCTGTATCTGAATTGAGTGGCTGATGTAAGAACACCCACTCTCATCTAGATGCCTGAGTTGACCACTGCAGCCAGCTGAAAAACCATCTGTTATTGTTGCCCTGCGTCTGTGAGTGAGCTTTTGTTCCACCATGCAGCAATATCCTTAGTGTGAAATAAGCCAGTAGCCTAGTAACTGATGCTTTGTCCCTTTCTTCCTATTGTTATAGCTCCATGCCTATTGAAACTTAGTCCCCATCTAGCCCTGTTCTCTATTGTACATCCATCTGAGTGGTTGGTCTTGGACTGATGAGCTATTGATGCATTATTGGGGTTCAATAAGTACCAGGCAACAGACAGAGGACTGTTAATAGCTTTTTGTTGTTGTTGTTGTTATATAATGCAGACTAAGACTCCTTAGCTAGAGATGAAGCAAATAAGCAGATAGACCCATCTGCTGCCACAAATTCATTTCCTGACGTGCATTTCTTCCTCTCCTGAGGGTTTGTTAACTCCTCAGTCTTTGGCAAAAAATTTACCGTGCCACAGTCTCTTCTAACTTCCTCTCCCAGTTAGTGGCCAGCAACTGCTGCCCCTTCCTAAACACAGTGACTGTCTGGGGGGTAGTGGAAAGTTTATTGTTGTGTTATTGTTCGGGAGGAGCTGGTAGTCAGCATGCTCTGAGGCATGCACTTTCTACCTTTAATTAGCTGGGTGACATTACACAAGTTATTTACATACCTTCGACACTGCAAGCTTCCATAAAAGAAGAACCATAAAACTCTGTATCACATGCGGTGGTTTGTACAATAAAGTGAGATCATGAATATAAAGTTGCTTATCGTAGCTAAAAAGCATGAGGTTCCCACTCATAGCAGCCTCATGGGTGACAAAGGAGGACTGGGCTCTGTAGAGTTTTCAGTGGCTGATTTCCCCCATGCCTTTTTTCTAAGGCATCTCTGGGTGGACTTGAACGTCCAACCTTTCCATTAACAGCTGAGCACTTAGCTATTTACACCACCCAAGGAGCTCTGGTAGCGTACTGGTTACAAGTTAGGCTGCCAACCTCAAGGTCAGCAGTTCAAAACTACCAGCGGTTCTGCAGGAGAAAGATGAGACGTTCTGCTCCCATAAAGATTTACAGCCTCGGAAACCCTGTGCAGGGTCACTGTGAGTCGGAACTGACTCCACGGTTCTTACCAACAGCAACAACAGGGACTTCCTTATAGCTGGAGATCAATCCACTATCATTCTCATCACTGTTTGTAACAAAGATTCACGTGATCACAGCCCTTAGGATGGTTCCGTTTTGAAAACCCACTTTCTTTGATTATGGCCTTCACTTACCAACCGATTGCATTTCCTGACTCCCTTGATAATTTCGTTGACTTCAGCACATTCAGGATATTCACACACTGCCCTGAAATTGCTTAACCATTTCCCATGAACATGGTGCACTGCTTTTTGTCAGGCTGATGCCATTCACATTTGAAAAATGGTATTTGCTGCTAAAGAACTTAGGTGAATGCCAGGTAGAAATCACTAAAACTGGGAATACACCCATCTCTCTGTGGTCCCACTTATAGTTCCTCCAGTGCTGGTTAACCACATGCTCAAAAGATGAGGGTGCATGCTCTGTTCTCGAAAACAGGAAGCAGATGTTGTTGGTATAGATTGCTGCTATGTGCTGATGATCGGTCCCAACTCAGAACAACTCTCTAGGGTTTCTGAGGCTGTAAATCTTTACGGAAGCAGAAAGCCTCATCTCTCTCCTGTGGAGTGACTGTTGGATTCGAACTATGTATCTGGTGGTTAGAAGCATAACCCACTATGCTATCAGACCTCTTTGTTGGAATCTACTAGGTAGAAAATAAGTTGTAAATACTCTGCTTGCCTTATTTTCTTCAGATTCTTACTCAGGTTGCCAGTGTTGGGGACAGTGGTTGAGGTTAGGGAGGTAGTCAGTGACTGTGGAGCAGACAGCTCTCTGAGTCAGATATGTAAAACCATGACCTAGGCCTCATTAACTCTGCTCACTAACCAGCTATGAGAGATTCTCAGCTTAGAGCATTAGCTGACATCTCTTTGTACTCATACCAGTTACTCAAGAAATGCTGGATTCTGTGTGAGGGATGTCTATGGTGTCACCAGGCAAAGGCCAGTCTTTACTTTGAAAAGCCCCACTACACCTGGTGACAGTGGTGGGCCAGTGGCAAAATTGTCACCTTCCATGTGGGAGACCGCCACTGCATAGTGGGCCAGTGCATTTCAATCAAAGCCACCACTCGCCTGTCAGTGGAGACTTGTGTACGTGTTGCTGAACAGGCTTCAGTGGAGCTTCCTGGCTAAGACAGACTAGATGAAATGACTGGAAATCTACTTCCAAAGGTCAGCCAATGAAAACTATGGATCGCCACAGTCCAACCCGCAACTGACCATGGGGATGGCACAGAACCAAGCAGCGTATCTCACTCCTTTGTGTGTGGGTTCGTCGTGAATCAGGAGTGAATCAAAGACAGCTAAAAGCTATCACTCTATACCTGGAGCAGGGCAGCACACACATGAGATAATCGGGACACAGTTGTTGAATCACTGACCAAATAAACGTGGGGTCTAGGGTTTAATCTGTTTCCCTTTACCTCTATATGAGGGGGCTTCAAAAGTTTGTGCAAAAATGGAATAGAAAGATAATAGTTTTATTCTGTGAACTTTTTGAGCCTCTCGCAGTTGCCGCCTTTATGACATGTTTAGGAGCCCTAGTGACACAGTGGGTTAAGTATTTTGCTGCTAACCATCAGGTTGGTGGTTCAAACCCACCAGCAGCTCCAGGAGAGAAGGATGAGGTTATTTGTTCCCATAAATATTTACAGTCTCCAAAACCCAAGGGATTATTTCTACTCTGTTCCATTAGCAATCCACTCGATGGCAGCAGGTAGGGGTTATGACACTATTAGAATAAATGAACTCATTTTGACAAAGTTGTAATCTATGAAGGCATATCTGGGTAAGTTTATGGTTTATTTTTCTGTCATAAAACAAAATGACAAGTGTAAAATTTCCACCAAAATACATGAATTTTATTTTTTAAATTAGAAGAATATTTATTATAAGACTGTCAACATGCAGTAAAGCAGAAAGAAAAAAATAAAATGATCCGTGTTCCATCCGCATCCTTCTTTGAACATCTTTCTTGATGTCTCCTTATACATCTATATACATACCAACCAATACTTTCAAATGGATTTTTAAAGTAATCTTAGTTAAAATTAGTACTCAGGTGGTATAAACTGAAATGTGATCAATCTGTTTTTGACAGGAGTCACTAAGTGAATGTTGATTATACAACAATGACTAAAACACAAAAGTCACAATCACTAGGATTATGTATGACTTTCATTGTTTCATTTATATAGCTGTATTACCTGAATTAGCTATGGCTCTGTAAGAATAAAAATGAAGTAATTATTTTTGCTAGAAATTACTCAAATGCTTGGCTTACAGATTGTGATTTTTTACTATTTTAATTTCTGTACTCTCTTCTAGAAACTGTTGTCATATTTTTGCTAGAAATTACTCAAATGCTTGGCTTACAGATTGTGATTTTTTACTATTTTAATTTCTGTACTCTCTTCTAGAAACTGTTGTCATTAATGTCATTGTTCTTAGTTGTTAACTTGACGCAGGGTATGAGGAGCGGTGTTATGAATGTCCTGATCCAAAAGCATTTTGTCATTATCACCATTTTCATTAAAGAACAATAGGTTCATATTGTTCTTTAGAAGGAGGAAGGTGCACAGCACAATATTATGGAGAATTCAAACAAATAACTAGTTAATTTATGTTTGTTTGTTTGTTTAAACAACAACAAAAATGCTGTTACTAACTAGGAGCCCAGAGTTGTCCATTTCTCTTGGTGTGCACCTGGTTTAAAAATGAGAGAAAGGACTAGAGCGATTTTATGTTCTGTAGTAATTAAATGAAAGCTAATGAGGTTTACATTCTTGAAGGTTTGACAAACGAACACATGCCTAGGAAATCGGCGGTTAGTTTTTTGTGTGTTTGGTTGGTGGGTTTGGGCAGGTGGTCTGTGCTTTTTCTGAGAGGAAAACAATATATGATCTTAAGAGTTCAGTTTGAACTGAGAACTTGATGGGACAAAAAACAGGAGGAGGTTGAAGGTTTAATTCCAGTTCTGGTCCAATCAGTCCCTTAGACTGAGTAATTAAAACATTAAGACCATCTGTGGATGCTCAGAAGCCAACTGAATCTTGAAAAAACAAGAAAGTATTTCTCCTAAAAAATATGTGGGATTTGGTCATTGTGATGAATTGTATAGTAAGACCAGATGATGAGCTTAATGTGTGTGTACAAGAAATGTGTACAATGCACTCACGTTAAATTAGGAATGGAATGCAGTATTTCAAGACACTCCACTTTTCAAATTAATTTAACTTAGTTTGCAGCTGAGTATTTTTCTCATTTACTGAGTGCAGATGGGAAATCACAAGGTGGGTGATAAAGTGTAATGTATACCTGCCTCCAGGTACAACCAGGCATTTCATAAGGAGGACGTACAAAGCTCCCATTGCATAGTAACATCAATAACAGAAGAGTTAGCTGCCTGAGGTACCTCATGGAATATTGTACACATATTGGTTTTAGGTCGGCCTTACTTTTTAACTTCATTAGCCATCAGAAAGGAAAGGCTACCAACAATTTATAACTTACAGATAATGCAGCTCAAACGTTTAAGTAACAGCAAATACCAATACGATGGTAATCTATGTAACAGAAGAGTTCCTAAGTTTCCTCTAAGTTTCAAGCAATGAGCAGTTTAAAAGAGAAGATAGGACCTCCTTGTATTGGTTCAAAAATTGTCATAAAAAAATGCATTGCAGGATCTAAGGAGATTTAGAGACACTAAGAATAAAGGTAATAAGAAAATGACTGAAGTTGCCATGCTTTCATTGGATTTAGGTACTCTGGTGTTGCAGTGGTTAACGTTCTCAGCTGCCAACCCAAAGATTCCTTTCAAGGAAGGCGGAAGTGGTGGTGTGCTTCTGTAAAGGTTCACAGCCTTGAAAGCCCTATGGAACAGTTTTATCCTGTCCTATAGGGCCATGAACCTCAAGGTCGGCAGGTCAAAACTACCAGCGGTTTCGCTGGAGAAAGGTGAGGTGGTCTGCTCCCAAAAAGGTTTATAGCCTCGGAAACCCTGTACAGGGTCGCTATGGGTCAGAATAGACTCAACAGCACTTAACAACAACAACAACATATATAAGGTTAGTATGAGTCGGACTTGATGTGTTGTCAGTGGATTTGATTTGCATTGAATGATACTTGATAAGGTATCCTGTATGTCATCAGTCAAGTCTTCCTCCCAGTGACCCTGAAGGACAGCTTACAGTTACTCCATGGGGTTTCCAACACTGTAAATCATTATGGGAGCAAATCAGCGGGCATTTTCTACCACGAAGGTGGTGGGTTAGCAGCCAAGCGCTTTAATGAGTGCACTATCAGGACTCCTTTGATAGTATATACAACGAAAGCTATCCTCCTACTATCTAGTCAATTCTGACTCTATTGTAGACAGTTATGGGAGCAGATAGCCTCATATGTCTCCTGTGGAGTGACTGGGGGCTTTGAATCACTGACCTTTTGGTTAGCAACCCAGTGTTTAACATACTTGGGTTTGATAGAGGATGGTGGTGGTGGTGGTAGTTATGTGTCATGGACTGGTTCGACTCATAACGACCCTGTTGCAGGGTTTCCAAGGCTGTAATTCTTTACAGGAGCAGAAAGCCTCATCTTTCTCCTGTAGAACTGTTGGTCATTACAAACTGCTGACCGTGAGATTAGTAGCCCAATTCATAACCACTACGCTACCAGAGCTCCTTTGATAGAGGATTGTTGTTGCTAAGTGCTGTTGAGTTGATTCCGACCCATAGCAACCCTGTATAGAGTTTCCAAGGAGCAGCTGGTGAGCTTGAACTGCTGACCTTTCAGTTCAAACAACTTTGCAGTCTGACACATTAGCCCACAGTGCCACCCCAGGACTGCTAATAGAGAATGTTGCCGTTGATGTTAGGTAACTTCGAATCAGTACCGACTCATAGTGACCTTATGCACAACAGAAAGAAACACTGCCTGATCCTGGGCCAACCTCACTACTGTTGCCACACTTGAGTCCATCTATGCTGCCATTTGGCCGATTCATCTCATTGGGGTCTTCCTCTTTTTCTCTGACCCTCCACCTTACCAAACATGATATCCTTCTCCAGCAACTGGTCCCTCCTGACAATATGTTCAAAGTATGAGAGATGAAGTTTGGCCATCTTGACCTCCAAGGAGCACTCTGGCTGCACTTCTTCTAACACAGATCTGTTGGTTCTTTTGGCAGCTCATGGCACTTTCAATATTCTCCTCCAACACCATAACTCAAAAGCATCAATTCTTCTATGCTCTTCCTTATTCACTGTCCAGTTTTCACATGCATATGCGGTTTTGAAAATACCATGGCTTGGGTCAGGCACACATTAGTCCTCAAGCTGACATCTTTGCTCTTCAGCACTTTAAAAAGGTCTTGTGCAGCAGATTTGCCTAATGCAGTACGTCGTTTGATTTCTTGACTGCTGCTTCCATGAGTGTTGATAGTTGATCCAAGAAGAATGAAGTCCTTGAGAACTTCAGTCTTTTCTCCATTGATAAGAATGTTTATTGGTCCAGTGGTGACAATTTTTGTTTTATTTACACTGAGATGTAATCCATACCAAACGCTGTGCTCTTTGATCTTCATGAGTAAATGTTTCAAGTCCTCTTTGCTTTCAGCAAGCAAGGTTGTATCATCTACATATCGCAGGTTGTTAATGAGTCTTCCTCCAATCCTGATGCCATGTTTTTCTTCATACAACCCAGCTTCTCGGATTATTTGCTCAGCATACAGGTTGAATAAGTATGGTGAAAGTACTTCGCACACTTTTCTTAATTTTAAACCACTGAGTGTTCTCATATTCTGTTCGAACAACTGTCTCTTGGTCCAGGTACAGATTCCTCATGAGTATAATTAAGTGGTAAAGGATAGAGCAGCCTAATTTAATGCACTGTTTTTTATCTATAGAGCTGAGATGTAATCATTGCATACTACACAACCCTGCCAAGCCCTGAAACAAACTCCATCTGGGTCTCTCATTTCTAGAAAGTTGTAGACAAGGAAGCTCACACACTGGTAACGAGACTGATGAAGGGCGGTAGGAAGAGTCATTATGAGAACAAATTAAGTGACATAAGTATGAATAATTGAGCTAAGAAGAGGTGAGGTAAATTTAATGTAAATCTGTTCTAGTACTAGTGAAATTTCTTGAGTGCTTATTCTATTCACCAGCCATTGTGTGGAACACAGTTTCTGTGATATTTAATTTTCGTACTAATCCTATAAGTTGTTGTTGTTGTTATGTGCCGTGGAGTCGGTTCCGACTCAGAGCAACCATACAGGGTTTCCGAGGCTGTAAATCTTTACGGGAGTAGAAAGCCTCATCTTTCTCCCGCGGTACAGCTGGTACCCTGTAAGTTAGTTACTACTATTTCTCATTTTATAGGATGACAAGCTTACCCTAGATTATGTTGTTGGCCTTGTCAGAGTCCTGGTGTGGTCCTGTAGGATAAGCACTGGACTGCTAACTGGAAGGTCAGAAGTTAAAGCCCACCAGCCATTTCTTGGACACACTGGACATGGTCACTCTGAGTCAGAACAAACTTGATGCACTTAACTACAAGCTTCCCCTGGGTTACGGTTACGTAGTTAGCAGGTAGCTTTTGCTGTTGTTGTTAAGGTGCCAGAGAGTCAGTTCCAAGTCATAGGGACTCTGGAAAGGGTTTCCAAGGAGCAGCTGGTGAATTTGCACCGCTGACCTTGAAGTTCAAGACCTTGTAGTCCAGCGCATTATCCCACAGCGTTGTTCTTAGGTGATGCAAATATATGGTGTTTTTTATGTGTGTACAAGGAGTCAATCCCATTTGATTTAATTTGATGACATCACACACCTGTTCTTAAAAATTTTGTTCCCAGGCACAAGGTTCTAAATACATTTTTGTGATGGCACCTTCGATCATGTCTCATTTTCATATAGCATATGATGCCTTATATTCTTTATTACATAACTGTGTTTGTCTCCTAAATTGGAACTAATTTCCTTAGAATGATGATTATATCTCCTGTCCCAATATAAAAGCACTTTATAAACATTTGTTTTTGATATGTAGCCTTAGGATTTTATCTGTCCTACAGGATTTTTCTCCAAAAAGCACCTAGAATATTGCTGTGTACTGCAAGTTAATATCTGCTGCTAGCTGGAGTTGTGGTGGACCAACCACCACTATCTTAATATGAACATATGTATGTATTATAAAGGAGCTCTGGTAGCGTACTGGTTACGAGTCGGGCTGCCAACCGCAAGGTCAGCAGTTCGAAACTACCAGCGGTTCCGTGGGAGAAAGATGAGGCATTCTGCTCCCGTAAAGATTTATAGCCTCGGAAACCCTGTGCAGGGGTCACTATGACTTGGAACCGACTCCACGGTGCTTAACAACAACAACAATATATTTACAGCATGGATTATCTGAATATGCATATTTCATATAGTATTTCCACAGCACCTTGTGAATGCCAGACACTATGCTTGAACTCTAATTCAGCTGCTCTCATATCAATTCTGACTCATGACTTGTTTGTGCAGGGTAGGACTACCCTGTAGGGTCTCAAGAATGTCAACTTTTGGACATACATCTCCAGGCCTTTCTTCTGAGGTATGTCTGGCAATACAAACCTGTTGCCTTAGTAACTGAGTGCTCAAATGCTTGTATCACCAGGGACCCGCACTTGGACCATAAAAACAAAGAAAAGAACGAAGGTGCTTGCTCTGGTTGGTGAAGGAAACGTACTATCAGTGTTAAGGATTACTGTTTTTTATAAAATTATAAAATTATATATATAAAATTATAAGTAGATGCAAAAATAAGTTATGTTGTGGTTGCTATAAAGTTCCGTCAAGTCAGTTTTTATTGACAGTGACCCTGTAGTCACTACAGGGTTTCGAAGGAAACCTCAGGTTTGAACTAGCGACGTTTGGGTTAGCAGTGCGGTACTTAGTTTACAGTGCCACCCCACAACTCCTATTTTGAGCTTATTATCAGAGTCCTTGTGGGGCACTGCGAATGAATGCGCTGGACTGCAAGGTTGTTTTGAACAGCAAAGTCAGTAGTTCAAACTCACCAGCTGCTCTTCAAAAACCCTATATGGGGTCACTATGAGTCAGAACCAACCTGACAGTGCTTGACAACAACAAATTAGTTAATGTGAAAATGTAAAGAAGAAAACATAAATGCTAGTTCAGTCATGCTAAGCTTTTTGCAACCTATTCTATTTGATTATTAGTCATGCTTTTTATTAAGTGATATTATTTGCAAATTGATCTGTAAAATAAAACAATTTGTATTCTCTTGACAAGTTAGCATAGAGAAACTTCTCTGGCATATCTGAAGATAACTGAGTTTAGGAAATTGCAAAATCAGGTTTGAGGATTATTCTGCTAGACCAAATATAGCAAATCTATTTTATAGATAAGCATAAGATATCATTTTAACTTATGAGCTAAGCTCATCAAATTTTGCTGCCTCGGACACATGTAATCACTCTGCTGTAAAATTTAAGTTTACAAAGACCAAAAATATTCTCAAATAAAAGTGACTTTCTTTTTTGCTTCTGCCCCAATTCCATCCATCTTCTCTGGTGATTATGACATGATGATTTTGATGTGTTTCATCTTTAATTGACAGTCCATTCTCCTATTAGTCACCCAGAAGTGCCTGGAGGAAGAAGGGAGGAATGAGTTTGTATAAAAAAAAACAACAAAACTTTGGCATGTTACTGGATATTCATAGTGATTTCTGAATTATTTTAGGAAACTCAGTTCTCAGTGATTTCCACAGACCACAGTTGATGTATAAATTCCTTAATTTGTTTACTTTGGAGAGATCATCTCAAGTGCAGCATCTGTTTTTGCTTCTTCTGGGAGATCTTGGTTTTACATCAGGGGAACTGAGGAACAAGGGAGTCACATGGCTAGCTTGGGACCACACAGAAAGCTCTTGGCACTCTTGTTAGGAACTTCTTCCAGTGTACCTGCGCCTCCCACTACTAGCCTAGACAGACATTTTTCTTGTCTAGCTTGCTAACTGTTTTTGAAGGATAAATTCCATCTGCTTGATAGCATTATTTTACAGCTAGAAGTATGTCAAAGCTCAAATTTTGCTTAACCTTGTTGCTGTCGAGTTGATTCTGATTCATGGAGACTCATGGGTTGCCCATGTCCAATTTCAACATAGGGTGTCCAAGATTGTAATCATTATGAAAGCAGTTCATAATGATCTTTCTTCTGTGGTCTCACTGGGAGTAGTTTGAACTCTTAGATTAACAGTCAAGTTCCAAACATTTGTGTCACTCCGTGAGCTGAACTTCTGCACGTTGTTATTCAGTTTGCCATCCAGTCATGATGCCAACCCATATAGGGTTTCCGAGGAGCAGCTCATGGGTTTGAACTGATGACCTTGTGGTTCTCAGGCCATTGCTTATCCTTTGGTACCATATCTTATTCAGGCCAAGTAGCTTTTTTTTTTTTCCTGTGAAGCATCAAGCAGGAACCTAAAATTACTTGCAATATGTGGCAGGAAGAGCCCTCTGTAAGTGCAGTGGTTATTTGTGAAGTTTGGTTGGGGAGCGCTCTGTCATGTTCCAAAGAAATTAGAGAGATAAAATTTTAATGTGGAAGGCACTTATATTTTAAGTGTTTTCTACCATTTTGCTCCCTCTGCAGTCCTTGCAGAAATTACTGTTGCTGGAAATCTATTTCCAGAGCCCTGTGCAAGCCTATGCTCAATGTGAAGGGAAAGAAACACCCCATATTTTTTTATATTAGTAGAAATATTAAGTCACTGAAAGCACAGGAACGTATCAGCAGCTTCTATCTCTGAAAAATAACCGACTGAATTTTCTCACGCTGCAAGTGGCCCGAGCTACTGCTTCATCTTCAGTTCGAGCGCTCGTAAGGATGGACCGGACTTATTGTGAAAATAAATTCCAACCCAAGAGAAGAAAGGGATGTAGAGAAAACCCAATTAACTGGACTGAAAGTCATACAGAATGAACTACTGATTGTGTAACGAAATAGTTTTAAAATTCAATGAATATTTAGAACAGAAGTGGAAAAACCCCCGACAACTTTGTCTTTGTTATATGGGAAGATGCCATTTTCAAATAATATTTTTCAGGTGGTATCATCTGCTTGAGACCGTTTCATGTTCTTATTAAGAAGGGGATTAGAAGTTTGGGAGCCTTTTTCATCATTGTTATTAATGTGCAGGGGGAAAATCTTTCTATTCCAGTATTCATTAAATGAATCTCTTTGAATATACGAATATTAAAAATAGTCTTGAAAGGACCATAGGTAAGCAAGGGAAACAAATGCACTGTTTGTTTCCTCATAGAACTGACATGTTTTTTATTTAGGGAAAAGCCATGAATTTACAATCTCTCCCTTTCTAGGTTTTTCAACATTTCTTGCAAATTGTATGTAAATGAATGCAAATAAGCAATCCTCACTAGCAAGCTGCTTAGAAGTGTAAAATGCATAAAATTAAGATGCTGAGAGAAATGTGCATCTAATTAAGGTAGGATGTAAAGAAATGTTTAAATTCAAATTAGATACTTCAGTAGAAAGAATTACTTGTTTAATTCAGGTGTTTTGTACAATTCAGAGAAGACTTGTTCTTACTGGTGTTTCCATATCCTTCAAAAATTATTTTTAGGAACTTGTGCTGGCTCAGTTCAACTTTAAAATAGGGTCTCACCTAAAAATTAGAATGTCATAAAAATGCATTTCTATTTTTAATGCCAGAGTCCTGGTTTGGCACTGTAGGTTAAGCACTGGATTACTAACCACAAGGTTGGGGGTTCAAATACCCACCAGACACTTCTATGAAACCCTGTACACTCAAAAGAAGGCTAGAGAGGCAGGACTGATGATCTGGGGTAAGGGTAAGGGTAAGGTTGTTGCTGTTGTTGTTAAGTGCTGTCAAGTCACTGCTGACGCATTGCGACCCTTGTAGGGTTTCCGGGGAACGACTGGTGAGCTTGAACCGCAGACCTTGCAGTTCAAACGGTTTTGCAGTCTGGCGCATTAACCTACAGCGCCATACCAGGTATGAAGGCTTTTATAGTGCTTTCAGATAACAGGTTCTTAGAAAGCCTTGAGATGCAAAGATCACAGCCAAAGAGTTGTCCTTGAATCCTAAGAAGATTTTCTATGCAGCACATTAAGGACCCCAACCTAGGACAGGAACACTCCCCCACTACACAGTTACCTCCCCTGGAGAACTTTACTGTATTGGTTGGGCCCAATCTCCTGCAGTTGTCATCTGAGAAGACTAAGGGCCATGGTGAGGTCATGTTTGTCAGAGTGGATCTGTGCTGATTTTCTAATGTAAATCACAAGGTCTTTCTTCCAAGGTGCCTACAGGTCACCTTGAACCTCAAGCCTTTATATTAGTAATGGAACATTGTCGCCATTTGTGCTCTCCAAGGACCCCAGCTTTATAGAAGAGCAAAAAATGTGATTTCTTCCGTTTAAGTCAGTGGCAGAAGTATCTTGCATAGCATAAAGCAATGATGGAATTATTGAAAAATTTAGGGTGTTGCACTGAGAAGATGAAAACGGTCTTATGAGAAATCCTAAAGGACAAGCAGGAATGTGGTTTATGCTAGTTTCCAAATTTAGTTAAGTTCCACTTTAGGTGATAATGAGAGTCCTTGTTTACCAGATTGTGAATTCAGACCAAGACCTTTCAAGTGTGTCAATGAGGCCCACCTAGATTATCAAGGATGATCTTAAAGTCAGCTGCGTGTAGATATTAGTCATGCCTGCAAAATACCTTTTTAGCAACCTCTAGATTGGGGATACAGTAGGTTTGTGTTTGGTTTTGGTATAGCATAGTCAATTGACACAACTATCAACCACACTATAGTTTGTTGTTGTTGTTGTTAAGTGCTGACTCTATGAGTTCTGACTCATAGAAACCCTGTATGTATGTATGTATGTATGTATGTATGTATGTATGTATGTATATGTATATATATATATGGTTTCTGCGGACTGGCTGGTGAATTTGAACCACCGACTTTGCAGTTCAGAATCTCAAAGAACATTTTGTTTATAGTGGTAAATACCACTATTTATCATATTTTAAATTAAAACTTAGAAATTGAAAAGTATTTACTTATGAATTCCTTTAAAATTAACAGTAATAAGCATAGTCCAATAAATGGTGTGCTTTTATTTAAAAAAATAATAAGAACTACTTTGCAGAATTAAAAAATGGAATGAGAACATAACATGGTTTTACATTTTTTCAAATTCTTCAATGTCTGGTTTGTTAAACGGAAGCAGCTGTATTCTTGTATCTGCTTCCGCATTCAGTTTGGTATACTCTGTTGTTTGGATGGAAGTATATGAAGAAAATCAACTCTAATTGTGACTCTTTTTCTACACCAAAACTCAGCATGTTTCTTCCATGCTGTTGTAATGTGTTGTTCTTAGGTGCCATCGAGTCAGAACCAACTCATAATGACCCTATGCACAATAGAACATTCCATTGTAATGCGTAGTATTATCCATTGTAATGCGTAGTATTATCTTAAAACCCGTTTACCCCTATGTGATTGCCTTGGTCTTTGGAAAATAGTGCTCCACTGAATTCCAAATGATGTCATATTTTGATATGCAATAAGAAAAAAATAACAAAACTTTTAAATATTAGGAAGCTGTCAAACTCTTGGGTAGATACAAGTTCTCCAAGATTCTCATTTTTACCTGAAAGTTCAAGTTTTATCATTAGCAGTGCATTCTGTCACTAGTTTTCCTCAAAGTGACAGGCTCGATTCGCTTAATTTTAAGAAAGTGCTATTAAATACCTAAGTCTAATAGCAGGTTTTTGACAGTTGTTCTTTAAGTAAAAATGATATTCTGTGCAAAAGCAGGTCACCCAGCTTGCAGCTGAAACACACACGTGCCTTTCCTTGATACAAACATCTGTCCTTTGGTTTGTAACACAAATGTTTCATGCATAGTTTCTTTTTCATGGCACAATATTAGATGTGTACTCAGGGGTCAGGATTTACCAAAGTTAATAAGACTTCATCAAGGGCACTTTTTCAATGAAAGTGACATTATTTTTTAAACGCTAAAAAGTAAATATAAGACGGCTTCCAAAAATTCATAGAAAAATGAAATGAAAAGATAATAGAATTTTTCCATGAACTTTTTAAATTTCACCTCCTTATACAATGGAGTCCAGATTCAGTGCTGCAAAATAAACATTTTACTGCTAACCACAAGTTGGTAGCTCAAACCCACCAGCTGCTCCAGGAAGCCCTAAGCAGGTTCATTATGAGTCAAAAGGGGCTTGCTCTATGGCATTTAACAATAGCAGCACCCCGTAAAGTGACTGTCAGTATTGTTTGGTGGCACTGCCTTCATGTTTACTAAGTTTGTAACAGACAGTTTTATCCTGCATTGTCTATGCCTGGAAGTCCTGGGTACTGCAAACAGTTAATGCACTGGGCTGCTAAGTGAGAGATTTGAGGTTTGAGTTTCCCCAGAGGTGTGTCAGAAGAAAGACTTAGAGATTTACTTCCAAAACAATCAGCTGTTGAAAGCCCTATGAAGCACAGTTGTACTTTGATCCACGTGAGGTTGCTACAAGTCATAACTGAATGGAAGGCAAAAAAAAACAACAACACTTTTGGCTTTTGTCCTATTGGTACAAATGTCAATCTAGTGAAAAAGGCAAATGACTTCTTAGTATGGAGTTATGACCTGTGGACCTCCTGACAGGATTTGGGACCCTCCAGGACTTCGTAGGCCATAGTCAAGTGTGCTTGGGACTAGAGAGTCAAACAGAGAGCCCTTGTTTGAGGCTGCAGACTGTCAGTGCTCTGTGCCAGGGAAAGGTATGAAGCGGAAGGTCACTGTTGTACCTTCAAGTGAACATGGTGGCAGCAGAGTAGAACATTCTCTGGGGAAGTCATAAATTGGTATTGGACAATGTTGACAAAACATAGCAATATTGTCTGTTTCTTCTTCTTCTTTTTTAATGTACTTTTTATTGTGGTAAAAATATATGTAGCAAAACCTTTCCCATTCCACAAGTTTTACTTGTTTATATTGGTAACATGGTGGTGGTTGCTGTGTGCTGTGGAGTCAGTTCCAACTCATAGCCACCTTGTACAGGGTTTCTGAGGCTGTAAATCTTTACGGGAGCAGAAAG
>NW_006408682.1:5427036-5454702 GCF_000296735.1 Chrysochloris asiatica
GTCAGGATTTTTAACATATCACAAAATGAAGGACCACCACTCAGTACTGGAGATCATGGCCTACCCAAATTGACACATACTTTGGGGGAACACAGTTCAATCAATGACAGTCTCTACACATTGGTTTTTTCCATGTAAGTGGGATCAAACAATATTTGCCATTTTGTTACTGAATTATTCCATTTACATAATGGTTTTCAGGTTCATCCATGTTATAACCTGGGTCAAGACTTTATTTCTCTTTCTGGCTGGGAGTATAGCCATGTTATTTCAGTTGCCTGATGAATGCATAGATTGAGAAAGTCACAAATTTTTAAGCCTGGTTTTGGAGTGGTGGCTTTATTCAAAGCATGTTCATGTGGATAAATAAACTAGATTGAAGGCATTTTCTGTGTTCTTATTTCTGTTCACAGTATTATTCTCTAGAAGAATCTTTGGCAAACATACATGCAAGTGTGTCTATATGCATAAAACTTGAATGTTCATATGTTCTTGGCTGACTAACCTCCCAGGTCATCACTTTCTGGCCCAATTTGTCTCTGCATTTTATCTTCAGCAATGCATTTCTTGGCCAATACACATGTCAACTGCAAAAAACATTTGTTTACCACGGAGACCTCCCACTCAGTAGAATCGTGGGAGACTCAATACTCAGTTTAAAGGTCTAGGTCAATAAGATTTTCAGAAGTAATCTCAAATCATTCTAACCCTCCAGCAGTGCTTGCATATGATTCCATTCAGGATCCCAGCCTCTCTGTTGATCCCTTTTAAAACTACATTGCAGAGGACCACGAATCTTCAATCTGATTCCATTGTGACTGATCTGAGCCAATTTTTAAGATAATTGATGATATTGCCTTAGTGGAGCCTGTTAGTGCAAATAATTATTAATCAATATGCTCTCAGCTCTTAACTTCAGAAGATAATTCTAACACATGATGTATTCTGAACATTTCAATTGAGATACCTTTACAAGAGTAAAATCAATTGGTGAGTGGTCTAAAGCTCTTTTGTTATCTGTTGCTTCATAGTCTTTTCTCTGTCTTATTTAGCCAGGTAACTTGCTGTGTTCCCTTTTGGACAGGGTGTCAGGAAATGTTTCATTACCATGGTAGAGAGATAATATCTTACATGTCTTTGATTGACTCAGTTGATTTAGTTAAATACGTTAGAAACAAAGCTCTGTGACTTTGCTCTGGAAAGCTAAAATTAGTATTGCCCTGCAAAAAGAGAGGCTATGTTACTAGTTTCCATTCAATTGGGAAATAGTTTGTTATTATGGATAGTGGATATTCTTTATGTTCCTTCAAACATGGGGAGACTGGAATCAAAGTGAGGAGATTAAGGTGTCAAGCACATAAGGGCTAAGCTAATATTACTCCCTAAATTGTTGTTGTTGTTGTTGTAGATTCTTTGTGGCTTCCTTAGTCAAAGACTTTCCAACATGGAATTTGTTATTTTGTCCTCTTAAGAAATGTCTTGATGAATGTTGTGGTTTGATTTTTTTTTTTTTTTTTTGCTTGTGAGAAGAGATGCAGAAGAAAATAATCAGCATGCTTGCAAGCATCTGTTTTTGTTGTACTTGTGGAGGGTACAGGAATGTGTGGGCCTCGGCCTGGGACTTTTAGACATGATTCTAACAGATGAGAATTTTAAAAGGCAGTCCTCTGAAATGTCATTGTGGAAGCGCTTTAAACTAGCATGGAAATGTTTTGTTATACTTTTTTGCCTGATACCATGGTTCTTGTTACTATGTTGTTGTTAGGTGCCATCGAGTCAGTACTGACCCATAGCGACCTTATGCACAGCAGAACGAAACACTGCCCGATCCTGGGCCAACCTCACCCCTGTTGCCACGCTTGAGTCCATCCATGCTGCCACTTGGCCAGTCCATCTCGCTAGGGGTCTTCCTCTTTTTCTAGCACATAAAAAAATGATAAGGTTTTGAATAGGCTTTCAGTCCAAGACTTCCATTTTCCCCATCTTTATCCAGCTTTCTCCTGTGGTCTTGTACCTCCCTGGACACCCAAGCTTGGGTCCAAGACTTCATGTAGCAATAAACTGAAATTCCAGCTCAATGTTGGTAGGTGTCCCAGTACTTTATCTCTAGAAGGTTCCATTTTTTAAAGAATTAAATAGAGTTTGTACTTATCAACTAAGAAGTCCTAATAGCATAGTGGGTTATGAGTTACGCTACCATGACTATCAGTTAGGGGACTGGTGTAGCACTGTAGCATAAGCACTAGACTGCTAACTTCAAGGTTGGTGGTTCAAGCCCACCAGTCACTCCTTGGAAACCCTATACTGAGTCCCTATGAGTATAGGGACTGAGTCGATGGTACTTGACAACAACTATCAGTTAAACATTGGAACGATAAAAGCTGCACTCTGAAAGAGCGTGGAGTATTTTGGAAACTAATTCACTAAACATTTTGAAGTGTCTGACTTTGAATGGATATATTACAGGGAAGACCAAGAAAAATGAAGTACTGCTTCTTTCCACAAGAAATAATGATCCTTTTAGGGAGACTTGGGAGAGATCTCAGCCTTTGAATGTCGAACAAAATCAAAATAAAAAAGACCAAGTTTACTGGTCAGCTGGCAGAACCCCGGGTCTATAGCCCTTGGTTACCCATTAGGTCTAGAACCAAATTAGCCAGTGTGGCTCAATTTTTTGTCAATCAGTGTTTAGGTGTATTGTTGTTGTTAAGTACTGTCACGTGGATTCCAACTCATAGGGACCCTGTATAGATTTCTGAGAAGCAGCTGGTGAACTTGAACAACTGACCTTGTGGTTAAAACCGACTTTGAAGTCCAGCACATGAACCCACGCTAGTGAGGTGCACATACACTAGAATGGTCAACCATTTGACATTAGAAGGGCAGAACAAAATTCAGCAGGGCTGGGAAAGAAGGAGCAACGAAAAGAAGAATCAGGGAGGAGCTGGGATAAATAATGCTACATAGAAGGGATTGCTTTCCCTGAGATGAAACAAAGTATGTATGATTTGTTGAAAGTAAAACTGGTGATCTGCTCAGTAAACTTGCACCCAATTCACTATAAAAAGTAAAACAAAAAAGGAAAGAGCAATACAGATGAAGAAGAGTCTGACATCCGAGTGGCTGGTAGGAGAATGCAGATAGCTGGGCCCTTGGGGTCTAGGGAAGAGGAAGGAGAGGTTATCAGATCCCACATCTCGCCTCATGTGTGGACCCCTGAGTTTGCCACCGTCTGAATCCTCTTCCACCATGCCTACCTGCTCTGTTCTGTTTCTAGAAACAGTAGCTCACTTAAGACCCTCGAGGGAAACTGGGAGGTTTAAATGTGAGACCAGCATTTGTCCTTGTGATGACTTCAATATGACTTTCTCTGAAGGAGGAGGAGTCAGTGAGGTCCAGGGATCTTATAATGGTGAGGTGAGATGAACAGGGGTCATTCATATGAGAATTATATTGTGTGCATTGTTTTCTGAGAGGAGTTGGGACACTTTGGAGACTGGGTTTGAGAGAAAGTTGAACATTTTGCTTCTCTTTCCTGCGCTTTCTGCACATTTTCTCTTTAAATAGTTCATGGATAAAGAGCATAGAATTTTTCTATGAACTCTTGAAGGGCTCTTTGTATTCTCTCACTTTTTGCTAACCAGTTGGGTTGAGGTGATAAGAGGCTCATCCTTCTCTGAGTCTAGCAGATGCCTGGGCTCAAGTTCAGGCTGTGAACCTTGAATGTCTTCATGGCAGAGCACTTATCACGTAACCCCTTTGAAGCAAAGTTTTCCTGCCTTTAAAATGGGTGTAATGCATAACCTATGGGGTTGTTGTGACAATTAAAATTTTAAAGCGTTTTCTAAATTGTAAAACACCACAATATAAAATGTAAAGTGGTGTTTGATTTTACATTAGATTATCCCTTCTTAACTACTGCTGTCTATTCTAAATTATGATCTAGTGGTGGAAGTCCTGAGTTGATGTTCTGGTGGAGAGAGAAAGTCTTAAGCTGGAGTTGTTGTTCCTTGCCACATCCTCTTAACTTTGTCTTCATATAGTAAAAGTTCAATTAATATCTAATAAATAAAGGCATTATTTAAGATTCATTCACTTCATTTGCCCATTTCTTTTTTCTTCTTCTTCTCCCTTTTCTTTCTCTTGCTTCCTTTTGTTTTCCTTACTTTTCCTTCATCCCCTTTCTTTTACGTAGCGGTGTTTTATTATTATTTTTTTCTTCTGCTTTTACTATACATGAAGATGAATTGAAAGCGTTTTCTCCTTTTAAATATGTTTGGAGAGCTATATGATGAATACCTTTGCCCCTAAAGTTCTACTGTCATACTAATGGCATAATATGAGAGATGATGCTCTCTACCGCAAAGGAGTGATATTCTCAAAGAGAAATAAAATTTGCTAAAGATATTTCAGATCAGGATCCAGGATAATGCTTTATATAACCTCCCAACTGTTTTCTCAGGTTTAAAGTGAAAATGACAGAGATAAAGGCAGAAACTGTATGTGTAAACATGTTATATTAATAGCTCATGCCATCTACATAACAAAATAAACTAGAGGTCTAGATTCTAAAATTGATAGCTATGGTGTTGGATTTCCTGTCCGTCTTGATTCCAGAGGATGGGACTCTGACAGGTGAAACACAGCATTTGTTTAAACAAAACAGAGAAGACTTTAAAACATTCAAGGACAGGAAGTGACAATAAATACTACATGTAATCGGAGCAGCAGGAGACCTTGAGGTGAGTAGAGTGTATTCAGTCACAGAGGAATCTGGCCAGGGCCTCCAGAGCCTCCACAAAGGGATACTGTGAACTTTCTCAAAAGTCAGGATCTTTGTCTTATCTCCTTCCAAAGATGAGAAAGTGAGATGTGAAACTCCTTTCAGGAGATGGGAGTTGTTTTTAGTACGAGATTCTGATCTTTTTTGCAGGCTTTAAGCATTAGAACCAAGGACCCAAAATAGCTCCTTGAGAGAAAAACAACAAAATCTCTGAAGATCTGGAGCACAGGCTGATGTCAGCACTGGTGATCTGGGGTTGTAAAACGACAGTCCCTTGAACAAAGGAAACTCTAGTTCAGGAGACTTTAGTTTTCTTATAAGGCATGAGTAAATGCCCTGGGTACTTATATAATACCCCTTGGCTTGTGGATCTACAAGTACTTTGCAAACATTAATTAATTCTCCAAACGCCCCAGGAGCCAGGGATGCCATTGGTAACTAATCATGAAGGAGGACCAATGAGTCTTGCCAGAATGGTCATGCAAGTTAGAGAACACCATAGGCATGGGAGCTGAGGAAGTGGCGTTGAATGTTTATGAGAAAGCACAACAAAGATGGCATGTTGAGCAGCCAGTGTGGGAAATAAAACTGGGTATTATTATCATGGGGAAAGGTCTATCAATGACGAAAGTTCGTTTTCATCCTGTGAATCCTGCCATTTGTAATGAAAGATGTTGTGCTTGCACTGTGGGTCTGCTTCTTTCTGTTCCCTCTTTGTTTTCAAAGCTCTGCTTGAACTTAGTTAGAAACCCTAGAGTAAAGACCTGGGCTCACTTCACAGATCCCCAGAGTTCAAGGACAGGCACCAGCCAGACTATATTGGAAATGTGTATTTCTGGTTGTCCATTTTAATAGTTAATTCAAAGACTTAACTATGTAGTGGGTGACATATTCACTCAGTCATTTATCTGGCCAACCATAGACCTTTGAATTCTGTCTCCCTCATAAACATTGAGGGCGGTTCTTTGAGAATTGAGAAAAGTAATTGTCTCCCCTGCTCATGGTCTAGTGGCTCAGTGCTCTTCTTCTATTCTCCATGTGGCATGAGAGTTTAGGTTCCATCAAAAGTGTTATTAGTTGTGGTTAAATAGATTCTTACTCATTGTGATCCCCTGTGTGCTCCTGAGGATTTTCAAGAAGTTGATTGCCAAGTCTTTCTTTCAAGGCACCTCTGGGTTAGTTAGAACCACTAACCATTCAGCTAGCCATTTGGGCCACCTAGCTGTCTTACCTGACATAGAAATTCAGATGATCAGAATGTTTTTCACAGTTTCAGTGTAATTTATCAATATCCCTTTTGTGTTTGAATTTCTTATAAGGCATACTATGCACAGGGAATAATAAGGGTGTGATATAACAGAACACACTTATGTGCATAGTTAAAACACAGTAATTCATTTATTATGTAGAAGACCTGTTGGGATTTGAGAAGTTCAAAATTAAAAAAAAAATTTTTTTGGAAAGAAATTTAGTTCAAGTTACAACAGCAATGTGCGACTTAGTGGTAGTACTAAGGGAATTTGCTTTTACTGAGCAGATAAGAATTGTTCCTGGTCATCTAGCCATTATCACACTGAGCAGATGGGTACTTTTGAAGTACTTGGGAGTTGATTTTAGCAGTTAATTCTTTAAATAGATTCTCATCTCTTTAGTTTTTTTGTTTTGTTTTGTTTGAATTCCATTAATTTGCACTGCCTTCTTTTTATAGATTGGTACAAAAGCCAACTCCATTGAGTTTTGACTCATAGCAACCTTGCATAGGGTTTCCAAGGAGTTTGAACTGCAAGATCTGTGGTTCAAACCAACCTTGTGGTCCAGTGCAGTATCCTGCAGCAGCCCTCCAGTACTCCAGCTTCAGTCTAGCTCTCTCTAAATGACAAGAAATAGTGATACTATGAATCCTTGAGCTTGATTTCATGGTCATGCATGTACGTATGTGTCTCTACTATGGTATCAGTCCGGTGAAATGGGTAATCATTATGTTGTTTTCAAGTTAACTAGCATTTGAGGAGGGAACAATTAAAAATGATATTATTCCTTTCCAGTCTTTTTAAGCTCTAGGGAAAGGAATAAGAATAAGAAACTGCTCCAGCTTAGCTCCTCAGCACAAGCAACAATGGAGCAGACTTGGGGAAGAGAAGAAGATGGGTTTGGTATGTGTTAAAGATCAAACAAGCCAACACTGGGATTCCTCCCAGCAAGACACACTCTTTCAGGCTATTGCCAGCTGGTTTCACTGTGCACCAGTGTGAAGCTTTACAGATTGAAAACATCTGGCTTTTCATCAGCCATTTGTATTCAGAAGGGGATCAGTGTTGGTTGAGGTAAATTCACCAAATTCTTATCTGACACATTTTGTTGACCTTAATGCCATAAATTGGGGACAGTCTCTAAGGGTAAATTTGGTTTCGGACAATTCAACTTTTCTCTTCTTTCCCTGTTTGGGGAGAATCTTGAGTTCAAAATTTGGACTTATGTCTTTATTTATGGCTTTCAAATGCACTGTCAGTATCGATTTCTGAAAGTACTGTGAAGTCATTTATATAGGGGTCAAGCACAATGTTTCCTGTAGGAACTTCCTGAATTATCAAGTTTTAGAGCAATCCCATGTATCCAGATGTCAGCAGGTTCTAAAGAGATGACTTGTTGCCTGGGACTGTAAAGAGCTATAGTGTTAATTGATTTCTGAGGAAATCAAGAAAATCTGTAAATAGTAGAAAAGCTTCTCTCTATATATTGACTAGACACATACTGAGAAACAAGCTCGGATTATGGCTAGATGACTCTTATGGTTGTATTTGTCTTTTGAAAGCATCCTTTGTGAATTTGTAGCTCATTTTGTTCTATAGCAATTTATGTGGTTTGGTGAGGAAATTCTGAGACCAAATGCTTCATAGAAGCTTTAGCATGTGAATGTTCCCATTTTTTAACTTGCAAAAGGGACATTATATGGATCTGTATTTTTGAATGGTGGTCTATAAACCAAACTTTTGCTAATTGGATCCTAGCTTCCTACTGAGTTATGATTTCAGAGATGGTTGATCAGTGTTTATAATTGGTTTGCTGTTGTCGTTGGCTTTAGTACTTGAGCCTGAAGTATCTCAGGAAGTTAATGATTTGTGAAGACAAAATTAACAGGAGAAAGTTCTTTAAAAAGGCTGATATAAGTCAGGAATCTTGACATCATGCCAGTGGTCATTCTGCACACTACTTGAGTGCCGGGTATATGAGGGGGCTTCAGAAAGTTAGTGGAAAAAGGAATTAGGGGATAATGTAATTTTTTCAAGAACTTTTTGAAGCCCCCTGAATATCAGAAGTAGGAATTATCCCCACATTTCCTGTAGGCTCAGAGAGGTAAAGTAGCTCGCCCTGGTCACACAGCAAGGAAGTGGTAGAACACAAGATAGTTTTTTTCTAAACGTTGGTATTTCCATACACTTCTGATATTCTCTAGGTTAGTATTTCAACAATCTCTTATGGATTTATCAGTTTTCTACATTTTTAATTAGTTAATTTTTTAAAAATACCTTTGTTAGTTGCCTCCCCGATAATCAAAAACATGTGGGAATCTCAGATAACCTTGAATTCCGGAGCAGCACTGCTCCTCCAATTCTGAAGAGCTCAGACCTGGAAGGAAAACGGATGCCTTGGAACATGCAGAGTGCTCTGGCACTCGTGGCACTAGATGCAAACCCCTTTACTGGTGACGTTTCAGCCACTGAGAACTTTCTTTTGTCAGTAAGTTCGTGCCCTCTGATGTCTTTCTCATCATGAATTCAACTCCCTCCTTAGAGAGCACCCTGTCCCAGCAAAATTGCATCTCATCTACCGAAGAGAGACTCTTGTCCATGCGGTTACAGAGATCATTTCTCTACCTGCCTAAGTTTGTGCTGTCTTGTATTATTAAGGTGTTTAAGCCACGGTCTGCTCAAACACATACCTACTATGCTGTACATAGGCCCTTTCCCTGCCTTGATCATAAAGGAAGCAATTGAGGCACAAGGCTCTGGTAAAATATATATATATAACATAGTTCAATTTCACAGTAAATTTTGATTATTTTCATTGCTTTATATCTTAGACTTAGTCTTCCCCTTTCATAAGCCTGAATACATGTCTTGTGTAGGTTTGCTGGATTAGAATTAGATCACAAACTAAAAGATAACTTCATTTAGAACAGGACAGAATATAGCCAAGCATCTGGTATTTGGCCTGAGTTATGGGGGGGGGGGAAAGTTAAGTTATGAACAAATGAGTTTTGCGTTTCCTTTTAGTGAAGGCGCATTTATTTATCTTGGATTGTTAAAGAGGTTCTTTGGACTATTTTTCTGTAATTATCTTGATTAATATTTAAGTGGTATGTTTACTTTTGAGTTGATTTATATGAAACTTTGGTTTTACTCTACTGAAACACGCCTTTCTCGTGTTACCAAAGTGATAGAAGCCACTCTCTCTTCTCTGTTCCCACCACCCATCCCCCACTCCCCCACCCTCCACCCCTTCAGACCTTCAGAGACTTTCCCTATTTGAAGAATGGCAGATTATCTACACATATTTTGAGAGGGGGTGGCCATCACACCATGGGTAGGGTGTTTAGCTAGAGGGCTCTTCTTCCTAATTCCCACACTATTTATAGATACCTCCACTTAGGGCATTTCTGACCTGCAATCTATTTAAACATATCGTTTCTAAACATCTCTGTGTGTGTATGAAGTGTGTTTATCGTAAATGAATATCCTATATGTATTATTTTTGTGTTCAGAGGAAATGGAGAAATACAAACATCTTTTCTCCCCATCTTGATGTTTTCCCTTGGTTCCTCTCACCAAACTGCATTTCCTTGGGCGATAAGAGCCTTGTAGGAAGGGTTTGTCTGTCTGTCTGTCTGTCTGTCTGTCTGGGTGTCCTTTTGGAGATCACCAGTCTCTGCCTGACCTTCAGGAATCCAGCACTGCATTCTGATTCCAATGCTTGTTTGCAATGATATCCTACCCAAATCATTTATCTTCTCTGAACCTCAGTTTCATCAGAAAACAGTTATAATATCCTTGTTATTGTTGTGTGCCATTGAATCAGTTCTGACTCAGAGCAACACTGTATAGGGTTTCCTAGCGCAGCTGGTGGGTTTGAACTGCCGTCCTTGTGGTTAACAGTCCAGTGGTTATCCTATAGCACCATAGCAGGGCTCTATAATGCCACAAGTTCTTATTAAAATAAAATTATGAAAGCATACTTTTAGTCAAGCACAGGGCAAATTGGCTTTTGTTTATTTGTTTTGCCTTTTATAACTTTTTATTGAGATTTGAGTGAAAGTTTACAGAGAAAATTAGGATTTTATTTAACAATTCATACACGTTTTGTTTTGCGACATTGATTACAATCCCTACAGTATATTAATAGCAGTCTTTCTATTTCCTCCCTGTGGATCCTATTACCATTCTTCCTTCTTTGCTGCCCCTTTCTGCCTCCTGAGCTGTATTCCTGGAAAAAAGCAGCTCTTTTGATCCCTTATGGCTCAGTGCATACCCCGATAGGGTAGGGTCGTTGTTCTTAAAGGCCTGTGTATGGCTGAGTCAAGAACCATGGGAGTGAGTTCAGATCAGGCTTGAAGGGTGAATAAAGGCTGTAGTCTCAGAGGTTGACCAGTTTTTATTAGACCAATAAGCCTGGTCTTCTATATAATTCTGAGTTTTATTCCACATTTTTCTCCCAGTCTATCCAGGACCTTCTAATGGGATCCCTTTCAGAGCAACCGGCGGTGGTAGCCAGGTTCCCTCTAGTTCTTCTGGTCTCAGGGTCTGGGAAACTGAGATTCACATGGTCCATCACTATGGGTTGAAACGGACTCAACAGCACTTCACAGCACAACAGTATTAGTCCTTTGGATTAGTTGTGTCCATGCATCTTTGATTTTCTTCACTCTTCATTGCTCCACATAGGGGAAGACCAATAGCTGCACCTTAGATGACTGCTTACAAGCCTTTATGATTTCAGTAACTATTTACCACAGTAGGATGTAGAATATTGTCTTTGTTAACTATGTTATGCATTTTGAATTAGCTGGCCCCCAAGACTGTAGTCCTAAATCCCCAAGCCCCCAATGGATAAATCGTGAGAATTTAAATTATTATATCTGTCATCACCAAATAGTTTCTCCCCATTCTATACAAAAGCTTTCCATTTTTTGGATTTGAGAAGCATGCTTCCCTTTCTGGACATTAACCCCTCTCTACAAGTTCAGCATTTCATCCCATGATGCAGTTAGATTGAGGCATGCATAGCCCATTCTATATTGATTGCACATAATTCACTATAAGCCATTTTTGTGAAGAGGATTGTAATCTCTTAGATCAAAAGATTTAATTTCTTATCCTTGTTTTTCCTTAGGATAAATTCTTAGGATAAAGGTCAATGTTCGTGAAACCTCATGGGTTTCTCTTCTACAAATAGACATTAAAAATTCATTTTCATGTCTTAAAATGAAGAAAAGGATATATGAATACCCATTTCTATGTTGTCAAAGGAGCCCTGGTTACACAGTGGTTAAGCACTTGACAGCTAACTGAAAGTTTGATGGTTCAAAGCCACTAGTCATTCCAAAGGATAATGATAATGCTGCGTGCTTCTATAAAGATGCCAGCATTGGAAACATGTGTAATAATTCTAGTCTCTCCTATAGGATCACTATGAGTAGGAATTCACTCAACAGCCATGGGTTTGAGTCTTTGTGGTTTGAAGGGTGGGCTGTTGACTTGTTCTCTTTTAAGTGAAATTTAAACAAGTCAAACTCATTCTAATTTAAGTCAAAGATCCCGTTGACTTAAATTAATCTCTCCTTTTACAGCTGAAATCTTAGGGTTTCCAATTGCTGAAATTGAATTTATGAATAAAAGAAACCAACCTTTGTTGTAGGTAATTATCTTCCAGGAAGGCTTAGTGTGTTCATGGTGCATCTTTTATCCCCGTCTCTATCAATGCACAATTTACAGAGATTTGCAGCCCAAAATGCACTGTCCTAATTAGGTCACTTTTGTCAAACATAAAAAATTCACTGATGTGTTATTTTATATAGTCACGTCAGTAGGAAATACATTTGCAGGCACTGTTGTATGATTTTTAGGTTATGTTTTATTAGAATAAGACGTATCAGGTTCCAAGTGGCAGTAATTTGTGTAAATAATTTTATAAGGTCTGAAGCACTTGAAGAAATTAGAATGACTGAAGGGTAGAAATTCCCCTCAGGAAAAAGAAACATTCTGTGGAGCAGAGTAAATGGAGAGGGCCAAGGGAAATGATAACTCCCTCTTTTCTGGTGTCACTGTGTTAACGGAAAGGGCGGGATCCGGCCTGTTCCTAAGAACCAGTCATTAAAGCAGCTGTGATGTTCTGTAGTCGGGTGCAGCCTCCTGCAGTTTCAAGGGAACTCCTTGATCTTAGCACTTGACTAAAATGAGGCCGCTGGAAAGCAGTTCTTGCGTCCTAATTGCCCAGTGGGTTGAGGTTTGGGGACAATAAATGGATATCAAGGAAGGGTCAGGATTGAAAGCTGGCAACTGAGTGAGCTGCCCAAATGGGAGGGAATGATGACTTTTTTTTCTTTCTTTCTTTCTTTCTTAATTGTTTTTATAGGGTAGAGGGTTTCTTTCTTAAACATTTTGAAATCTGGTTGATGAATACTTGTCAAACTGATGTTGAGGTATTCATCTTTTATTTTCTATCAGATCATGAATGAAACTCACGCTCTGAAAGAGGTTTAGATCAAGTATACTTCCATAAGGAGAATAATAGCTCAGGAGGGAGGTAGGGAGGAGAAGGGATGTGGAAAGGGGACGGGGGTCAGAGGCGTTGTACATCCTTCATGTTATTTTCTGCTGTTGGCTTCACTGTCTGTTCTGTGATGCAGTTTTAAATATTTTGTATTTAATTTTAAATACTACAAATCCTTCTGCTGCTCTCTCCCCTTCAACATACCTGTATATACCAGGAGGCTTCAGAAAGTTCCTGGGAAAATTCCATGAGCTTATAATTCCATTTTTCCACGAACTTTTGGAAGCCCCCACATATATACCCACCTTAAGTTGTACAATAAGGTATTTATAATAAAAGTAAAGACAGTGGGATGGGTTCTTTCAAAGACTTCACATCTCCAGTCCAAACCCAAATGTATGATTCTGAAATGTGATTATTAGAGATTTTCCGTGCTGGAAGCTCCACTCACACACAGACTTCATTTCTCTTCTTGTTGTTGTCAAATGCCATCGAGTCGGTTCCGACTCATAGTGACCCTGTATAGGATTTCCAAGGAGCGGCGGGTGAGTTTGAACTACTGACCTTATGGTTCACAGTCCAGCAGTGCTGATCCTATAATGCCATGCCAGAATTCCTTTTAAGGAAGGAATTTAAAGAGAAAAAAATCACATGATTGTACACAATTGCAGATCACTTCCCACTGACAGTCTTGTAAGCCAGAAAAGCCCTTCCGGTTCAGTTGCTGAGAGTTGCTTTGCCAGAACAGGCTTTGTGATTGGTTGACTTTCATCCCAGCAGACTTTGCTCCCTTGTACACTGGATTTATTTATTTATCTATTTTTGTTTGATTGTAGTCACTTTCATATCTGATTGCACCAGCCTTTGCAACCTGTCAGTCCCTTACCCCAGAAATCTAGACCTTCTGATGGCTCTGGAGAAGTGATTGGCAAGCCAGGGACCTGCTGGGGAATGGGGATTGAGGTAAAGTGGTACAGGTGGCAGGAGCCACCCCAGAGACAGAACACACCACCACTGGGCCTATTATTTTGGTTGGAAATACGTAAGAAAACCTTTTCTCAAAGTGGAAACAATAAACAAATTATCCACTTCCACCCTCAGCTAATTGAGGCGGCCTCTCAATAAACAAGTGGATTTTGTGCTAACAAGCACTCTTTACAAATTTAATCTCCTGAGCTCCTCCTCGGCCTTTCCTCCATTTTATTTATGCTCACTTCAGTTTTTCCTAACAACATTACCTATTACTAATAATGCCCTTCTTTTTTACATTCTATCGATTTAGACATTTTTGAATATTATTTGATTGGAGGGGAGAGTTTTTTTGTTTTTTAAGTTGGAAGTAAAATTAAATTGATTTTATTATTTTTATTTTCTTAGTTACAAGATTTTTTTTTGAAAATCTTGTCAAATTGAAATGATTACTTTGAGCCCAGAAATATGAAAGAATGTTTTATAGAAATCGAATCGCTAAACATTTGAATTGTTGCTAGTTACTGGTGCACTGATTTTCACTTCTGTGTGTCATCCATCTGTGCAAAGTAGAACTGTTCATAGGGATTTTAACACTGGGACCTTTCTGAAGCAGGTCGCCAGGGTTTCTTCCTAGGTCCTTCTGAGTGAGTTAGAATTGAGAATCTTTCAGCTGATATCTGGGAGCTGAACCATATATGCCAACCAAGGATTCCTAAAAATTCGAATTGCTTACTGATTTATCAGGAATCCTGGTGTGGCGCTGTAGGTTAATGAGCTGGAGTGCAATTTCCATTTGAAGTGCAAGGTTGGTGTTTCAAGCTTACCAGCTGCTCCTCAGAAACCCTACACAGGGGCGTTATAAGTCAGAACTGACTCAACGGCACTTAACAACAACAACTACAACAACTGATTTGTCTGTGATGCTAAGTGATTAAAGTCAACATTGGAAAGTGTCTTAGTACAATAAGGAGAGATACATATGAACTAAGACCCATGTATTGTTGTTGTTGTTGTTGTTATGTGCCGTGGAGTTGGTTCTGACTCATAGCGACCCTGCACAGGGTTTCCGAGGCTGTTAATCTTTACGGGAGCAGACCGCCTCGTCTTTCTCCCGCGGAACCGCTGGTAGTTTCGAACTGCTGACCTTACGGTTCGCAGCCCGATTCGTAACCACTACGCTACCAGACCCATGTATTAGAAGAACTTAACCAACTCTCCTGTTAAGCAATATAAGACATTTCAAAAGAGTTAACCTGTTAGATTGTTAATATAATTTTATTTTTAAACTCTCAGTCATCTAATAAAAAGATTGCTTTCAATTCCCTTTTCTGTGTCTCCTATATTATGTTTTCTAATTTTCTTCAAATACAAGGGGCAAATAGTGGCTTTATTATTGTTGTTGTTATGTACCGTGGAGTCGGTTCCGACTCATAGCGACCCTGTATAGGGTTTCTGAGGCTGTAAATCTTTACGGGAGCAGAAAGCCTCATCTTTCTCTTGCGGAACAGCTGGTAGTTTCGAACTGCTGACCTTGCGGTTCACAGCCTGATTTGTAATCACTATGCTACCAGAGCTCCTTAGTGGCTTTAGATCTAGAATGTTCATTTATTATAATTTGTCAGATATTTGAATGTCTAAATAAAATATCCCATGGCTTGCCTGAGGAGTATTTTTCCCAAGGTGAAAATGTATTTTATTTTACGTGATTATGATGATGAAATTCCTTAGTACAGTTTTTGAATCAGAAATTCATGTAGACAGTTTAAAAGTGCACGTTTATGATCAAATCTCTGTGGGACCTGCCCTGGCATATGGAAACAGATGTTTAAAAATAAGTTTATTTTTAATTTCCTTTATAACTAGTATGTTTTCTTGTGATTCAAACACATGCACGCGTACACATACCCAGTAGCAGAAAGCATCAACAGGGCTTTCCCAAGTTATAGAGATAATTTTCTGAATGAACTGCAAAACTGAAATCCACATCTTTCTTTAGCATGGTGAGTGACAAAACTTCATTGTCTGCCAGTCCATTTTGATGCTTAACTCTCCATGAAGTTCATGGATACTTTGTGCTGGGAAGGATTCGGCACAATCAGGAGAGGCTAAGTAATTCCTTCTTACCATATTGGTACATGCTCAGACTTCATTAGTTCTCATCGTGTAATGTAATGAAGCCAGATTGATATCATTAGTAATGATGATGCTAGTAATAACTTTACCATAATAAACATTAGGACCTCAAAGTGTCAAATTAAGCATTGGTATTATTTTAAAAGATGAAGTTTGTTGCTCCTGTGAAGATTTAAAACCTTGGAAATCCTACAAAGCAGGGGTAGGATTTTTTTTTCTGCCAAAACGTGTAACATCATTCATAGGCCATACGAAAAAATCAACTTAAACATTAGCCTACTATATTTGGTGTGGCACTGTGGGTTAATGCGCCAGACTGCAAAATCATTTGAGCTGCAAGGTCAGCGGTTCAAGCTCACCAGCTGCTCCTTAGAAACCCTATACATGGTCGCTATGAGTCAGGAATCAACTCAGTGGCACTTAACAAGAACTATATCTGGTCAAACATTTACTTAATTCACCCCTAATGTCATGAGTGTGATAGAGTCCTGGTATGGCGCTGGGGGGTATTGTGCTGGGCTTACAAGGTTGGTTTGACCCACAAGCTGCTCTTAGGAAACCCTGTTCAGGGTTACTGTGGGTCAGAACCAACTCAACAACGCTTACAATAACGACATACTTCCAGAGGGCCAGATGTTCCCCTCCCCTGCTATAAAGAGTCCACCACAGCACTTAACAACAACAGTTGATTTAAGGACAGTGAATTTTAGATATATTTTGAAATGGATTTGTAGTACAAAAAAAAAATACTTTAACTTAACTAATGTTTCCCTTTCCTGTGGTAGCTAAAACAGCATCTCCCCATGCTCGCCGTCACTCGTTTTTTACCAATAAAATCGCATGTATACCCTCAATATGGAGTCCTGGTGTGGCGCTAGACTGCAAAGTCATTTGAACTGCAAGGTCGGTGGTTCAAGCTCACCAGCTGCTCATTGGAAACTCTATACGGGGTCGTTATGGGTCAGAATCGACTCGACAGCACTTAACAACAACAACCCTCAATATAAGGAGCTCTGATAACATAGTAGTTACGAGTTGGGCTGCTAATCTCGTGGTCAGCAGTTTGAAACTACCAGCTGTTTCGTGGGAGAAAGATGTGGCTTTCTGCTCCCATAAAGATTTACAGCTTCGGAAACCCAGTACAGGGTTGCTATGAGTCAGAATTGACTCCATGGCACAACTGTCACCTTCATTATATAAAACTGATAACTTAACAGTAACTATTGAGAATATTGAGGCATGCTGTAGCATCTTTAGATCTCAGAAACACTGTGTGAAAAATATCCATCAACTAGACCGACTCTAAGCTCTTGAGTTAATCATTTTCTTATTTTGTCTGAAGCTTCAGTTTCTACCTGATACTCTCCCTTTTGTACCACAAAAAGTGATCTCATTATGCAGAAGCATCATGGTTTTCTGACTCAACATTCCCAACCTATTTTCCTCCGCTTCATTTCCATGTTTTTCCTAACCTTCCAGATTGAGTTCTAGTTTTACCTTCTTTGTAATAAATACCATTTTATAACAGTGTCTGCATTAGCATACTTTGTTCTGTCAAGATACTTAACCGTCTACTTATGTATGTCTTCTCTTTCTGCTTAACCTACACCAGCACTCCCCTACTAGAATAGATAGCATTTAATTGGTCTCTTGTTGGTCATGTGTAAACTGGAATTTATTTTCCTACAGATGTATCATTATGCATGATAATACACCTGATTTTTTTTTTTTTAAGTTGTTTTTGTGTTGACTGTGACTTATGGGGACCTCATGTGCGTCAGAATAGAATTGTGTCCACACTGGATTTTCAGTGGCTGGTATTTTGTAATAGAACACCAGGCGTTTCTAATAACTTTTCCATTAGCAACCAACCCCTCTGCCCATTTGCACTTCCCAGGGAATCCAGTATACCGGATGTATAGAAGTCCTGGGGTGACGCTGTGGGCCAATGTGTCAGACTGTGAAGTCGTTTGAATGGCAAGGTTGGTGGTTCAAGCTCACCAGCTACTCCTCGGAAACCCTATACAGGGTCGCTATGGGTCAGGATCGGCTCTACGATATTTAACAATAGCAACATGTGTTTAAAGGCCAACTCCACCCATCCAGAAACACAGTGATATGAGGAAATGCTCCTATTATCCTTGCCTGAGGGGTTAACCAGAATCTAGGTTCAGTTCCGTGGGTGGGGGCTTCAGCTGCAGCAGATGCAGTCCAAGAGAATGTTCTGTACTTGGCTTGCCAAGGTGTTGTGATACGGAAAACAAAGGGCAATGGCACAGTGGGGACTCCTTCAGTGGCAAAGGACGTGCATTGGTTTCCCAGATGTTGAAATAGCCTTGGCCTTAGAGAGGCAGGCAAATACGTATCTTCCTGCTTTAACTTGGAGAATAATGGCTTGGAAGTTGGAGCGTTTGATAAGCACTTTTCCCAGCTTTGCCATTGTGATGGTATGCGTGTGGTATACATAAAAGTAAACTGCTTCTGTGTTTCCACTTCCCCAAGAGGAAAATGATAACGTCTTTTATCTTAACAAGATTCTTGTAAAGCTACTTATATGAGAAATGGGCCCATTCAATCCCTGGGAGAGGAAAACGTTGCAAATATTTCATCAAGCCTTGTGGATGTGCATTGAAAGTTTTTCCAGAACATCCACATTCAGTGTCCACCCCCTGCCCACAATCCCTTTCCCAGTTGACATATAGAACTTGGATTTATGACAGCCTGACCAGCATGGATCTGAACACTGTGAAAATGGGAATGGCTATTTGTATGGTGTTGAAAATTTTCAAGCTGAGATTTTGCTGTATTTTCTGTGGTTGTACAGACTGCATAATCTATTTCATAGCCAACCAAGAAAACATGATTGGGCAACACTGAGGGATTCAGGAAGAAAACAAACCACTCCTCACCGTCACGGAGATCAAAATCTAGTTGTGAAAATGAGGCATCCTTCCATACAAAATTAATGCAGGCAGTCGGACTAGATGTTTCCTGACTAATTAGTCATGTGGTAAACAAAAGCGTGTTTGAATTTTAAGAAAAAAGCAAGGTGGTGTCTTCGATGTCTGGAGTGATTTAGGAAGATTTCCTGAAAGAAGAAGTCCCAATTGGAATAGGATATAAAGTAGTAACAGAGCTGGTAGTTATGAATATTTACTGTTTCTTATTTGTTTTCTCATTGTTCATGTGTAATAATGAATACATTACTCATTACTTCTAATCAGTGGTTATTGTTATGTAAATTTCACAGCAATTATCTATACCTCTTTAGCAGGATATTTTAATTCCCGTTTATGTAATTTGGCTTGGGTTTTTTTTCTTTGTCACCAAACAAATAGGAATTTCAGAGTTTTGTACTTTATAAGCATCGGCTGAATTCTGCAGTGAGCGCATACATGCAACACTAGCACTTTAAGTCTATTCAAAATGTGGTTCTTGGGCCAGCAGTGATCTCACCTGGGAGCTTGTTATAAATATGGACTCCTAGGCTCCACCCCTAAATCAGAATCTGCACTTTTCACAAGAGCCTCGAATAAAGCAGATACCCAATCCCCAACAACCTGTCTTGCTTATTCACACAAAGCCTGTAGTGTTCTGTTCTCAGTTCCTTCTTTTGGAGATTTTTACGAAATTATGAAGGTGGTTGTTAAATCACCTTTTCTCTGAGCATGACCCACTATTTAATACAATGACGTTCTGTATATTGTGAATGAGTGATTCTGGCCGTAGTTAAAAGTTAAGTGACTATACCTATTTTCCCAGCTCTTGGAGATTTTCAAAACTCAAACCATGTTTTGGAAAACACTCTTTTCCCTTTTATATCTAAGTCCATGTGAATTCAATTTGGTGGGAAATTTAAGCCACATGTTTCTGATTCATTTACACTTAACCCTTCAGAAGGTTGTGTTACAACAGCAATTGCCTGTGGAAAGAAAGTGCAGATTTTTTTTTTTTTTTTTAAGTAAATCCTTCATCAGGGCAGAGAGATGAGGAAAAGAGAAATGGGAAGAATTCGTTAATCAGACCCCCAAGAGGTTGGGGTTTGGCTTCAGGACTCTAAATCTGAAGGCAGTTCCTGACAGTTTCATTGTTTGAATGCTTCTTTGTCCTACATCTTGGTGAAGGGTGGGATAGGGTAACAGTGCAGTCTCACGCATGTGTAGGTCAGGTGTTGTTGCTGTGAAGTACCGTTGAATCAATTCTGACTCATAGTGACCCTGATCAGGGTTTCCAGCGAGGAGCTGGTGGTTTTGAACCACCAACCTTGTGGTTCAAACCAACCTTGTGGTCTAGTGATTTATCCCACAGTGCCACACTATTGTTGTGAAGTGTTACAGAGTTGGTTCTGACTCACAATAACTCTGTATAGGGTTTCCAAGGAGCAGCTGGTAGGTTTGAACTGTGGTTTATAGTCTAATGCTGATCCTAGCATTGTCAGAGTCTGTATTATCATTAAATACAAATTAATATTTCTCTCCCTTTCTTCTAAAAAATTCAGTTTATATCACTTTGTGAATTTTGTCTTTTGGGACCCATGGAGGCCTTTCGATCTTTAGCCAGTCTATTGGTGATATTGGCAAACAATGAGGGGATAGACTGATATGCATAGCTGGTTGGATAAGACACTGAAAACACATAAAAAACAAACCAAATATAACCTGGTTTATCTTTCCTTTGAGTATTTTAGCATAAACTAATTAATGGAGTCCTGGTGTGGCACTGTGGATTAACGTGCCAGACTGCAAAGCCGTTTGAACCACAAGGTTGGCAGTTCAAGCTCACCAGATGCTCCTTGGAAACCCTATATAGGGTCGCTATGGGTCAGAAATGACTCAGCGGCACTTAACAACAACAACAACAACAATAACAATGAATATATAAGGAGCCCTGGCGGAGCTGAGGGTTAGACAGTTGGGCTGCTAACCACAAAGTCTATGGTTCAAACCCACCAACTGCTCCTCGGTTGGAAGAATAGGCTGTCTGTTCCTTGAAGATTTATAGTCTCACAATCTCCTTACAAGGTTGCTATGAATTGGATTTGACTCTGTGGCTGTGGGTTTGGTTTTTGTTTTGAGGAATGTATATATAACTAGAGAATTACAAAATGTTATTAAACTTCTTTTTGCCTCTTTGTAAAACTTGAGTTCTAGCTTGTCAAGTCGTACATTCAATGTGACATTTTCCCCCTTGATTGATGGATAATATGTACAAATGTGTGTATATACAAAGTAGAATATATGTCATGAATAAAGACTGAATGTTTACAGTGGAAGAAAACAATGATCAAATTAATCATGTTTTCTATTTAGACATCTATGCCTAAATTTAGTGAGTTTGTTTGGATAAGAGGACTTGGCTTGATTACAGTTTTTAGTAGCCATTGGTGAATGAAAGAGCATTTAAATTCCATGTCTAACACATTATTCCAGGGAGCCAGAAAATACATATTCATATGACAGATGCTCTAATCAAGGCTGAAGGTCTTACTTAAATATTTTAAAAAGCAACCTTAATGCTAGAAGGCAAATAGAACACCAACCTACATCTTGATTTTGACGATTTTCCTCTTGCCATAGGCTTCCTTATGATCAGCTTTTGTCAGGACATGTAATGCCTTTAAAGATGCCATGTCCTTTGTCTAGAAAGAAAGCTCTCCTCCTTCATCAGCTGCCTGACTCTTTCTGTGTCAGATCAACTCCGTGTTGCTCCAGGAGCTTCCCTGTGCTCCTGCGTCTGGGGTCAATGTCCACCATCTGTGCTTTCTGCACATTCAGGCTCTACCTCAATCCTAACACTTGTGAATAATTAACTGTTTATGTGCCAGTCTCCCCCAGGGTGTGGACCGTGACTTGTGCTTCTCTATTCCTAACACCTAACAAATTAAGCATGCAACAAACTTGTCCTATGAATAAGCCTGTGACTTAAATATTTTTTTTAAGCAGCTCTGAAAGGCTAAACACCTTTCCACAATGCAAAGCTTAAAACATAGAGCTTGTGGGTTGAGCTGCTAATGAATCTCGTGTTATAGGTTAATGTCACACAGAAGCTGTACTTTGCCTCTTTGATTATAGTCTACATTCCAGCCCTTTGATTTTCACCTCCCAGATGTGCACTGCGGGTCACAGGGAAGACTCTGTGATAGAATATGGCAGCTTACAATGACCATCGTTACTAGAAAAAGAATACCAAGCAGATGATCCAAGGAACATTTGTTCAGTCATTAGACCTTATTGCTATGTGGTTTCCATTAGGCCAATATGCTTCATACATCACTTACCCAATACTTTAGGTTGTTGAAAATATACCTCACTTTTAAAGACTTTCACAGATGACATTTTCATAGTTTCCTTCTGTAACCTATTCCATTATTTGCTTAATAAGTCTTGCTGTCAGAGATGTATTCTTTTCCTCTAATCGAAATCCCAAATGCCCATTTTTCTCCATTTGGTCCCCAAAAGAGAAGGGAACAGCTGGTCACCTCAGAGTTTTCTTGTTTATCCATCTCTTGAACCCTGTATCATTTCCTTAGGGTTTACAAAAGTTTCTCACTGCATTTATGAATAAAACTAAGACTTGAACTTTCAAATTCAAGCTTATCACCCGAAATCCAGCTTTCGTAACACCACCTCCTACTCTCCTGCATGCCTTCACCCATGCTATTTTTTCGTTAGACCTTTTGTCACAATCATATGAAATCAAATATTATTGTCTTAGTCATCAGGTGCTGCTGTAACAGAAATACTACAAGTGGATGTCTTCAGCAAAAAGAAATTTATTCTCTCATACTTTAAGAGGCTAGAAGTCCAAATTCAGAATGTGGACTCTGGGGGAAGGTGCTGGGGAAAGGTCCTGTCTCCCTTCATCATCTGTAGACCCAGCATTCCTTGGTGATCTCCATATGTCTTGCGGTCAGTCTTTCTCTGGACTGAGGAACTTCACAGTGCATGGATCCCAGATCTAAAGGACTCATCCTACCCCAAAGTCTTCTTTCTCAGTTAGTAGCAGGTCCTCTGAGCAATACTTTCTTATTTAACCTGTTTTAAATCAAAAGAAATTGACTCAAGATACAATCCTGTAAATTGTATCTGGTTTTATTAGTATCGGAGTAGTGAGGATTTACAACACTTAAGATAATTACATCAGATCAGCGCTGATCACATCATGGGGACGGGAGTTATTCCATCATTACATAATGGCCACACTGCCAAACCTATGAGAAGCATGGCCTAATCAAGTTAACACATATTTTGAGGGAACACAATTCAACCCCTGACAACTATACCCTACATTTGGTCCTATTCAATCATAAGCTCCTTGAAGGAAAAGATTGTGTTTCATGACTCTTTGGCTGTCTCCTACAATGAATGCAGCAAGGTTGGCAGTTCAGGTTCACCAGTTGCTCCTTGGAAACCCTAAACAGGGTCACTATGGGTCAGAACTGACTCAGTGGCACTTAACAACAACAATAACAATGCATAATCTAACAAACCAAAGCCATTGCTATGTAGTCAACTCCTACTCTTAGCAACCCTAAAGAACAGAACAGAGCTGCCCCACAGGATTTCCAAGGCTGTCAATCTTTACACAAGAAGCCATAGCTCTCTATCATGGAGCATCTGGTGGGTTCAAACCATCAACCTTTTGGTTAATAGCCAAGAGCATTAACCACTGAGTCATCAGAGTTCCTATTACAATAGCCACATAAACATTAAATTTCACAGTAACTTTTAACCTGTGCCCCTTTTGACATATCTCACTAATATCTCAAGACTTAGTTTGTGTGAACTTGATAAAGAAAGGTAGCTGATAAACTTAACTTTCTACTCATAGGGAAAAGTCAGTGTGCACCGAGAAGGAGTCCCTATATGATGCAATAAGTTAAATGTCACACTACTAGATGGAAAGTTAATAGTTCAAACCGACATGGAAGAAAGATCTGGTGATCTGCTTCCAATAGGCCACAGCCTGGAAAACTCTATGGTGCAGTTCTACTCTGCGTGCATGGGATTGCCATGACTTGGAATCAACTTGATGGAACTAGTTTTTTGCTTACTTGGTTTTAGAAGAGGAATTTTAGAAAAGGAAGCCCAGCACAAAAGTCACGTGAGAAGCATTGTGCATGATAGAGAAAACTTATACTCTACATTTTAAGAAATCTTTCTTATATGAGGCAGCAGAGCTTTTGAGGTAGTGTTAAAACTTGTTCCATTAAGCCCATTTCCATGGTGCAATCCAAGGTAGGAAGTGGTTTTGCCAGTATTATAGATAATTAGGATAACAGTAACATCAATAATTACTGTGAATGGATTTTGTGTGACATAATTAATGCCCTCAAATGATTTAGAATTTCTTGAATAAGAGAAGCTACAGAAGTGGGAGTTTTGGTGTTGAAAAGACAAAAGCAAACTGTATTTGAAATATATTACCAGACATCATGTTTTATGAGCACAGATTGGCAAAACATCAGGACACAGCTGTTGATTACATAGATGCTCTTTTCAGTAACTACCTCAGAGCCAGTGAACTCTGCGGAGGGAGAGCCTGTCAGGACAAATCATAACAAAGCTCATCACCCTCTTGATGACTTACAAAATCGCCTGCTTGTCCCTGAGGTTTTCCCCAACATCTTAGGAAGTATTTGGCTAAATGGAACCACATAGCAATGTGTGGGCTTGAATATTTAACATCAAAAACAAGGCTTGGCAAGATGTGTTGGGCATAGCCCATTAACTTGTTCCCGGTTCTCTGCATTGAATGGGAGAAAAAAATCAAAATTCAGAAACTCATTTTAAAATCCACATTTATTATAACATGCTTCATACTAACCTAATTTTGCAGGGAAAACACCATTTTAAATCAAAGCTTGCAACAAGGGACTCATCTACTGAGCTTTCATACCAAATACAAAAAATATTAGTAAGTCACAATTTCTGAAACTTACTGTAGTGTTTATCATATTTTAAATTATTAACTTTTCTGTTGGAAGAAGCATTTTGCATAAAATATTTAAGCTTCACATCTCAGAACTCTATTTCAACCACTGTTACCAAAGATATAAAATGAAGAGAGCTCACAAGTTACAATTCTGTCTAATATTCATCGTTAAGGAAAAAGAAGAAAAGGAAAAAAAAAAAAGAAAAAGAAAACCCCACAACCAAGGCATTACTTTAGTGGCATGACCTTGTTCAAAAAGATGCATGTTTCAACATAGCCCTTTTACACCCCCTGAGAGCATGTAAGGCCAAAGGGCAGCCCTTTCTGTTAATGGTAGTAAATGATTTTAGGATGCAGGGTCAGTGGATATTTAATAGCCAGAGTCAATTATTATAGCAATGGATACAAATACTTAGCTATAGGAATAATTAAATTAGAAAGCCAATTAGAAAAGAGTAAGTCTTGTAAACCGACCTTCCATTCCTAGAGTAGACAAGTGTGCAAGCATAAGCAAGTTATTTTGGGTGAGGTTCAGAATATATGAAGGGTCTTCAAAAAATTTGTGAAAAAATAGGATTAAAAGAACATGGAAGTTTTCCACAACCTTTTTGAAGCCCTCTCGTATAAAAATTTAGAACGGGAAAGCCTCAAGGAATACAGTTTTTCTATTTCACTCTTGACTCTACTTTCCATGTGTTGTGGTCCTCTCCCCTCCTCCAACTCCCCCCACCCCCAAGGATGTTATGTTCTTTATGTTTATCGGAATATTACTTTTTCTTTTTTATTACTAACCATAGGAGTAATTTCTTGATAAAACATTGTTGGATGTTTTTGGGTGGTGTTGTTGCTTTTCCTTCATATTTCCTTAGTGAATGAAAAAGTATATCATTTATGGAATGGCTTTTCATGAAAATAACTCCCTCCTGTTCCTACTGAGGACTGATCTAATGCCTCACTAGCAGCTTAATTGTGCACAGCAGAGCATGAATTTTTACATAGCACATAGCAAAATGCATACACGGGAAGAATCACACAATCACTGTTGATGCTCACAATGACCCTGAGGTGTTCAGTGTAACTTTGGGCTAAGAATATTTAATATAGTCATACTTTTTAGAAATAAGGTCTCTATGAATCTTTTTTTAAAAATATGTTGTTGTTAAGTGCCATCGAGTCGATTCCAACCCATAACGACCCTGTATAGGGTTTCAGAGGAGCAACTGGTGAGATTGAATCGCCAACCTTGCAGTTCAAACAGCTTTTCAGTCTGACACGTTAACCCACAGCGCCACACCCAAATTGGCCTAGCAGTACAATGGGATCAGTCCACTGGGCTCCATAGGGTTTTCACTGACTGATTTTTGTAAGTTGATCACCAGGACTTTCTTTCTATTCTCTCTTATTCTGGGAGCTCCCCTGAAACATGTCCACCATTTTAGTGACACTCAAGACAAATAAGTGGTGGCTGTGCATGGTGGTGCATCGTTTGGGAATCAAACCTCGGCCTCCACACAGATGCAAGAATTCTACCATTGAGTTTTCCCCTATGTGAATAATTGTAAGCAGGATTTAGTTTGGTCATTGTGGATAAGACAAGCGGGAGTTTTCTCTAATCAAGCTTAGCAGTTCCCCTAACACTGTATCAGTAACAGAGAGGCACACAGACACAGGGTTTTAAAGCTACGCAGTTAAAGACAGTAGAAATACCGATCCTGGCCTGGCAGCAGGTGTGACTCTATAGTGGTACCACCAGAGCTACATCCTCATTACTGTCCAGAAAAATTGGTCGTGCTTGTTTGATTTGTTCTCATAAATCACTCTCTTAATTAGCTTGATAGTTTACTTTTGTAAATAGCGACCCCAATAGAGTATAGAGTTTTAGATGGCATCTTCAAAGTGTTGATAATGAATTACAGCAGTCACTCTTGCTTACTAGAAAAACACAGGTTACAAAGCTTTTTTAAAAAATTATGCTTTTATTGTGGATTGACTGAAAGTTTACAGGACAGATCATCAGTTTTACATTCAACAAATCATACTTTGTTTCATTGCAGTAATTACAATCCCCTCCACGTACCTCTATTCCTTTTTTTTTTTTTGATGTGCACATACTACACACAAAAAAATATATTTGTTTAAATATCCAAAAGGCACATTTTGCAAGCTAGCCTCCTGCCCACAGACACACAGCCTTTCTCATTCCATGGACCTAGAGCCCTCGGCTGCTCTATCTCTCTATGTCATCGCCTCTGCCACCATCTCTACTATCACTGCTTCTCTGGTTAGGATTCTTCACTCCACTCATGTTCTTCCTTTTTGATGGTCCTAGGATAGGTTACAAAGATTTTTAAGGTCTGCTTTTATTTTGTGTTTTTCAAAAAATAAAAATAAAAACAAAAGATATTTAAGGAGTTGTAAATGTTTAAGTCCTGAAATAGTCCTGTAAGATAAGCACTGGACCACTAACAGCAAGGTGGATGGTTCAAACCCACCAGCCACTCCTTGGAAACCCTACATAGGGCCGTTATGAGTTGTAATTGACTCAATGGCACTTAACAACAACAAAGGGTGGGCACAAAGTGTATGTGTTTGTTTAGCATTTTTGAGAAGCTTTCTTCCAAGGGGAAAGAAGTGGCTTCTGGCTGCTGCGCCGTTGGCTCAGTTGTTGAAGGTTTGGGGAGTTCTTTTCACCTCAAGTGTGATTTCTGTATTCCCATCTTTCAGGGTCAAGGGAAATTGAACATGAAACTCTGGAAATAATTAACAGTCACCAGTACTTCTTAAGAAAGAGCCATATTCCATGCTTTGGAACACACCCCAAACTTATTGCTAAGTTCATTTGTTTTCCAATGAAACAACTGCCTTTCAAAATTTAGTATTTTCTCAGCAAGAGAGTAAAATCCCTTATTTCAACTTCATATCAGTGAACGCAGCTCACTGAATTAGAGAAAGAAATCAAGAGTGACTAATTTATTTTGTCTACTTTTGTTTGTGTAGTTTTCAAAATGTTTGCTAGTCTGTGTATTCCCTGAATTAGAGCCCTCACATTTGTTCCTATTTTTTTCATTGACAGCCTT
>NW_006408682.1:5455463-5517578 GCF_000296735.1 Chrysochloris asiatica
GTCAGTGATTTAAAAGATAGAATTGGGATAACATTAACCAATGCAGGGGTCGTAGAAGTAGAGCTAGGTTTGGGGAGAAAGAGTTCATTTTTGGATGTGACAGGTTCAGAGTGTTGTCAGCATATCCTAGCAAGGTATCCAGCATTTGAGAATTACAGTAGTGGATATGGTTTTTACATGCAGCGTCGTAGCTGGGCAGGTAAAATCTGCTGTATGAAAAAGACAATTGTTTTTGTCATGGATGCATGAAACTACAGAGGAAGCAAAGAATGCTAAAAGATGAGCAGTAATCTTGGAAGCTCCTTAACAGACAGACAGACCGACAGACTTATAGTTTTAGTCCAGGGAAGAAAGTCAGCAGGGTCAGTACTTGTAAAGACTTGTAAAGGTGGTGCAGTTTGCATTTGATTATTAACCTAAAGATTGGCAGTTTGAATCCACCCAGTAGCTCTGTGGAAGAAAGACCTGAAGATCTGCTTCTATATAGATTACAGCCAAGAAAACTCCACGGAGCAGTTGTCTCCTGTGAGCCGTAAGGTCATGAGTCAGAATCAGCTTACTGGCGAGGAGTTTGGGTTTGGTTTTTGGTTATGGGGAGCAAGAAGAGGCCAACCACTGAATTAAGCTGTTGGAAAATCACAGACTGCCTTTTAAGAACAAAGTGGGAACTGCTTACTCCAGATGCTACAAGGACAGCCTGGTGTGAAGGATTAGGGTGTGAATGCCTCCCATGCAATGTTGTTGTTGTTAAGTGCCATGGAGTCAGTTCTGACCCATAGCGACCCTGTAGAGGGTTTCCAAGGAGTGACTAGTGAGCTTGAAATGCCCTTGCAGTTCAAACTGACTTTACAGTCTAGCTTGTTAACCCACAGCACCACACGAGTACTCTCATGCACTGTTGGGACGTTAAAAATTTAAGACAGAACTCTTTATTTGTAACTCAACAGAATAAGAAGTCAAGGAAAGGGTATCAAGTTGAGGTAAGACAACCAATCAAGAAAGAGGCATTGGTGATTTTTGAGGAAAATAACTTAGGGAGTGAAGATCTAAGTAAACATCTTAGAACAAGGTGGTCTGGTAGGTGGGTCATCATGGTTAGCTGTGGTTGAGTTTGTCCCTGGCCATGCGCTGCACAAGTGGAATGCTTTGTTGTGATCCTTAGAGTTTCCAATGGCTGGTATTTGAAAGGAGGTCAATAGGTACTTTCTTTCTAGTCTGTCTTAGTCTGAAAGTTCTGCTGGAACCTCCTCAGCATCATAGCATCACACAAGCCACCACTGACAGATGGCCGATAGGTGTGCATGACGTACATAGGCCCAGAATTCAACCTGAGTCCCCTACATGGAAGACAAGAGGTTTACCACTGAACTGATATTATCCCTAGAAAGTGGGTAGGAAATATTATAAAAATTAAACTCACAAAAGATAGTTATCTTGAAAAACAAGCGCATGTTTTCCTCTTGGGTCAGAATAAAATTTGTTTCTCCACAGTGCCTCTTAAAAATACAAGACATTCAGTAAACTTTCAATTGAAAATATATGGGTGCAGTTTCAAGTTTTCCTAATTTTAATAAAAGAACAGTCTGGCATCCTGGAGATATAATGGAAGACCAACATAAAATTTGATATTTCTGTTTTGAAGGAGAAGCAGAGAAACTGGCAAAACTTCTGAGAAAAGTAACTCAGAATTAATATATTGAATGGATGGACACAAGACTCCATGTAAAAGATGTAAACGAATTGATGGAGACCTAGTTTCCTTTCTCAGCTACACAAACATTTTCTTTCTTTCTTTTCTTTTTTTTTTTTTTTTAAATGAGTCTCGTGAGAATGATTCTGACCACCTCCCTTACTTCTCTGGAGACCCAAATAAGGAGAAATCGTTTTAAATCAAGGAGAATTTATTTTCTTCTTCTGTGCTTTAGGGGGAAGTTGATGAAATAGTAGAATAGGTGCCTTATCAGGAGCTGTGGAGAATCTTTAAATGAAAAAAAATTATTACTATTTAAAATAACTTAAATGTAGTTGGCTGAAGTCTAGGGTCATGGCCAGGTACTTTGTTGGGAACTAGTCCAGTTAGCATCTTGAAATATTCAAGGCATATTATGAAGAGATTTATTCAGTTTGCTCAGAAATGCTAGCTAGTGTGGTTTGTTTGTTTTCTAAATCAGAAAAAGTTACTGTGAAAATATTGTATGTATGTGTCCTCAGCTAAGAGTGAAGCTAAATGTGGTAGTTTCTGAATTTTGAGTTAAAAACAGAACAAAACAACTTATTTACATGCGAGCTCATTTCAGGCTGTTCTAAATTCGATTGTTTACACACAGTAAAAGGAGACATTGCTTTCTGTGGTGGCCGTAACACCTATCTATGGAAGTTGTCATTGCAATTTACTGTATTGTTTCTCAGAGTAGCAAATAATGTTGCTGTCTGGTTCTTTCAGAGATTTACATAGGGCCATGATTCTACTGCCTTGTGCTGTGATACACTCTACTCAATAAGTTCTATGCTTTACTGAAATCTTTAGAATATTCAAGAAGATTCAGATATGTTTGCATAATATATCTGTGATAAATATATTATGATGATATTGAATGACCTGAAGTTACCCATTTTTGGAGGTTGATCAGAATTTACAAGAATGATTAGGCATTTGTAAGCAACTGACCCACCCCTGTTCTTGCTCATTGTTGAAGTAAACTGTGGCCATGCTTTCCCGTGCTTAATAACCTTAACTATTAAATGAAAAAGTTCACACTTAAGATCAACACTTTTCCATTAATCTTTCAAAACTGGCTCAAGACAGAAGAAATACTATTTATTATGGCCTCTCCTTCCTTTTCCCTATTATTTGGTGACTTAATGTTTTTATTTTGCAGCCTGTAAAAAGCCATTTGTTTATCTGAGTTAGGCCACAACTAGAGTAAAGATGTGCTGTTCATTGTTTTCTACACATTGGCCTTCATGTGTGATGTTTCATAAAACCAAATTTGCTCTTGGTTTCTTAAGAAAATAATAATACTTGCTAAAACTTACAACAACAACAAGAATCTAGTTTACTTTGGTCCTCAGTGTGTCTTTCCCTCAGGTGTTTGTTGTTTTGGGACCTCTTTGATATGGGTAACAGGAGTAGTAAGGTTACCCGGATCTTCGATCTCTCTTCTCTACTAAACCTTGCTTTAAATCCTTGTGTCTGCTGTCAGACTAGCCTGCCCACAGCAATGCTTGAGCAGATTCTGCCCTTCTGAAGACATTTAGGATGTTATCTCATGTCACTGAGCAGACTCCCTACTCTTCCATAGGATCCATAAGATTCTCTTGGCTGCAATGTGTACAGAACCGCATCAACAGGACTTTGCTTCTCGAGTTGCTACCACTAGGTTGTTTTAAACCACCAACCTTTTGGTTTAGGTTTTTGTCAACCAGGGACCTGTTGTTGTTGTTAAATGTGCTAGTCAGCCCTGACTCATACCCATCCTGTATAGGGTTTCCAAGGAGCAGCTGGTGGATTTGAACCATTGATTTTGTGGTTAGCAGTCCAGTGCTTATCCTAGAGCTCCAGGGATTTGCAAACTACAGCCTATAGACCCTGTTCTGTCCCGCCTGTTTCTTTACCATCCTCTCTAGTGTCCTGGTGTGGCGCTGTATCACCAGCTGCTCCTCAGAAACCCTATACAGGGTGGCTGTGAGTCAGAATCGACTGTACGACACTTAAGAACAATGATACAGAGTTCTGGTGTGGCACTGTAGGATAAGCACTGAAGTGCTAACTGCAAGGTTGGTGGTTCAGACACATCAGCTGCTTCTTGGAAACTCTCTACAGGGTCACTATGAGTCAGAATCGACTTGACAACACAGAACAACAACAACATAGCTCTCCAAAAGTAGAGTTGAGTTGTTATAACACACTGTTTTCCTACAAGGCTATATATGTAGATAGTGGTGGTGGTTATATGCCATGGAGTCGGTTCTGACTCATAGCAACCCTCTACAGGGTTTCTGAGGCTGTAAATCTTTACGGGAACAGAAAGCTTCATCTTTCTCCCACGGAACAGCTGGTAGTTTCAAATTGCTGACTTTGAGGTTTGCAGCCCGATGCGTAACCACTACGCTACCAGAGCTCCTATATGTATATATAAAGAAGAGAAACTTTGATTACAAGTAAAGTAATACAGGTGGGTGGAATCAACTTCTTATACGGTAGCATATTTTGGGGTCTTAAAAAAATATAGAGTTTGAAGAGGTGGGTACAAAACATGAGACAGAAGATAGCAGAAGAAATATATATATATGTAGTCCCAGCTTACCTTCTTGGGTTGAACTTCACTTTATTGCATTTTATAGACATTGAGTTCTTACAGATGGAAGTTTCTGGCAACCCTTTGTCAAACAAGTCCATTGTCACCATGTTTCCAACAGCATATGTGCACCTCATGGCTCTATATTACATTTTGGTAATGCTCACACTATTTTAAACATTTTCATAATGCTATTACATACTTAATAGACTATGGCATACTGTAAACATAATTTTTATATGCACTGGGAAACAAAACAAAACATATAACTCACTTTATCATATTAGCTTTGTTATTGTGCTCTGGAGCCAAATCCTTAGTATCTCTGAAGTTTGCCTAAATTTCTGTTGTTGTTGTTGTTATGTGCTGTGGAGTCGGTTCTGATTCATAGTGACCCTGTACAGGGTTTTCCGAGGCCATAATCTTTACAGGAGCAGAAAGCCTCACCTTTCTCCCGCTGGTAGTTTCGAACTGCTGACCCTGGGGTTCACAGCCCTATTCGTAACCACTACACTACCAGAGCTCCTTGCCTGAATTTCTGAGTGGTTCTCTATTCCACTGTGAAGAATTTGGTTCTTTCTAGTTTTCTCTCTCTCACACTTCTTCTTCAATTGGGTGTCCTGTGTCCCAGCCAAAATGACATTTATTTTTTTATGTAACCACCTCACTTGGCTTATGCTATCTTCTGTCTCATGTTTTTACCCACCTCTTCAAATTCTGAATTTTTTGAAGACCCCCAAATGTGCTACCTTATAAGAAGCTGATTCCACCCACCAGTATTACTTTATTTATAACCAAAGTTTCTCGTCTGCATTTTGTGGGTGTTTCATATCCCAGTCAGACGCATGGTCGGGATCATAGCAGCTCCTCCAAACTTGACTTTTAGGTAAAGACTTAGCCCCTGGGAGTCCCAACAAGGGTGTTAAGAATAAAGCTCCATGCCCATTAGGTTGCTGCTGCTGTGTGCCATCAGGTAGGTTCCAACTCATAGTGACCCTGTATAATGTTTCCAAGGCTATAAGTCTTTCCTCGAGCAGGAAGCCTCATCTTTCTTCTGCAGAGTGGCTGGTAGATTTGAACTCCTGACCTTTCAGTTAGCAGCCCAACTAGTAATTTACTACATCACCAGAGCTCCTTTTTCATCAGTTTGGTGGGTGACAAGTTCTTTGTTTCTGAAGTCAAAAGTAACAAAATCACTTCAGAACCACAGCCACACTTAAATTAACATACAGTGCTGTGGAAAGCAAGCTCCTTGTGTGTCACTGAGAGGAATATGAGTACCTTTCTGGGTCGATAAGATCTTAGATGGTTCTTAAGTGTATGTTCACAGTATTTGTCAGTGTCTGGAAGCATCTCCAGCTCTGAGACTTGGGGGGTTTCTGGTTTCTTTGTCAGAGTAGCATCTATCTGAGAAACTCAGCCACAGTTGGGAAATAGAGTGTGAATTCCCACAGTCCTGTCTGTAGTGTGTTCTTCCTTGACTGGTTTCTTGAAGTGCCACACTCTTATCTGCAGGTGATCTAGCCTGTCTAGTGCCTGGGGAAGCTACTGGAGGACACTTTCATTGCAAGTGGGGTCCTCTAGCTTATCATGTCAGCTGTTAGTGGAGAATCCTTACTAATCTTTATAACTTACTTCATGAAGACAGAATTTGGTTGAATATTACAAGCTGAACTCAATCCAGTTGTGCTCTGCTCTTCCCCTTCCAAGTACCTAACGTGATTCTAGCTCATTTGTTATTGGCACAGTTACTGCTGAAATGTACCTATCCTGTTGTTTTTAGATGCCATCGAGTTGGTTCTGACGCATAGCAAACCTGTATAGGGTTTCCTAGGAGCAGCTGGTGAGCTTGAACTGCCAACTTTGCAGTTCAAACCAACATTGATGCCATTGCAGCCTAGCACATTAACCCACAACGCCACACCAGGACTCCTAGTCACATAGCATAACACCTGGCATAGCAGACACTGGTAAAATACATAAACTAGAAGGATCTTTGTTCTTTGGTATGTAAATACATCATCTATCCTCTGGTGCTGTCTTGTTCTTTTTCTTTCCTACAATCACATTGTGCCCTGAACTCACTGTTCCCTCTTGGCATTGAGTTCAGATTGAACAACAGTACCTCCTAATTCATGCTAATTCAGTTCTCTCTTCTAACTATGATGCTTTGCCTTAGTTCACACAGGGATGAAAATGGCTACAAATGCGTCAACTAGCTCTTCTATCATGTGCTTCTTCAGTTGGGCCCATGTTCTAGAAAAGACCCCAACCAGCACCCCACTCTTGCTCCAGTGAGTGTTGCAGAAGGTTAATGATTATATTGTCCTTTAGTCTGGCTGGCCAATAAATGCCTAGTGTGAACAGCCAGAGTTTACCTATTGGCAAGAAATTGGGGTGGGCACCATTGTTCTCTTGTGTTCTTTTCCCATTGAAAAGCAGTTGTTTGGAACACTCTCCCTTCCTCTCCACCTGACTACCCCCTGAGAAAAAAAAAAGAAAAAGAAAAACCGATTACAGAAGATTACACCTTTTAAAGGTAATCTCTGCATCTTGTTCAGTGTGAGAAAACAGTCTGTAAAATGTAATGTGACTTGCACAGCAATTACTCACCTTGTTAGATCTAATTTCAGAACGCCTCAATTGCCCATTATTTGAGCACATTTTTTATGTGCCCCACAGCAGTGTTAAAACTGCAGTTCTCTTGAAGATTCTTGTGTTGGGCCTACTGGTTTCACCGGGCTGTATACTCTTCATATTTTAATTATAAGCACGTGGAGGGTACTGGGATAAGTCTGGTTTGTTTATTAAAGTCATATTAGTTCTCCTCTTCCAAGACTAAGACTCAATTCCAAGACTAAGACTCAATGAAAATACATGAGCAGACATGCGCTCTGACTGGTGACCACGTTGGTCACTGATAAGGGGAAGTGAGGGAAAAACAGCAATGAAGTGAGGGAAAACAGCAAGCTAAGCCCTACCACATTCAATAGACTCCTGTGAACCCGGGTAGAGACCTGGTTGACCAGCAGTATGGCAAGACCTGGGGACTCCTGGACCCAGAGTCAGTGACAGAGGACTACAGTAGAGAGTGAAGCATCCAGTGGATAAGAAGAGAGGGCATATGCACAAGAACACCCGTACTTGTAGATAATACCCACATGACCTGGCTTCAATGGCTGGATGATCAGAATTCAACTAGAAGAAGAAAGAGGAAAAAAAGAGTAATCTGATACAATTTGGTGAACTTGACCTACACCTATGGATGATGCATTTAACTCAAAAGAGGGAATAAATCTTTACAGTGAGGACCATTCCCACCCCCTTGATACACAGGGTAGACAGGGATGGGCAACTTGGCCATTGGCTACCCAAAATGGGGGACTACAAAGGCAAGAAGTGACTGGCTTACAAGCTTTCAAGAGGGAACCTAGATCCAGAGGGCTCAGAGGAACATAGAGTCTCCACTGAGTAGTATCCAATCTGTCTGGGCGGGGCTGATGAAAGGAGATGGGGATAGCACTCATGTGGCACAATAGTGAATAATTGTTATCAGGACTGACTGTGCGGGTTGGAAATATAAAGCTATACATTTTGTAGCAAAATGAGGGGAGTGGTTGACTTTGTAGTCCAGGAGTGGAGGGCCCTGGGACCATCAAGGAAGAAGAACGGAGTGAGGGACCCTACCCAGAGAAACAGAGATGCCAGAGATGGAGGCAGAGACGATGATATGGAAAGATGGAGTGGCTGGGGCCTCTAGACCCACAGAGGTCTGATGACCAGGGGGTAGGCTTGCAGGGTGTGCCCTTTGGTTGGTTGATGATGCATGGAAGGGATTGTAACCATGGCAATGGAATGATATATACGATAGGATGAATGTAAAGTTAATGCTCTCCCATGTAAACTATCACATAATTCACAATAAAATATCAAAAAAAGTCATATTAGTTCTATGTAGCTGTGCAAATATGTTCAATATAGTGAATCTTCCTTCCTAATAACCAAATCTTAATTTTTTTGAGGACCAACCCAATATTATCTTTAGTAATATAAAGAAATCCTTCTAAAGAGTATTTCACGATTCTCTGTCTTCTTTAGCAGTCTATTCAAATGATAATTGAACCTAGCTTGATGATTTTAGTTTATAATTCGTTGCATTGATTATCTCTTTAGATTATTAAGATATAAATAAATTATTGTCCCTACATGAAATAACCCCAGATTGTTAAAACGTGAGTTTCTTTTTATAAGATTTGTTCTGTAGTGCTCTTCTCATCTACCTTTCATTTTGTTAATCTAGTATCTTATTTTAAGCACAAATTTCAGGTAGAAAATATCAAGACAATTGTATTCCACATAGGATCCACTAAGTTTTGGAGATTTGCTTGAAGCATAGGTTTGAGAAGTTGGAAATTTTGTCATTTGGATTAATCTGTTTTCCAGTTTTTGGATTACAGCCATCCTTTTCTAGGAGTTGTACAGATTTAAAATGAATGCAGCCTGTTTGTATGTACTTATGTGAGTTAATGTGTAGTTATCCTAAGCACGAGAGAAACAGCGGTTTGCACATCTGCTGGTGTGCATATACTATGGAGTGTTGTGAATAATTACACAGACACTTACTGTAAGCTACATCTTGCTTTATATCAACTTATTTACTACTGAGCAAATGTGGAAGCAAATAATAGTAATAATTTGCTCCAGGTCTCACCACCAACCAGTAAGTCACATAGCATATTCTAAATTTAAGTCTCTTTCAAAGCCTTACACTGAGCTGGATTCTTGCCTTTCCACCCCTTCAAGAATATGCAACTATTTATACCATCGCTTTCAGCACATGTCTAGACAGAAAGGGTTGCTTTGGACCAATAAAAAATAATTTTAAAGTGGTATACTAGGGTTGCTTGATTCTATTTCAAGATTTGAAAGTGCCCAATCCCACTATGAGACCTTAATCTTGGAGCTATCTAGTGGAAAGAGATATCCACAATCAGTATCTCCAGATTCCTTCATGCCCCCAAACTCTGTTACCTCTCTTCTCTCAGCTCACTTCTGTTACCCAGCTTTGAGAAATTCAAGAAGTCTAATACAGCAGCTGCCAGTCACATTTAGCTCTTTGATTATACAGTAATTAAAATTAAATTAAATTAAAATTTCATTTTCTGTGTTGAATTAGCTATATCTCAAGTGCTCAGTCACCACATGTGGCAACTGGACAGCACTGGTGTGGACTGTTTTCATCATCACAGTAAGTAAGTCCTGTTGTGCCGTGTTGTACAGAGATACTCACAGAAGTACTTATCACATAGGAAAACCACTTGCTGTCAAGTCAGCTATGACTCATAGCAACCCCATGTATGTCAGAGGAGAACTGTGTTCCATAGGATTTTTAATGGCTGAACTTTGGCTGTTTGAGACAAGGTTTTCTATTTGGTCAAGTTTGGGGCAAAGGCAAGAGTGAGCTGTGTGGTTTCTTCTGGCCCTTTCAGAACATAGTCTAGGCTGGCCAGAGTCCAGCCTGAGTAGGGTCTTACCCCAGTTCTGCTTAGCCTTCAGTTCTGCCTTAGCACATAGACTACATGAAACAGGAAAGAAAGTTAGACACACAGAAGCTATCCAAGAAAACCACAGCCATGGGAGTACTGAAGAGAAGAAACGTGAGCAAGATCACTCCAGAAGATTCTTGGTTCTTTAACTTCTTCCATAAAACCTGCTTCCTGTGTCATATGTTATTGATGACTCTATTATGGCTTTGAATGATACAAAAGCTCCTTTCATGAAATTGAGTAAGAGAGGTCTAATTTACAGGTGACAGTATATACATTTTTTTAAATTAGCATCAGCGCTTAGAAATACTGAGGTAGTGTAGAATAGAAAATATGGAGAGTGCATTGCAAAGAGAAATGATTTTATTTCATAACCTGTTTCAGTTTTATAATAAGTCCATTTGCATTTCTCACTAAATAAAATGTGCTTTTGTTTTCAACTTTTTATTGTAAATTTTCTGAAGGTTTACAGAACAGGTCATCAGTTTGACTTTCAAAGAATCTTATACTTTGCTTCATTACATGTTTGCAGTCCCCTCCATGTACCAACAGTTAACAGCATTTACCCCATTCACTTTACCTATTGCATTCCTCCCTCTGTATCCCACTATCTTCATCTTTCGTCTTCTAAACACCCTCCTGCTTTATATTGCCTGCCCTGTCACCCATATTAACATGTGTGTACCCTTTAGCCTAAGGAGCTCTGGTAGCGTAGTTGTTACGAGTTAGGTTGCTAAACTCAAGGTCAGCAGTTTGAAACTACCAGCTGTTCCTTGGGATAAAGATGAGGCTTTTTGTTCCCATAAAGATTTACAACCTTGAAAACCCTGTACAGGGTTGCTATGAGACGGAATTGACTCCATGGCACATAACCATAACCACCACCTTCTAGCCTGTGAATAATTTTCCCTTCCCCCTGTAACCATCGTTGTTGTTGTTAAGTGCCGTCGAGTTGGTTCTGACCCACAGCAACACTGTATAGAGTTTCCAAGGAGTGGCTGGTGAGTTTGAACCACCGATCTTGTAGTTCAAACCAACTTTGCAGTCCAAATGAAGTAACCCACAGCACCATGCCAGGACTCTGTAACCATCATAGACTGTTTCTTTTATCAAGAAAACCTTTTTTCCTTTTAAATTTTTATAACATTCGTCTCATATAATGTTTGTTCTATTGTGACTAATTTCACTCAGCATAATGTCCTTCATGTTCAATCATGTTGTGAGTTATTTCACAGATTCATGGTTATTCTTCAGTGCTTTGTAGTATTCCATTGTGTGTATGAACCAAAGTTTGTTTAGTTATTCTGCCAGTGGGCATTTAGGCTGTTTCCATCTTTTTGATATGTCTCTTGTAGATAACATATTGAAGGATCTTGTTTTATTATCCATTCTGTTCTCTTTGTCTCTCCGCCACCCCACCCCACCCCCCATTCTGCAACTAAGCACACTGATGTAAGTTAGTAAGCCAGACATTTCATGCCTTTGTAGCCACCCCATTTTTGATAGCTAATGTGTAAATTTCTCATCCCTATCAACCCAGTATACTGAGAAAACAAGGTTGTTCTTTGATATGAAGAATCCTTCCATTTTGGCTGAGATTTCGAGTCACTGCATTCATTCATAGGCAAAAGTCTAGTTTGTCAAACTGTAGCAATTTGCATTTGTTCTCTGTATCAAACATTTGTATCTTGCGTGGTTCAAATTCTGGTCAACTAGTTCTCCAAGCTAGGTGAAATGGGGCTCTAGCTGCAAGTTTGGGAGTTCACACCTAGCTCCCTGCACTTCAGACCAGCTGGCTGCTTCACTGTCCATCATAGCCCACAGGCTAGGTCAGTGTCCATGGGCTCAGGAGTTTATACATCTTCTTAAACTTGAGACCAGCCAACCCTTCCTCTTCTCTCTATCATCTCAAAATCAATGGTTGCCAATGGGACATGGCCTAAGTTAGCCCATGTCTTCATAAAATGTACTTCTGTTATGGGCTGTAGTCCAGTTTTGGAAAACATTGGGTTAACATTGTTGCTAACACAATAACAATCTTTCTTTTTAACCCTTCAGTGACTATTTTCATTATTGTGTTAGAGTTTCTTCTTCATATGTTTTCTGTCATCTTGTAATGGGTATAAGAACCATGAAAGACAAGTGTTTAATTTGGGGGTGGGGAGGTGGGAGGAGCTCTCTGTTGAAAGCAGATGATGTCTCAGATCTTTCCACGAGTCATGAGTTTGTTGGGATAGAGTCATCAAACATCTTTATTGTGACTTTTGTAGGTTTGATTATAGGAAGTCCTTTCTGGTTGGTTTTATGGCTGCAAATATATTAACTGTCGACAAAATGTTTTCTGTAGGAAGTGCAGACACCAAAGATAAATACTCATCCAAGGAGATGGGTAAAAGCATGAACACATGACTGGGACATTGTAGATCAGAGGTTCGTATTCATCTGATGAGTTTCTTGGACACTTATTTGTCTGGCTCTGGGCTAAAGGTTGAGGAAGCAACAACAGATCTGACTGCATCCTGACACTCAAGTCTAAAAGGCCAACAGCTATAGTGCAGGATGAGTGGAATGGTGAGCACAGAAGGGAACTAAGGACAAAGATAAGAGTACCTTACTCAGCCACTTTGTTATTGTTAGCTGTCATTGAGTTGGCCTGTGACTCATGGCAACTCCATACACTGTGGGGTGGGATGGACCATTGTGACCTATAGGGTTTCTCTGTCCCCCCAGTAGCTACGATTTTTAGCAAGAAGATTGCTGGGCTTTTCTTCTAAGGTGCTTCTATGTGATTTCAAACCACCGATATTTCAGTTAGTAGTTCAACGCTCAACCATTTGTACCATTCAAGGACTCTGGAATCTATGAAGTTTTCCTTGGCTGATTTTTGTCACAAGTATATCACCAGGCCTTAGTCTAGAAGCTCGACTGAAACTTGCTCAACATCACGGTTAACATGCAAGTCTCCACCATCAGATTGGTGGTGATTGTACTTGAAATGCATTGGCTGGGAATTGAACTTGGGTTTCTCTCCTGTTGTTGTTGTTAAGTGCCGTCGAGTCGGTTCCGACCCAGAGCGACCCTGTACAGCGTTTCCGAGGGTGTAAATCCTTACGGGAGTAGAAAGCCTCATCTTTCTCCCGCGGAGCGGCTGGTAGTTTCGAACCGCTGACCTTAAGGTTCGCAGCCCGATTCGTAACCACTACGCTACCTCCTCCATGGAGTCACCAAGGTCTCCTCCTCCTTGGCAACCTTATCTTATCCAAACCAGGATTATCTGTCGTAAATTAGCCTCATTTTTCCCACCAACTCTGGAAATCCCTGCAGCTGATGATGCATGCCCCATGTCAGTTATCTTAGATGCGTGCACAACTCTACACAGGATTTAGCGGTAGTTATAAAATACGGTTTTAAAATCCAGTTAGAATCTTTATTCCCCCCTGCCTATAATAATCAGGCTCATGATTCAGCACAGGTTTTTTCATGTTGTATTCATCTCAAGGGCTTTTTTTTTTTTCCCCACTGAAAGAATGCCGACAGGAATAAATTGCGTGGGATGAGCCTTTATTGTCACCTTTTTTCTTCACTTAGATATTTATAGTAAGAAGATTAAATGTGCAGAAGCTGTTCTCCCCATTCATGCACACCAAAGATATAAGGAATTTAATAAGCGTCTGGGTGGTGGTTTGGTATGATGAGAAGAGCATTGAAATGAACTCAGGTGAGTTGGAGCCCAGCCGGGCTCTGCCACCAAGGCTGTGGGTGGTCACTCCTCCAAGAAGGGGAATCAGCCAGTTTGAACAAATGCATTTCTGGCTCAAAGGCTGATATGCTGGCATGGAATAGGACCTTCTCATGTAAAACCTTGACTTTCAACACTCCTGTGTCCCTTCTGAGTTTTCCTGTGGCACCACCAAGCTCTTCCCTTTTAACCCCTTGCTGTTGTTGTGAAGTTATGTGCAGTCATTTCTAACTCATGGCGACGCTGTTGTATAGGGTTTCCAAGGAGCACATGGTGAGTTTGAAACACCGACCTTGTGGTTCAACTGACTTTGCAGTCCAGCACATTAGCCCATACATACCACACCAGGACTCTTTAGTCCCTTATCCTGTACTTAAGAATAGTTGTTGTTGTTAAGTGCCATCGAGTTGGTTCCAACTCACAGTGACCCAATACAGGGTTTCCAAGGAGCAGCTGGGTGGTTTGAACTGCTGACTTTGGGGTTTGCAATACAGTGCTGACCCTAGGACATGGGTTTTGACATATAGGCATAAAATATTTGAAATTGTGAATGTCGACTGTTGTTTGACACTTGAAATTGCTTTATTCCACCCAGAGGTGCTTTGGAAGAAAGTTCTGGCAATCTACTTTCAAAAAATGAGCCACTGAAAACCCCGTGGAATACAGCTAGGGTCTGCTCTAACACATGTAGGGTACACATGAGTCAGAATCGACTTGTTAGCTTTCTCTGTTCTATTTGGTTGTGTTTTAGGTAAAATTTTACAGAGTTCAATTACTTTCCCATTCAACAATTTAAACAAACATTTTTCCACAACATTGGTTGCTATCCCCACAATGTATCAGAGCTTCAGCACTCTCTCCATTTCCTTCCCACCTTCCCCATTTCCATCCCTCCAGTTTTCCTGCCCCACTGCCTGCTCTTCTTTTGGGCAAATGTTGCCTGCTTGATCTTATAGAGTTGAGTGTTCTAAGGAACACTTTCCTCACAGGTGGGATTGTTTTATAGGCCTCTAGATTAGCTATAAGGAGCTCTGGTAGCGTAGTGGTTACGAATCGCGCTGTGAACCGCAAGCTCAGCAGTTGGAAACTACCAGCTGCTCTGCGGGAGAAAGATGAGGCTTTCTGCTCCCGTAAAGCATTCCCATGAGGTATTGGACATGTTGGGGACGTTTCCATCACTGTATTTCCTGTTTGCTGATATGTGAATATATATGAAGCACATATGTATATACAAATGCCCACAACAAATACCTATGGATGCACACATACTCCCATACACCCTCACAAACTTAGATAGCATACATATCTACTTTTGTAACAACTCATCATTTTTGTTGTTTCGGAATTGTGTATGTTATATAGCATTTACCATTGTTGTTGTGAAGTGCCGTCGAGTCGATTCCAACTCATAGCTACCCTGTAAAGGGTTTCCAAGGAGCAGCTGGTGAGCTTGAACCACCGCCCTTGCAGTTCAAATGGCTTTGCAGTCTGACGCATTAACCCACAGCGCCACACCAGGACTCTAGCATTTGCCATAGTTTCCCTTTATTCTTGCGGACCTGTCAGTATCTTCATTTACCTTGGGTTATTTCTTCTCTTTCTGTTTAGAATGTCTTTTTACCTTTGGATTGTTTTAATTGTTGTTGTTTTGTGGTTCTGGTATATATGTGATTTTGGTGGTCTCTGCTCACTAGCAGGTATGGTGGGTCACACCCACATGCATGTCCTCTGTGGTTAGACCCACCTGTCTTCCCTCATAGGATTGAGTAGAGGTGAGTGAACGGGTTCTTTTCCTGTGCAGTGATACATGTTGAATAGTCAGGGTCCTTCCACACCCCTTGTGAGACTGTGGGGGTTCTTCCAATCAGTGTCATCAATTTATTCTCTGGGGATCAGGGCGGGTGACTTCATGTCCACTAAGTAGGAGTGCTACCCACATGGACAGGGTAGGCGTGCTATGTATGTGCAAGGTGGCATCTCAATAAGAGGTGGTTTATCAAGGTGTCTCTGTTTAAGGGCAGGCAGCCTGTGGGAATTGTTTGGATGTGGAATATGTGATGTTGGAGGAGGGCACAAGGGTTTTCGACTTGTCATTTGGCAGAAGTACAGGTGGTACTCTCATGATGTGACTGTTAGTGCTGGCAAGGTGAGGTGTCTGGCCAGTCACTGGACTTGAGTACAGCATTCTCACTGGTCACTCTCTGTGAACACCACTGGCTGCTGGTTGACAGGTGGGCAGGGTGGTGGGAGCAAGGGATAGGGTCTGGTACCCTGGCCACTGGTTTGGCAGCAGAAACTTGTGTCACCAATTGCCAGGGGCATGGCAGTATGGGGTCATCGAAACAAGCACAACTGTCTGGTGGCAGATACAGCAGCACAGGGGTACATGCCTCGGGAATGGGCAGGGGAGGGTACGAGCTTCTGGTCACAGTTCCTGCAGTGTGGGAGTTGGGGGCTGTGCTGGTTCCTGGGAAGGAAGAAGAGGAGAGTCTCTGGTGTGGGCTCCCTGGCAGTCTGCATACACTACAACCAGCAATCAGGCCCCAGACCAACCAGATGTGAGGAAAGGGAGTAGTCTAGAGTCTTGTTGGACCCGGAACCTCTAGCTACTCCTCCAGGGATGTTCTACAGCACCAGCACCCCTGCTTGTGAGCACTTCTGTCCCTAGTTTCTGGCTCCCTCCTTGCTGTATATATAGTCACCTGGATCACGGCCCTACCCATCTCCCTGCACTTTTCCTCCTTAGATCCAGCTGCGGTTCTGCTCACCTTTGCTCCAGGTTTATATACACAGTACCTCTGTCTCCAAATGAAAACTGCACAGAGTTGCTTTCCCATTCATCTCCCCCAGGAATGCTGCTGACTTTGTCTCAAGATGGTCATGCTGTGCTGAGCTGGTTGGCAGGGCACCTACAGGCTGTTCATCTCCTCTGGTTCTGTTTTCATTCCATCTTCTCTTTCCCTTCAGTGTTGGAGCTAATTCTTCATCTTCCCATTTACTGTTCTTGGTTCCCAGATTGTCTTCTGTAACTGCTTCATTTGATTTCTCCGTTCTTTGCTCTAGAGGGATGTCACGCTGTGTGTGACTAAGCCACCATCTTGGGCCATCCTCCGCAACTTTTGTTTGTTTGTTTGTTTTTAATCAGTAGCAGTGATAATTGTGACTACATTACTGAGATATGTGAAGCAGTTTTAAATCTCAGCTAGTCTTCCCAAGAAAAAATATGCTCATCCAAAAGCAAAGACGATCACCATCTGAAAGTAGCTACTCACAATGACATAGTGAGTGTGGGCTAGGGTGGGGTTGTTAAGTATTGTAGAGTTGATTCTGACTCATAATGACCCAGTACAGAGTTTCCAAGGAGTTTCAATCATTGTGGGAGCAGAAAAACCTCATCTTTTTCTCACAGGGAGACTGGTGGGCTCGAACCATGTTGTACCTTGTGGTTTTCAGTCCAGTGTTTATTTTATGGAGCCAATAAAAAAAGACTTTTTATTTATTTATTTTTTTTGGCACCTCAGCTATTCTTTCTCTCTCACATTAAGAATAAGAGGTGGTTTGTGAAGGATGGGCACTGCCTATGTTTGTGAAGGATGGAAACCCCAACTCTTGGGCACATGAGCTTTTGTTGCCTATAAGACAAGTGTGCCTGCAGGCATTCTGGAATCTTTGTCAGTTGGAAATAATTTTAACTGCTCACCCATTTCCTTTTGTTCTTACTGATGAGGGAAATCAGCTATATTTACCACCATTTTTGTATCACCAATTGCTTAGAATCCAAGCAGGTCCAATTCTAGTCTTTGGTTAAGTGTGGGTCTGTTACCAGGAAAGCCTAGCATGGGTACTAGGCACATTCACAATGACTATAAAATTTACTGCATTTCTGTTTATTCAGGAACACTTAGGGAAGCATTTCACTTGTATTTGCCTAACACATATGGTTGTTATTTTTATTTTATATTTCCTCAGAGAGGTTTTCATTGAAGCTTCACAGTATAGTTTTGCATCCCAAAGATCATCCGTGGATACACCACTGAAATGCGGTCTCATTTCAGTGACAAGTGTGTTTGTCAGAAAATTCTAATTGTTTTATGTGTGAGAACATTAAACCGCAATAAATTTATGTACGCAGCAGCTCCATTACTGGAGAACAAGTTTTATCTGCTAATAAATTGATGTTTCTTTTTAGTGTCAACTAAAACCAAAATTTACACCCGAGGAAGTGAACCTTAACATTAAATAATTGCTTCAATGCCAGTAGTGGTAAGAAAGGGTACTCGCTACCCAATTCTAAAAAGACTGGAGGGAGGAAAATGGTTTTTTTCTCTGTTAATTGTTTCTTGAAAGCATATTGCACAATGACTTTAATTGAAATAGGAATGGAAGCTGTGCCCTTTTAAAGCAGATACTGTAAATAGTGTCATCACTTGGTGTGAGTTATAAGATACGGAAAAAACTAACAGGCTTACGTATGTTGAAAGATAAGAAAGATAAGGTGGAAAGAAGGGGCTTACTTTGGTGGGTGTCTGAAGTTGCATTTATGATAGTGGAATGGATGCGTAAAATTCTCTGGACTTCGATTAATATTTCATTGATCATTTCCTCATGATTTTAAATTTGAATTAAAATACTAATAAAAGACACAATTTGGACAGAGGAATTACATAATTTTACTTACTTTTAGAAGGTCTGAAATAAATGACCCAAGTCAGCTTTTTCTTATTTTCTTGTTTTCTATACCTCAAATATGATACTCTTTTAGGAAGGATATACATGAAGGAGGTATTTAGCTCTACTCGGCTGATTCCATGTGGAATCAATAAGAAATAGTATCCTGTTTACTTTAAATCCACATTAGGAACTAAAAGGTTTGTGTGAGTGTGTGTCTGTTTGTATATGTTCTCTCTTAATTCAGGTATGGCACTGATTAGAAAGTTTTCTCCAAATTTTTATACATCTGGAAAATTTTAGCAATCGAGTGTTAAATTATAAGCCGAGTTGGTCTCAATGATCTCCAAAGCAAAACAAACAAAACCCAAGCCCTTTTTCTGTTGAGTTGATTCCCACTTATGATAGATAGCCTCATGTGTTACAGGCTGACAGCAGGTAACAGTAATAATAGTAATCTTTATGGAAGGAGCTCGCACAGCCTTTCTTCTGCGTGTAAAAACAAGGGTGCCAGCCGTCCCTCCCACAGCTCTCTCTCCTCAATTGAGTTTTCTAATTCATTGCTCTGATCACACAGAACTCAGATACCATACTCACGGTTATGGGTGTGTTAAAGAAGTTAACAGTGTCAAAAAGGTTCAGGGAATAGTTCTTCCAGTTAGGAGAGCCTATCTGTGGCCTCAAGTCCCTGGTCCAGGCAGCTGATAAATGTCCAAAGGACACTGTACTCAATTCTGAGTCTCAGCCCAAAGGCGCTATTCTCTAGCTCCCCAATTAGCTTCCTGTACAAAGGCAGTCAGCTGGGAAGCACATGGCTCTGGTTGGTGCTGTAGCCCTTGGTTCTACTGTTGTGGCTCCTCTACTACTCCTGAGATATCACAGCTCTCTGACCCAAGAATGAGGAGGTTCAATGTGCTAGGATCTCAGGGTCCAAAGGACACACTCCATTCCTGGATCTTCTTCTTTGGTTGTAGTGAGATCCCCTTTCCTGCTTATGAGATGGTTCATTTTATACCCATGTTAGAGTTCCAAGTATTTATAATTACAGTTAACCGTGTTAACAGCCACTCACAATTGAATCATATCGTCTGCTCAGCACCATCTTCCACCTTCTCTTACACACACAGACTCATCAGGAAGAAAAAAACAACTTGTTTAGTGAGAGTTACGTAGAGTATGGGTGGAAGAGCTATCTGAAGTAAAGCATGCACCTCACGTGGTGCCCACTTTAGATTAGCAAATAAGCACAAACTGCCCCACCCAGGAAGCATGATCTCAAAACTACCCAATAATTTGAATGTTCTTTTATTCTTGAAGGGATGATGTTATAATCATGGAGTATAGTCTATAGCATAAGTTTTTTGTTTCAATAGCCAGTCACTCCCAACATGTCATTAACACCTACATGTTACTTTTCTCAGTCTTTAATCAAACATTCAGTATTATTCACAACCATGGTTGAACTGGAAAACAAGGAAACAAATAGTCCTAGTACAGATTGGAGATTGTTTTATGCCACTTCTATCCATTATCTGAGAAATGATTGAATGTTCCTTTTCTAAAAGCCAGAATTTTTTTTTTAATGGCATTTGGATAAAATATTAAATGCCATGCTAAGATCAACACATACACACTCAAACACTTAATTGAACAATCTGTGATCTCTTGGCTCTTACATTCTGGAATATCTCTGAGGCTGATGGAGTGACTTTTGAAAGCCTCTGCTAGCTAGAGGGGAAATGTCCAACGTGAAAAAGAAGGATTTTGTGAAAAATCACTTAAGTATGTTGCATCTCCAAGGGAAAATTTAAGGGTTAAACTAGAGGCCTTCCCTCTTCCTCATTTAAAAATAAAATCTGATTTAAGTCATTCCCAAATCCATTTTAAGTGGTGGAAGAAAAAAGGCAAAAGTATTATGATATTTAGTTAGCACATTTCTAAAAATCCCTTGATAGTATGTATCTGTTCATAGAGCCTTGGACTCTAATACAAGTAACACGTAAAATATACTTAAACCCGATTTATAGTACTTACAATCTATTTGTACTCTTAACATTAATATAAAGCTTTAGAGTTATTATGTCTTTGCTTACATGATGTGTTGTTCCCATATCATGAAGTTTTCTGAGGCCAAGTCCTTGGTCAGGAACATAACCTCGAATTACATTACTCCTATGGGGAAAATCGGATCCACTTAGTGATGTGGTTTCTAGTAACACACTGTGATGAAAAGTGGAGAATGCCTGTAGTTTTTCTTGTCCTTAAATCTAAGCTTTGCAATCCTTTATAACATCAGTTGAACTGATGTTACATCACATCTTGCCAAGATGTGAACAATGTGTCTTAAATGTGTCTTAAGTTGAAGGTTGTTTATGCATTGAATTTGAGTATGGTTTCATAGTCCCTTCCCCAATGCATGCAAAAGGGATAAGAACTGTGTAAGTCAATTTTAAGCTTTAATTGGAAAATGTGGAGCTGCATATGTGTGCACTCATGTTTTAGAAATGAGAATTTTATTTTTCAGAAAAGATTTTAAAGAGATTGCTCTTTTCTGCCATGCCCAATACTTTGATCTGACAAACATAGAACAAGCCCATAGTTATAGATAATAAATCCTGGCTTTTCCCTTAGAAAACTTAAAAGCTCATTGTCTGTAGAGTTCCTTCTTATCATTAATCAGACTTATATTACTTGGTGACATCTTGAACTTAATATTGGAGTTACTTCTAAGATGCAGCAGAGAATCATGGTTTAAGTATTTAAGACAAAGAGTAAGGTTTTATCATGTTTACTTTTTAAAATTTTTCTTGGAAATAATTTAAGCAAATTGAAGATATCCAATCAGCTTTTTTTTTTTTTTTAAAGTAGTATCTATTTCATAATAATATTCATTGGAAATTAGAAACTACATTAACTAAATAAATCATCTGCAAAGAAATAAACAAGGTGTGGTTAAATGCAGCTTTGGTTAAAAAGCAAGCACAGCCTGTAATATTTCTTGGTGTCTTTTCATTAGTTTTTCATCAGAAAACTTAGCAAACTATGGAAGGAATGAGTGCCCTGTTTAATTACATCAGGGAAACAGAAAGGTTAATTTTAGAGCCTTGGACTTAGGAAGGACAATCATGACCACAGAAGATCATAACTGTCACATTCAGTTAATTTAAATTAATTGTTAATTTATTTCAGAGTTTCTTTTAATTAATGGAACCTTAGTGTTCAAGAAAAGTATGAGATCTGCAGACTCCAGAGGAGATGCTTCTCTGTCATCAGCAAAGCAACTCGCCTGGGGGTGTAGCCCCTGAGGCCCAGCCTGGAGAAGTAGAGGTTTGTGTTCAAGCTTCCCAGCTCTCCTCTGAAATGAGCGGTTAGTGTGAGCAGGGAGGCCTTAACAGTCGCTGAACATGCTGCTCTCAAATTGAGCACAACTTTTTTTTTTTTTGTCCCATGATCTCCTCAATTCCTGATACTCCCTGTTTCTTCTCTGGTTGTTTTATATAACTAACATGAATAAATATGGAGTCCTAGTATGGCACTGTGGATTTAATGTGTCAGACTGCAAAGTCATTTGAACTGCAAGGTCGGTAGTTCAAGCTCACCAGCTATTCCTTGGAAACCCTATGGAGAGTCGCTATGGGTTGGAATCAACTCAACAGCACTTAACAACAATAGATATATAGTATATAATATGTGTGTGTGTCCTTCTTAAAACGAGTATTGGCTGAATTTTTCACCTATACTGAGACCTTTTCTCATGACACATGTTCTCAGTATGATCTTATCCATTCCCATGCCTTAAATTACACCTGTATACTGGTGTGGTGCTGTAGGATTGGCACTAGACTTCGAACCACAGGTCAGCAGTTCAAACCCACCAGCTGCTCCCCGGAAATCCTACACAAAGTCTGAGGCAGAACTGACTTGGCGTCACTTAACAACAACAATACATCAATGACCATCAGAGTTAGAGCTTCAGTTTCACTTCTCTGTTAAGTCACAGGCCTAAACTCATACATACAATCTACTACACTTGTATGTCTCTAGGAGTCTCTGGGTAGTACATGTGTTCCAGTCCTAGGGTGGCACTGTAGGATATGCACTGGACTGCACGGTAGATTTGAACTGCAAGGTTGGTAGTTCAAACTTATCAGCCACTCCTTGGAAACCCTGTACAGGGTTGCTATGAGTTGGAACTGACTCACTGGCGCCAAAATCAACAACAACCTAAAAGTTGGGGAGTAAAGGTCACTCAGAGGTGCTTTGAAACAAAGGTCTGGGTGTCAATTTATAAAAAATCAACCACTGAAGACTCCAGGGAGCATAGTCCTACCCTGATACCCATGGAGTTGCTGGGAGTCAGAATCAACTTGATGGCAACTGAAATCAAGCAAACTGTCTCTACCTCACTTCCATTTTTCTTCACTATACTTAGTGTTTTTAAGGTAACTGTTCTGTGCTACACATGTGTAAAATATTTATTACACTCCATCTCATATGTTTCACATATACATGAACCAAAGTATTATTATTTATGTCAGAAGAATCTGAAGGAATTAACTTCTCAAAATAGAAGAAGAAACTCTATGCTTTATATGCCACATATAAAGCAGTAGTCGGTGTGACCGTATAAGTGTGGTTTATGATAGTAAATGCATTCCTATATTGGCCCAAAATTCTAGCAAATTATTTCAAACAGCGTTTCTATTCTCATTTTTAAATGACTTAAATATGAAGATAAAAAGGACACCACAAAGGCTAATGGTATGTTAAGAAATTGGCTGAAGAGTTACTATTAGGTGTTAAATTTATCTTGGAGTTTCCTGGTAACCAAGGCAAAAAAGATAATATAAATTTCATACTCTGTGATGAAAGCAAATGTAGAATTTTACCTGGAGAAATACTTTCACTGGTATAGAAATACTTTCACTGGTGGGTTAGGAGCTGGGCTGTTAACTGCAAGGTCAGCAGTTAGAATTTGTCAGTCACTCCCCGGAAGGAAGATGTGGCTTTCTGCTCCCATAAAGATTTGTTGTTATGTGCCGTGGAATTGGTTCTGACTCATAGCGACCCTGTACAGGGTTTCTAAGGCTGTAAATCTTCATGGGAGCAGAAAGCCTCATCTTTCTCCCACAGAATAGCTAGTAGTTTCGAACTGCTAACCCTGCGGTTTATAGACCGATTTGTAACCACTACGCTACCAGAGCTCCTTCCTGTAAAGATTTACAACCTTGGAAATACTATGTTGTTGTTGTTAAATGCCATCGAGTCAGTTCTGACCCATAGTGACCCTGTATAGGGTTTATGAGGAGCAGCTGGTAAGCTTGAACTGCCAATTATGCAGTTCAAACCAACTTTGCAGTCCAGAAACACTACAGGGTACAGGGTTCCTGTGACTCAGTGACACAACCACCATCACCACCACTTTCAACAAAGAAATTGTGAAATAAATTGAATGTTTTCAAGTTAAGCATTGTATAAGATTTAGGATGGTTCTTTTAATGACCACTTGTTTCTGAGATAAGTGGAAATATATGAGATTATTAATATAAGCAACTTCTCTGGCATTAAATTTTAGTAGTTTCTCAGCTGTATACTTTTTAGAAGGAAAATTATATAACAAATTGAATATTTTCAAGTACAGTGTTGCAGAATGCATAGAAGTGTTCACGTTTTGATGATTTCTCATATTGGCTTCTGGACAAAGTAGATGTTATAATATTAAGTGGAATAGGCAATGTCCTGAGACTATAAACTAATATAATCCTGGTGTGTAACTCACCTGCAAGTCTGTTTCAACTGCAAGGTCACTGGTTCAAACCCGCCAGCCACTCCTCAGAAACCCTACTCGATGGCACTTAACACAATGACCTCCCAGAAGCATACAATTTTCTGGATCAATATTCTTGGTCTTATTATGAATAGGAAAATATGCGCATGAAGTTTGTAGATCCATGAGGAACGGAAAGCAACCAGGAAAGGAAGAATTCTGATACAGACCCCTCTTTGGAAATTCACCAAACAATCTCTACTTAAAACTGAAAAATCAGTTTTAAGTTTTACATTTTTTATCCCATATTTAAAAGAAACAACTTAAAAAGCTCAAGTTCTTCTATCACCAATTATTGTATTGTTGTTTGTGATAATGCTGATGTTTTCAAATACCACATACTACCACCATTTTTCATTAGTTATAAGATTTACAATTTTTTTTTCCACAATTAAAAATCTCCAAAATCAAGATGCTTCTTAACAACCATTGTCAGTTTAATTGGCACTCCCTTTTCTTTGTGTTACAGATATATAAAATAAGGTGGAATCATGATCATCAATTTCTTAGATTCCATGCAACATAGATATAGACGTTTGCTTCATGTATACTTCTTATATTTTAATTCAATTTGGCATCACAAAAAAAGACCACATTAGTTCTAAAAATACCTTGATAATGACAGCAAAGAGGGTAAAGGATTACTTCTCTGACGTTTTTACATGTACAAGGGTCATGTTGATTTTTGTTTTGTTGGAAACTTGTAAAATTAGCACCTTCTTTGGAGCTGTATTTTAATAAAACCCAGTGAGTTAATAGAAACAAAATTGCAGAGTTTGTCTTGCATAGCATGTAAATCTATATTCATCAAAACACTCTCAAATTTATCAAACGGGCTGCCTGATACTATTTTAACAATTTACTTCCATGGACCCCATGGCTGTTCGTAAAGTTCTCTAGACAATGTCAGTGCCAAGACTATGGAGATGACACTTTGATGTCAAAACAAAATAATGCAGCAGAAACTTATAGGAACAATGTTTCAGTGACAAAAGGAAATGTCAGTGGAGGTCTATTGTCATGTAATGTCAAAACAAAATGTCAGTCAAAATCCATGGAGACAGGATTATGGTATCAAAGTGAAACTATATCGCTGCCAGCTTGTGGAGACATTGTTGTTGTTAAGTGCTGTTGAGTCAGTTCCAACTCATAGCAAGCTTCAGTGCAACAGAATTAGACACTGCCCTGTCCTTGTCCTTGGCCATCCTCACCATTGTTGCTATGTTTGAGCCCATTGTTGTAGCCCCTGTGTCATTTCCTCTCATTGGGAGTCTTCCTCTTTTTCACTGACCCTCTACTTTATCAAGGCTGAAGTCCTTCTCCAGGGGCTGGTCCCTTCTGATAGACTTGTCCAAAGCATGTGAGACAAAGTCTCGCCAGCCTCACTTCTAAAGAGTATGTTGGCTATACATCTGCCAAGATAGATTTGTTCATTCTTCTAGCTATCCATGCTACTTTCAGTATCACAATTATGACAAGAGAAAAGACAAAATAAAATTATTTCAGTAGGGGCTTGTGACTTCACACTCTCAATGTAGCTTCATGTCAGGTGGACATGGGTAATATTTTGGTAATTTGGTAATAGAGGTTTCTTTGGCAACTCATGACAATAAATGCCAAAGTGGTCCTTTAGCATTTAATGATTGGATCAGGATATTGTTGTTGTTAGGTGACATCGAGTTGTTACTGACTCATAGCGACCCTCTGCACAGCAGCACAATATATTGCCCAGTCCTGGGCCAGTCTCATAGTTGTTGCCATGCTTGAGCCCATTGATGCTGCCACTTTGCCAAACCATCTTGCTGCGGGCTTCCTCTTTTTCACTGATCCTTCACCTTACCAAACATGAAATCCTTCTCCAGTGACTGGTCCCCCCTGACAATATGTCTGAAGTATGAGAGACAAAGTCTGGCCATCCTGGTTTCTAAGGAGCACTCTGGCTGCACTTCTTCCAACACAGATCTGTTTGTTCTTTTGGCAGCCCATGGTACTTTCAATATTCTCCTCAACACGATAACTCAAAAGCATCAATTCTTTTACTGTCTTCCTTATTCACTATCTAACTTTTGCATGAATTTGAGATTATTGAAAATATCATGCCTTGGGTCAGTTGCACCTGTGTCCTCAAGCTGATGTCTTTGCTCTTCAACACTTTAAAAAAAGCCTTCTGCAGCAGATCTGCCTAATGCGCTGTGTTATTTGATGTCTTGGCTGCTGCTTCCATGAGTGTTGATGGTTGATCCAAGAAAAATGAAGTCTTTGACAACTTCAATTCTTCCTCTGTTGATAAAAATGTTGTTTATTGGTCCAGTGGTGAGGATTTTGTTTTCCTTACATTGAGAAGCAGTCCATACCAAAGGCTGTGCTCTTTGATCTTCATCAGTAAATGTTTTAAGTCCTCTTTACTTTCAGCAAGCAAGGTTGTATCATCTGCATATCACAGGTTGTTAATGAGTCTTCCTGCAATCCTGATGCCACGTTTTTCTTCATAGAACCCAGCTTCTCAGATTATGTGTTCAGCATACAGGTTGAATAAGTATGGTGAAAGAATACAACCCTGTCGCACACCTTTCCTAATTTTAAACCATTCAGTGTTCCCATGTTCTCTTCCAACAACTGCCTCTTGAAATTGATATCAATGCCTATGTCTCTGTCTTTCTATATACTCTTCAGGATTTCTGTTGCTACCAAACACGTGGTTAGTTACATTTGCTCTTGGCTCTGCTTCCCTATACACTAGGTGTTTGGATGTCAGGTCAAGGTATAAAATATACGTGAGGTACTGTTCCAATCTACTTGTAAAGGATCACACTGAGTTTTAACAGATGCTTTGGTCTGTTCCTTTCTCATTAGTCATCAGGAGGCTGCTGGCAGGCCCAATACTTAGGTGAGCCTTCTGGTATTATGGTTGCAGTTTGAAATGTACATCTGAATAATTGTTACCTTTGGACTTTTATGCACCACTCATTGGCTACCTTTGGTACTCTACCTGTTTGCTAGCCCTTTGATGTTAGTGGAAATGTAAAAAATTCCATGTTGATAGAAAAATAAATGCAAATATTTTTTAAAGTGTGTATGCATGTTAAACGGAGATTTTTTTTTTCTCCCCAAAACTGTTTCTAAGTTAGTACAGGAAAAAATGTAAGTCTTTGACCATCTTAGGCATAGAGGATTGAGAATTTTACAATATACATCATCTTTCTCAGATAAAGGTCAAAAGGTTTTTCAGAACTACTTAAACAATTTGAGCTTGAAATTTATGATTGATTTCTTTGTGTTTGTTTGTTTAGAAAATTGAAAATCACCGAAATTGGGAGGCATAAAGTAAAACTACAGAACAAAAACTTCTCCATGAATATTGTGTCCGTAAAATAATTAGAGATTTATTTTTGCTATTTTAATCAGCTGCAGTATAATTTTAAAATCATGTGTTTAGCAAGCATGATATAATAAACTTTCAATTAATTAGAAACCAGCCAAGCAAACCCACAATTAGCCAATATGTTTGCAACATTGCATTTTTAGGAGAAAGAGATGCCTGCAGAAGTAACACTATTGGAGTTTGCCTGAAAAATAATCATCAAGAAAGTAAAAGAAGTTTGGGTAATATCCTGTAGTCAATACTGAATGATTCATTTCAATTCCTTCCTATTTCCCCTCAAATTTCAGTTCCAACTTTAAATTTTTGAGGGAGCAGAAATCCTCATCTGTCTCCTGAGAAGTGGCTGGTGGGTTCAAACCGCGAACCTTGTGGTTTGCAATCCAGCACTTATGGTATCTCTCTATGTGGATTGAAGTCCTGGTGTGGCACTGTGGATACAGCACTGGACCTTAAGGTCAGTTTGAACCACAAGGTCAGTGTATCAAATGCACCAGTCACTTCTTGGAACTCCTATACAGGGCTGCTGTTCTGAGTCACAACCAACTTGAAGGCACATAACAAACAACTATCATGTAAACACTGAAAACTCGTTTACAAGTTGTGCTATACTGGGAGTTAACTGGGGGGTGAAAATTGGGAATGAGAATTGTGATTGCAATGTATAAGAGACCAAATGCTTCATCTACCTTAGGAGGAAGTCAACAGATAATATTTAAAATTAATGAGTCAGGAGATAGTGGTATCAACACATTATTCCGAAAAATGAAGTTAAATGTCAGAGGAATTTGATTAAATGCAGATTATTGTTAAATACCTAGCTTTTGTTTTGGGTAATGGATTCATGTTGAGAATTTGCATGTCGTAATATTTATTATAGTATTAAAAATAGCTAACTAAATGAAAGAAAGTGAGCCATGTAAGAATTCAAGATGAGCATGTATCACAAACCAGAAATTATGACTGATCTGAGTAAGTCAGGTTGAATCAAAAACAAATATATCTAAAATCATTTCAAAGGTTTTTCTTGGTACTGGGTCATGAGAAGGATGCAGTATGATGTGGCAGGGAATTTTTTCATTTTAAATCTTTTAGTTATCATTTTAAAATACAAACTGTATGTATTACTTTGAAGAATATACATTACAAAAGAATGAGGCAGGTTAAATAATGATGCTGATTTTTACATGTTACGCTTTATAGTTTTTCAAAATGTTGTGAGCCAGCAAAGACAGTTGTTGTTACCTCCCTTTTGGAGATATAAAAGCTGACGCTCAGAATTTAAGCTTACTTCCCTGTATTCTATTACTTGAAATCATATTTAATACCATGTAATCAGGCCTAAAAGAATCCTTGATAGGTTTCTGATTATTCCGAAAGATGTAAATGTCTGGAGTGTGTAAGCCTATCAGTCCTTTCAAACAGGTTTACCTAAATTCTTATATGAGGAAAACGTGAAAGGTCTGACCAAATGTGTTTTCCTCATAACAATTTAGCTAATTCTCTGATGGGATATTAAATTAGTTAACATGTGTAACTCATTTATTCCCTCTATCCTGATAAATAGATTTGCAAGTTGGAGCATGGCCAAATCATGAATAGAAAAGAAGCCAAGAAAAATTATTAGCTAATAATTCTGAAGTTAATTAAGATCATAAATAAATAAAAGTTTAAAAAAAATCAATCAAAAATGTCCTAGTAATCTTTAAAATATTTAAAGACCTATACATATATACATTTTTACTGATAAGGTATATCAGTGTTTTGTGTTTTATTTTCTAGGAAAATTAATTAATAAATCTATATTGAGCTCTTTTTGTTCTAATTCTTAAAGATATTACACTTACCCTGTCTTGAAGCCTTCAGGCACTTTATCTTCTGTTTTATATTTTGACTAATTTTAGAAAATCCATATAGAATTCAGTCATAATTTGGAATTACCTAATGACTTTTAAACACTGCCTTGCACTGGAGTTTTTATTTTAAAAAACACACAAAACAGGCATAGCTGAGTTTTGTATAGTATCTTGCAATTATGCTGTCCTTAAAGACAGAGAATACAAAAACAAAGAAAATATTAGCCTTGAATTCTATGTAATCATTTCATGATTAAAGAATTAAAATAATGGTTCTATAATTAGTTTCTATGCCTGTATGCTGAAACCTCTTTAATATGAAGAAGAACTTGATAATCATTTTATTTTGTCATCAAAATCCATCAGGTTTGTAATTTAATTTCCATTGCTTTTTAATTTCAAATATTCATAATGCATTCCTGATTTTCACTCTAGTTCTTCAAGTTTTTCACCCATAGGTTGGACTTCCTTCTACTCTTTGTGGCGGTAGTAGTCATGTGCCATGGGGTCAGTTTTGATTCATAACAACATTGTTGTATGGGGTTTCCAGGGCTGTAAATCTTCATGTAAGCAGAAAGCCTCAACTTTCTCCCTTGGAACTGCTGGTATATTTGAACTGCTGACTTTAAGGTTAACAGCCCAATTCATAGTCCAATAAGCTATGAGGACTCCTTTGTGTTCTTTAGTCAAACACTTAAATGTATATTTGACAAACAGACTTACTGTGTGTCACAACTAGCTAAACTTTGTATTCCTAGTGGTTTTGTGGAATGAATAATACAATCTATAAACTTCCTTCAACTCTCTAACCGATTAGAATATTTTACATGTCCCTGCTATTTATTAGACAATTGAACAGCATCACACCGTCTATGAAAAGTAAATGCCCTTTTGGTACGAACTGCCAATCATAACTACTTCTTGCATTGTGCATAGTAAAATGACTTTCATGGTTTCTTATAGGCGGTGACATTTTGCTTTTCAAGAATGCATTTACCTTCATAGGTAAACCTGGAAAACATGTTATTTCCTCTCATTTAAAGCTACACGGTATTGCTGCTAGGGAGCTGGGAAGATTGGCGGAATCACTGGAACCTGCCTCCATGTGGTTCCCTCTGCTTGTCTCCTTTACAGGGACCTGAAGAGCTGTAGTTTGACTTCTTTCCCCATCTGTAGGATTTTAAGCTTCAACACAAAAACCAGTTGCTGTCAGATTGATTCTGACTCATGAGGACCATATGTGTGTCAGAGTAGAACTGTGCTCCATAGGGTATTCAGTGGCTAATTTCTCAGAAGTCAAGCACCAGGCCTTTCTTCTGAGGTGCATCTGGGAAAACACAACCCTCCACCCTTTTGGTTAGCAGCTGAGGATGTTAAACATTTGCACCACCGGGAATGCCTAACTCCAACATAGGCTCTTTCAATATTCCAAGATGACTTGTTAACATTTTTATTACACTATGATTTCTTAAACAAAAACTTTGATGATGAGTTTTCTGTTGACAATATTTAAAAACAACAGGAAAAACCTCACTACATAATATTCCTTTTGCCCTGAGCATTCAGCAAATACCTCATTGGAAAAGTGACTGAGCTAGACTTGGCAATAATTTTGAGTAGAAACCTGATTTCATCATATTTCTGTGAAATTTAACCAGTCAGGAAAAGCTACCTAGAGCTCACAAGATGCTATTTTTTTTCATGTGTTTATGGTTGGGTTCTATTCTAACATTATGTGTGGGGGCGCACGTGTGTGATCTCTGTAGCTGGAGGAGTTCCCCTTGAAAAAGTAAAGCTAATTTTTTCACACTCTTGCCTGAGACCAGTGACAGGCTAATAAGCAAGACTGATGATAGTAATAAAATGGGGTGAGGGGTGCATTCCTGAGATTTTGCTGCTTATAAAATGATAGCCCTGTGACAACATGACCACAGAGGAACTGAGAGTAAAGTCTGCTCTTGAGTCTTTCTGATGGAGAGAGGTGACCCTCCCTCTGATCCAGAAAGCATCTGAGAACAAGGAACCATCACATCAGAAGCAAATGTAGTATTAACAGCTTTGGCAACTGCCTTTTTAACCTGGAGAATATAGCTGTATGTTTTTAATTTGTTATGATTTATTACACTGAAATTGGTGTGAAATGGACAACAAATCATGGACGTCAGAATCTGGAAATGAATTTTATCAGCTGAGGAAAGTGAGTGCCTTTGGGATTTGCATAAGTTTCTCATAGTTCTTTTCATATTACCATGACAAGTAAAACTGTGAAAATAAACAGAAAATGACATGTTTCCTAAGTAGCAAACTTCACGTGTACACACAGGCACATAAATAAGTGACTACTTAGCCCCAGTTTAGACTTTCTCTATAATCCAAGGTGACCCACAAAAATGTTTGTATAGAAACCTTCAAGTATTAAGACTGTTGAGGTACATATCACAATTGCCTATAGTTAACTGTAGAAAACAAAACAAAACAAAAAAAAACCATGCAAAGGTTAGAACATCTGATATAGTTTCCAACTTTATTTTTTCATTGTTCAAGTTTGGAGGAGGAAATTTAGACCAACAGATCATTATAAAACATGCTAAGATTAAAGGAAGATCTATCCCCAAATTTCAGATGTTATAAATACCCTTCAGCATTGCAAAAAAGCTACCCTTGTTAGAAACTAACTTTGCATGCATAATTAATTTGAGCACACATTCCTACTTCACAACCAAAGAGAAATTGAATTCAGGTGTTTGGTGAACATATGGGGGATTTACTGTGAATTTATGACCTGTGGTTTGAGTGTAAAACCCCAAGATACTTGCTGATAAAACTTAATGAAGCTTGTGCAGAGGAGCTATTTTTATTTGTAGTTTGGTAATTGATACATTTCTTGGTTTAACCCTCCCAGCCTTTCCCCTATACCTCATAAATCTACCAGCTTGAGAGAAACAGCTTTGAGGAAAGTTCTGTTCTTCTAGGCAGCTTGGTCTGAGGCTTACCAAATTTGAAAGTTGTGTTTTTCCACAGCATTTTACTTTATTTCTTCCGCTTCCTTTTAATTTAGCAATGTGTGCATCTTCACCTGTACAAGTACACAGGCACCTGGGAAGAAGTGCGACCACATAAACTAACCCCCACAGTCGTTACTCTCCAGTCACCTCCTACTCATGGTGACCCCATGTGTGTCAGAGCAGAGCTGCACTCCAGAGTTTTCAGTGACTGTGACCTTTTGAAAGTAGATCACGAGGTGTCTTCCGAGGTGCCTCTGAGTGGGCTCAAACTTTCAACCTTTTGGTTCGCAACCAAGAACATTAGCCTTTTGCAACACCAAGGGACTTCTGAGAGCTGCTAAGTTTCTCTAAGAATAACAAAAGCTTTCACAGAGTTTTTATGACTAATTGTGACTGTCACAACTGTAAAGATAGAAGTTTTGTAACAAAAAGAGGGGAGTAATTAACCATAACAGTCCAAGAACAGAGGTCCATGGGACCATCAGGGGAGAGGAGCGCAAGCGGAGTGTGGGACCCTATCCAGAGAAGCAGCGACACCAGAGATGGAGGCAGAGATGTGGACATGGAGAGATAGAGCTGCTGAGGACTCTAGCGTCATGGAAAGAGAAAGGCTGTGTGCTGGTGGCCATGAGGCAGGCTTCCAGAATGTGCCCTTTGGTTGTTTAAATGCTTATATATTCCTGAGTGTTTTTATGTGCATCCCAAAAAACAACAACAACAACAAAAAAAACCCCAGAAGGAATGGAAGCAAATACTGTTGAATGATGATGGATGGAGGGGATTATAATCATTTCAGTGAAACAATGAGTAAAACTGATATCCTCCCATGTAAACGATCACTCAATTCACAATAAAAACAAAAAAAAGAACAGAAATTAAAAAAAAAAAATTAAAGCAGAGCGTCGGCACCACTTTTTTCTTTCTTGAGAAAATAACATAGAGACACAATATGAGGTTGTAGCTAAAATGTAGGCACCAGATGTCCGTTGCTTTTCAAGGTTTTTCTGCCCCCAAATAAGCATACCTTAAAGGGATAGAAACTTGCCATGCATACTTTAGCAAAATCACTCTTGTTTGTCTGTCTACACCTAGGATTTTAAAAGAATGATTCTGATTTTAGTACCATGAGGGAAAACAAATGATGAGTGTTCCATTTTAACATACGGGATGTAATGGGTTTAATGAGAAATCTGTATTTGCTCACTAATTTACAGCAATTAAGAGCTCAGTTCTGACATCTGTAGATTATAACTATTTATCTGGCGGTTACATGATCAGGAATGTTTTATGGAATTGCTAATCAGTATAGAAAATTATCTAAGTGGAAAGAAGGTTGTTTGCTTGTAATCTCTGAATAGTATTATCTCCTGGGAGAGTTAGGATCCTTATTTAGTTCAGTGACATTTCTTCCCCCCAACTGCTTTAGTCATTCCTGTTCAGGGACGTGTTTGTATCCACTTTATCATGCTGACAATCTGTCTGTTTTGAAAGGATTACAGATCTGTACATCGGTGCATGACATCACAGTAAGACATTGCTTAATGATCTGAGACGCTTGTGGTCATAGCTGTTTGCCTGTTACTAAAGCTACATGACAGGTCTACCCTACATTAGCTTTATTCTGTGTCACATTTTGCCTGTTCTGGTTCTGGTGTCTGCTTCCAGTGGCATCTGTGAAATAACTGAATAATAATCTTCCCAGTGACACAAGTAAAGGAACTAAAAGTTTTTCCTTTCATAAGCTGCAAGTAGTAGTGATAATTGGGCAAGGAAGTAAATAATCATTTAATTTTTCTCTAATGAAAATGTTTGGAGAAACAATGCCATTCTTGGAGGATAGATATTTCACAACATGGACTGGATCTTTAGTTTTTCCATTTGTATAACTTCTAAGGAAGTCAGGTGGGTTTTTTTTTTGTTGTTGTTGTTGTTGTTTGTTTGTTTGTTTTTGTTGTTTAAAAAGCATGCTCCTCAAATAAGCAGACTAAAACACAGCAGCCCTATTAAAAAGACTAACTAGTTTATTACCTAAAACCTCTTGTTGCCATGATGCTTCCGATTAGTTGTGATCCCGTGTGTGTCAGAGCAGAACTGTGTTCCTTAGGGGTTTAAGTGGCTCAATTTTCAGAAGTAAGTTGCCACACCTTTCTTCCAAGATACCTCTGAGTGAACTCAAACTCCAACCTTTAGGTTAACAGCCAAGAGTGTTAGCTGTATCACCCAGGACTGCTTGTTACGTAAAGACATTGCCAAACTTTAGAAAAGTCAGAGTTCAGGAAAATAGTGTTTCTACATCTAAATGAATTGAGTGCTGGAAGCTTTAACTTACAACTTTCTCTATTACAAGTATGTTGCAATGTTAGACCACAGTGATATTCCAGAACTCTTGAATGTGGGAACCTAGAATCTGGGAAGCAGAGCCTTGAAGCACAGGCAGATGGAAAAGAAAGAACTCCGTAAGTGGAGAGGTTTGGCAGTTAGCAGAACTTTGGTGTGTGCGTGGGATACTTGCGGCGAAGTTATAGAGATGATACCACAGGAAAAGGCTTTGAGCGTGGTATTGCATTATTTCAAGATCTCAAATATAATTTGCAAATTGTGTGTGTGTATGTGTGTGTGTGTGTGTATAATTGGGAAAAAGAATGATTCTTTTTGCATCCCTACTAATTGGATGCCAAATGCAGGTGTGAAATTCACTAGCGTTTGGAGTAGAAGTTTGTATTTAGGCCAGAAAAGTAAATTGCTAAGGCTGATATAGTTAACAAAAATCTATACTACATACCTAATCTTTTATGAATTGGTGATTTCAAGGACATCTGTTATGTCCTGGACGGTTGGCTCACTAAGGTGAATTTTGACCAGGAATATCTCCTTTTGAGTTATAGGTTTGACCCATATCCTTGCAGGTCAATAATCTCTGCCAAAAAGAAAGAAAGAAACTAGAAATAAGCCCTTGAGTTCAGTATTACTGGATAACCTGGTTTTGGCAATTAGGTTTTTTTGTCATGTTCTACGAAAATACCCATATTCCTGATTTTGTCTCACAACTGGTTTTCAGAGATCAGGGTGTATCACATCAGGTTATTTGGGGTAAAACATTAGGAATGTTGACAAAAGGAACCACCCTTAACATTTGGATGGTAGGACAGTCTTGGCTGTAATCTGGTGTTACATCAGAAATACATTTGATTGACAGTTACCAGTTTTCAGTTATATCTTCTGCAGAGTTACATCTTGTGCTGTTTTTCCCAGAGACCAGAACTTTGGAGTGACTCACCATGTATATAATAGTGGTGAGATCCATTCATAAACCGTGGTTCTTTTAGTACTTTCTATTCTGGTCTTCTAACCCACGTGTTTCTGCTACAGGCACTTTTTACCAGTTCCAAATGAGGACGGATGCCAGATCTAGCTGCTTCTAAGCCACTCTATCTTATTTATTTGAAGTACGCACAACCACTACACAGCATGAGCTGTTAATATGTTGTGGTGGTCTATGTTTGTGTGTTTAGAGAGTTGATTACTTGTCTACTCTCACTGTGTTTTTGCATAACAAACAACCTGAGAAGTCAGTGGCATACAATAACAAATATTTGTTTTTTGTCCTTAATATCTGTAGTTAACCTAAGAGCTCGCTAACTATTTGGGCTCGAACTATATTGGCTGAAGCTGCAGATTGGGTCCAGATATGCCCCATGTCTTTTAGTCTCTTTATACCATGGGCATATTTTTTCTCATGATCAAAAGCAGGAATATAAGCGAACACACCCCACCATGTAGCCACGTTTCAAATGCATGTTTCTATCACATCCACTACCATCCTATTGGTCAAAACATAGCCAAAGCTAGCATCAATTCAATTCGTATTGTTGTTGTTAGGTGCTGTAAAATTGGTTCTGATTCATAGGGACCCTGTATATGATTTCCTAGGAGCCGCTGGTAGGTTGAATGACTGCCCTTGTGCCTAATAGTGCACTGCTGACCCTACAGCGCCACACCAAGACTCCTATTAGCAGTGTGTTGTTCTATGGCCGTTTTGGTGGGTCTGGAGTCTGAATATGACTTAGCTGGATTCTCTGCTGAGGGTCTCGCAAGGCTGTAATCCAGGTAGCCTATGGATCCTCATATGAAGGTTCAGCCTTCCCTGCTCCTGCAGTTGCTGCCAATCTTCTGTTCCTTGGAGCTGTGGTACTTATGACAGCTTCCTTTTTCAAAGTCAACAAGGGGAGAAAGATAGGGACAAATAAGGTGGACACTATGCTTTATGTAATTGTAAAAAGCAGTCGGATACCTTCCATCACCGTCATTTCATTGAGTAGAAGCAGTTATGGGTCCCACCTTCATTCAAGGAGATATGCACAAAGATGTGACTATCAGGAGACAGATAACATGGGAGCCACCTTAACATCTGTCTGTCACATCTGTATGGGAAATATATTCCTCCTGTAAATATTTGTGGAGTAATCTAATCTTTCATAGGAAAGTAGTACACAAAATATATACAGGTTAAATGCCTGTGATCAAGACACAACTTAATGGTGGGGAAAACTCTCCCATAAAGTTCTGATAAGCACTGTAGGATGGTATTTGATTCAGAGGATGATTACTAATGAAGAACTGAGAGGAAAAGATGAATGTTGGCTTGAAGAGTCCTAGTGTGGTGCTGTAGGATAAGCATTGACGTATAAGGTCGGTAGTTCAAACTTACAGTCGTTACTTAGAAACTGGTTCAAACTCAACAAGGTCACTATGAGTTGGAATTGACTCGAAGACACTTAGAAACAACAGACTTAGATAGTTAAGGAAGGCTTCAAAGAATTGATTTCTTTAGCTTATTGGTAGAATTTGGAAAGATAGACAGCAAAGGTAAGTCATTACAGAAAGAAATATAGGAGTAAATTTATCTTCCGTATGCCATTGACAACAAACAACTCTTGCCTTGTACCAGGTATTATAATAATTTCCTCTTTATCAGCCACATGGAAAACCCTGCTCCAAATCACTCTTCCCTTTATGTCTCTTTTCCCTCCTTCCCTTTCATTTTTCTTTCCTTCTTTGGGAAGAACCAGAAAATCCAACCACTTGCCATCAAATTGATTCTGGCTTATGGTGACCCCCACATGTGCCCGAGTAGAACGACCCTCTATATTGTTTTCAATGGCTGATGGTTTGGAAGTAAATCACCAAGCTTTTCTTTCAAAGTATCTCTGATGAACTTGAACAATCAACCTGTAGGTTAGCAACCTAGTGCATTAACCATTTGCATCACCTATGAAAGAACAATATATACCAATATGGTACTTTCTTGTTAAAAAACTTCCTTGTTATTCTGTCTTTCACTGAGTTCTGGATCCAAATGCTCTGCCTTCTGTTCCAGGGTCCCTAGGTTTCTTTTTCATAGTTAAAAATGCAAATGTCAAAATATTTTAAATCCATGCAGAATTAATCACTTACATAGCAAACTCTTCCCTCTAAGCATATGCTGGTCTGAAAAGATTGTTGTTGTTGTTATGTGCCATGGAGTTGTTTCCGACTCACAGCGACCCTGTATAGGGTTTCTGAGGCTGTAAATCTTTACAGGAGCAGAAAGCATCATCTTTCTCCCACGGAACAGCTGGTAGTTTCGAACTGCTGACCTTGTGGTTCTCAGCCCGATTCATAACCACTACGCTACCAGAGGTCTGAAAAGATAGGTGAGACATAAAGTCTGCAGACTATCATTCCCAGGGTTCCATAGTAACAGAGGATGCAGGTAATTAGGAATGTCGAGATTTCTTGGACCGTGCCCAGCTTTTAGATTTGAATGTTTGTTTCTTGTGCTTTTACTAAGGGACCACACAGTGCAGTAGGGAAACAGCCTAGAGAAGTAACATATCGAGCCGGTGACATCTGAGGCATAAAAAGTAGAGCTTGTGATTAGTAGCCAGCAGACCCATTTTGTTTGTCTTACCTGGGATTTTTGTTTAAAAAAAAAGCCAACATTTAAAATTTGGGGAAATGCTGTGTTTTGAACTTCTCCTAACACACTGGAAAGTGTCATCAGGCCTGCATCCTTTCATGGCATCATTTTACTGGCGTCAAATAAAGACCTTCCCATGTAGAACAAGAATTTGACCCGTACCCACACTTGTCACAGAATGATCGTGGTACTTCCAATGCAGTGGGGCCTGTTCATTCTTAAATTAACTTCCTCAGAGTTATTCCCATTTGTCCCAACTATGAAGCCTGCCAAGCCTTGTTTTCAGAGTATAGTCTCCATACAGCAGTGTCTGTGCTTTCTACATACATGTACTAGACCTGCTGAATCCAAGAATGTAAATGTGAGTTTCAGGAGTTGGCATCTTTAGCAAGCATTCTGGGTGGTTTCTGTGCACAGATAGTATGCCTAAGTGAGAACCACAGTTACCAAACTTCTTTTCTCTTTGACTGTAAAGGGCATAGTTAGGTTAGCCTGTCTATGGAGCACAGGTACAGTGCTTACCTCCAGATGGACTCAGTGCTGTATTGAGCATGAGTTGATATTTTCAGCTATTTTTGCAAAGCACATTTCATAGTGCAATCTGAGGTTTCTGAAGCCTACAACACTGTGTACTTTGTCAGTGAGTGAAGAGGTTGCAATCTCCTTGGTAATTACGGATGTGAGAGATCTAAATTCTGTATCATTCAAGATCATATTGTGCATGTCTACATTGGAAACCTCCATAGTGCATGATCTGCTATGTCCTTCCTAGCTAGTAAAAAAAGAAAGAAAAAAGAAAACCAAATCTCACCCCCATCTCATTACTCAACTCAAACCAAACCCTTTTCACTTAGAAAAAGTAAGTAAATAAAAGAGTGTTTTTTATAGTTCCATTGGGTTAATGTGGAGGGGAAGGCTAAGTATTAATGCTGGTCTTAAACTTTCTTTCTTTTTCTGTGTGTACTTTTTACCCAAAAAGCATCTCAAGCGTTCTCCTCCGCTATGTAAATCATGACTTACCTCCTCTTAATTACCAGTTTTTTGGTCTCACGAGCCCATCTTATCAACTTAGGTGATATCTTTATTATATCCTTCACACACAAAAATGATGAGCAACTTGAAGTTGGCAGTGAACCTAAATGTAGGCTAACTGGGGTGTATAGGGATTAGTCACTATTGCTAATGAGTATTTAAATTACCCTTTAGTGCTAACCAAGAACTTTAGAAGTCCAAATGTGAATTAGTAGCTGAAGATCGAATGGCCTGAGAAACAGAACTGGGCGTTTGCAATTGTTTCATCTCTGGAAGCCAGGATTTCACCTTCAGACTGCCAACTCTTGTTCCCCAAGGGTGCTTGACGGTCTTCCAGTCTTTGGAAGTCATCATCAATCATGAAAACCATTTCAGCCTGTTTTCCAACTTCAGCCCTGAAAGTGTCTCTGCTCATCTCAGACAAGTCAATTGGCTTTCTCTAGAGCATAAAGGGGGGAAAAGGAAGCAAAGGAAAAGATAGCAAAACAGTGGTCTCACTACCTGACTAGATTTGGAAACTAGGGCAGAAATGACTTCTAGAATTTGTCTCATACTTTGTAAAACAGTGAGGTCACCAAAACTTAAAATTAAAGACACTGGGTTGACTCCCCATTCTTGAAGATTGGATTTGCACTTAATCACAAATAGTAGATCACATTTCATAATGGTATGAACTTAATAACCATGAGGTTAAAACTGTGAGACATGAAAATAATAGAGATATTTCCGGTTAGGTTTGTAAGACACTTTGTCAGTCAAGTCTCCTACATTTCTCCTATAAAAAGCCATGAAGAATGCGAGGAACAAAGAAGATACAGCTAGAAAGATAGCATGAAGATTAATGAGCGTTCACTTTTCGATCTCTGTGTCTTATGGATTTAATCATTCTCCCTACCCCATCACAGCTTCACATCGAGAGTAAGGAGTTCTGTAGACTGGACACTACATCTGTAGATTGAGCCTTAACCATTATTAAACTTTTATATGTTAGAACAAGATAAGATGATACTGTATATAATTTTTTAAAAACCAGTGGGTACAACCACCTTCCTGACTTAGAAGTATGGAGAGGAAGTTTTGAAACTATACTTTCATGTTGTCAAGTCACCTATTTTTACAGACCTTTTCACCTTTAATGTTTTCAAACTGATGTGTTCAAAAGATTCGTCCAAATAAGGAGAAAGGGATGGCAAGCTTTTATCAACTGGGAAAATCATCAAAATGAATGTGTCAGCGGTACATTCTAGACAGTCTAATAAAATTGATAGGAATATGAAGGTGACAGGAACCTACTAGATTAAAGGATGACATAGTATCTCATCTTCTTAGAGGACATTAATACTGTGGTCCTGTTCACAAACATTTTCAATTTGAGATTTTTTTAAGACTTTGGAATCTTTCAAAGTATGCAGAATTACATGTACACAGAGAGCATCTGAGTAATATAAACAGTTAGGCTATTGACGACTAGCCAAAAGGTTGGCAATCTGAACCCATTCAGAAGCACCTTGGAAGACAGTCTAGCAATGTGCTTCCTAAAGACACAAGCCGTGGCAATCCTGTGGAGCAGTTCTGCTCTGCACACATAGGGTCATCATGAGTTGAAATAAACTTGATGGCAACTAACAATAATATGTAGACATAGGTTAGTTTGAGAATGTTATTCACGCTCTTATGACAGACTCTCCTTTCTAACCTATACTTTCTCACAGATTACATCACATAGGGGTTGTGCAGCCAACAGAATTCAGACACACACTCTGGTCAATGTGTTTTTGATGAGACTTGGTCATTTTAGTAACAAGTAGCTACCCATTCTGTTAGCAGTTTGGAAAGCATGTATATATATGATCAATGTAAGAGTTGATTCCTATCCTTAAGAAGTTTGAAGTTTTGTTAGGCAGACAGACAATTTACGTGATGTGTTTGATTAGCTTTACGTGATGAGATGTGTTTCTGTGCTTTACTGAGAGGAAAGGAACAGAAGTGTTGCGAGATTAAGATGGATTTAATTTTGGTCATTTATTTGTCTTACTCTTTCAAAAACACTGTTTTAAAATGTTGTATGATTTTGTAAACGAGGGGCTTTGAAATTTGATAGTGTTTTATTAAACCATGCAACATGGCTGGAGTGAGGGTTGGACTAGAAGCCATGTCATCTGGATTCTAACCTCACTTGTCCCACTGGCCATCAGCTTATCTTCTTCTAAAGTCAGTTTGATCATTGGTCAACACCTGTGTGCATGCATTTGTGTATATGGGATACTGCCCCCCACTCTTTATAAACATATCTTAAGGAGCCGTGCTGGTGTAGTAGGTTAAGCATTGGACTGCTGGCTGGAAGGTTGGCAGTTCAAACCTGCTGCTCAGAGGGAGAAAGATAAGGCAGTCCACTCCTTCTGTAAAGATTAATAGTCTCAGACAGCCAAAGGACCTGTTCGTCTCTGTCCTATACGGTTGCTCTGAGTTGGAATCAGCGTGATGGTAGTGGGTACCACTCATAAGCTTTTAAGAGGATAAAATACAGTCTAATGCTATGCAAAGATAAATTGCTATTAACTAACTGGTTAAAACAAATTACTACCTGAACTTATTTTTTAATGCTCTTCTTTTGTGCTTTCAGTGCTGTGTTTTGTGTAAAGACCCTCTAATGATGCATAAATGACAATTTCTTGAAATGACATTATGAAAATAATAGTACACACTGGTGAGGTTGTATTTTATGGTGCTTCCTTACTTGATCATTTCAGCTTTGATATTTAAAGCAAAAATAGTTTTAACTCCATCTCCTATATTAAGAAGCCATAGATCTGAGGCACTAGGTACCTTAATATAGGAAAATAGAAGACCTAGGACTAGACTCTGATGTTGCTGACTTGTAATGCAATGTCCTTTCTAAAAAAAAAAAAAAAACAAAAGTCACAGCCAACATAGCACCAGACTATAGAAAGTAAAAGAAGGTTTTAAAGAACAGCGTACTTAGAGAATATCTAAAAAAATAATACCCACCCACTTGGATATCTGTCTTAACGTCAATAAGCCATAATCATAAGAACAAAATGAAAAGCAACTTTAAATGTTCTTAAACATTTAAACAACAATATATGGATATTGTTCTAAAAAATTCACTTCCTCTTAAATAGCGTCGTTTCACAGCAAGCTGCTATTGCTCCCCATCCCCACCCCCGCCCCAGCAACTGCACTTCACCAATTTATGTTACTGAAGGATATTCATTGTTGTCCCTTGTCTTTTTCAGCAACAGATCAACTCCTAGCAACCATGATCGGATACAGCGTTTGAGACAGGAATTTCAACAAGCAAAGCAGGATGAAGATATAGAAGATCGGCGACGTACCTATAGCTTTGAACAACCCTGGGTGAGTTTTCAGTTCTTCGACACAATGAATAGTCTTATAATTTCATAGCAGTAAAGGCCACTACACTATGACCTCAGTTCCCTATGAAAGAAGACAAGATGGAGCCAGATTCCTTTGACCTTTAACTTACTGACCTTTTCCTTATTTCCATCTGGGTTTCATCATTGCTAATTTCATTTTATTTCTTGTTGCACCATCTGTCCATTGCATTATTGTATTTATTGCCTTATGAAAAGTCATAGAAAAAGTACTTTTACTTTTAATAATGCATCTTTTTAAAGTTTTCTAAATTATTTTCTATAGATATATTTTTATCAGAATAAGAGAGCCCCTGTAAGTTAGCTCAGTAAATATGTTGTGTATCTGCTGTGCACAAAGTTCAGTGTTGAGTATTCCTTGTTTCTTACTTTCCCCTCATTCTTTTTGTGTGTGTGCTGCATCTTTCTAATTTATGTGCTTACATCCCAATTCTCATCTATCTTCCATTTATCTCTAGAGTTATCTTTTAAGGCTGACATGAATGACATCTCATGGTACACAGTATGAAGTTGAAATCGCACACTGTGGCATGCGCGTCGTACAGAATCTAGTTTAGAGTTGTGCTCTGATCTTGTATTTTACTCCAGAGGTTGTGGCAGTTCTGGGAAGAAGAGCCATTGGAATGGATTTGGGGTTGGGGATGATGGGAATTTTGAAGAATCTCTGTAAGAAACTTGATAAAGAGTCCATTAGGAATGAGCAAGAAGCCTTGTAAGTAGGAAAACCTAGATGAAGAAAGATAACATGCATTTTAGTAAAGTCAAGCAACATGGTAATGTGACTATGAACAAAAATACTAGAGGATTGGGATTGAGAAGACAGACATGGCAGAAAATCAAGAAAGACACCGTAATTGTAAGATGAGTGAAATGGCTAAACATGGGAACTGTCCTCTTAGTCTGAAGAGTGCGGCAAAGGCAGCTCAAAGAAGGGTTATCCTGATGCCCTGGAAGGGAGTAGAGATCAGGGGTCTAGGGGTTAATATGATGGGGTTAATATAATATAGACAGCTAGGTAGCATTGGGACAGAGAGGCTGAGGAAGTTGTAGCTTTTTTTCTATTTAAAAAAAAAAAAAAGTATTTTGGGAGATCTCAGATGTTGGAGGTGACCCAATTCTATTATGATATCGAGGTGTAGCCAGCCATGCATTGAATTATTGAAGTACAGGAGAAATTAGTATCGAAAACATGACAGATTCAAGTCAGAGTGATGGAAATATACTATATTTTTAGGCAAATAACATGATTATTCTTTTTTGTTTTTCTTTTTGGCCAACCGTGTCCCTTTCACTCCCCTCCCCAAGATTTTTTTTTTTAAGTGCACTATGCTAAATTTTTTTTTTTTTACACCTATTCCTTTAAAAAATAAGTATAGAATATTTACAAGAATAGCTGGTTGGGTTGGGGGAGGGAGGGGAAGGACTCCTGGTGGTACTGTGGGTTAGGCATTGCACTGCTAACCACTCTGCTGTTCAAACCCACCAGCTGCTCCATGGGGGAAGATGAGGCTGTAAAGAATCACAGTCTTGGTGAGCCTAAGGAGAACTTCCACTCTGTCCTATGTGGGTTCTTATGAGTTGGAATCTACTTGATGGCAGTGGATTTTTGCAGGGTACAGGGAGCAGGGGAGGCAAAAATATCAATAGGCTGTCTATCTGTTATTTGCATACTACAGCAATAGCTATTTGTAAAAGCAGAGGGAGAATGATATTAGAATAGCTAGAATAGAAAATGATTCTCATTTCTTTGAGGAAGAGTAAATAGTTCAGTGAAAATTGAACTTAGAGGTTGGTCATGTTGAAGAGAAAGAAAAAGGTAGAATTGTAGTTGTTATTAAGTGCCATTGAGTCCGTTGTGACTCATAGTGACCCTGTATAGGGTTTCCGAGGAGCAATGGCGAGTTTGAACCTCCAGCCTTGGGGTAATCATCCAACGCTGGTCCTACAGTGCAGAAGCTTTCAATGCTAGATGGAACATTTGAAATGTTGGTGCAAAGAAAGAATATCTACCCCAGTAGCCAGGTGTTCTGACTTTCTGGTTTTCAGTTTCCTTATTTGTAAACAAAGGTTAGAGTAAATAACAGATGGTCAGTCTTGAAATCCTTTGTTAAAGTAGATGCAAATATGAGTAGAGCTCTACTGGTTCATACAGAGGCTTCCTTGGATCCCGGTAACTGCTGCTATACATCAGAGCTTCTCAAAATGGGGTCCTTCACTGGCACCTTCAACATCACCTGGGAGCTGGTTATACATGCAAATTATTGGGCCCTACCTCAGACCTATGGAATCTGAATGTCTGTGGAAGGGGCCCAGAGGAATCTGGGTTTTAACAGGGCCTCCAAGTTCTTCTGATACCTGCTTAACTTTGAGAAGCACTGCTCTAGAGTCTAGATGATCTACATAGACCTTTATGGTTCTAAAACCCAACACCCCTATGACATTAATCTACACAAAGTAAGAAGCTTTATAAAGGTTTCTGATCCAAGAATTCTGTGGTCAAATTGGAGTTTGGGGAAGCTTAATTCTATGGATTTAATAATTTAATTCTTAAGGATTTAATTAATTCTATGGACAAAAAGAGAAGGAAAAATGAGAGAAGCGATACTGTTTGAAATACTTGACCTTCATTCAGGTGAGGTGGATGGGGGTTAGGACAGGTAAGTGATATTATTATGGAGTCAGTGTTCACTGGTAAGATCCCCTCATGAAATCAAGGCGGCCCTGCCAGTAGGAGATTATGAAACAATTTCAGTGACCTAGTATCTGAGATATATTTTAAGTGTCTTCTGCAACACTTGTTGTTGTTGTTAAGTGCCGTGGAGTCAGTTCCGACCCATAGCGACCCTGTACAGGGTTTCCGAGGGTGTAAATCTTTACGGGAGCAGAAAGCCTCATCTTTCTCCCACAGAGCGGCAGGTAGTTTCGAACCGCTGACCTTAAGGTTCACAGCCCGATTTGTAACCACTACACTACCAGAACTCCTTCTCTACAACACTACTCTATAACAATATTAACATTGCTATTGTTGTTTTCCAGAATAAAGATGTAGTTCACTTTTCTAGACTATCACGTAAACCAAGTCCTTCACAGACTGAATGTTAATATACTTACTCTGTTTGGCATGAAATACCTATGATATTTCTTAAAGCAAGGTTCTTTTGTACTGTGTGGTAAATATTCTTAACTACTTACATTTGAACAAAGAACTAAAACGAATAATTAACACAATGTCAAACCGAAGGAGAAAACAGCAAATGAAAGTCATTTTCATACACATTCCAACCTGGCAAAATCCCGCTGTGGGTCCTCCTTCCTGTCCCCTACACCATACACCAGGAGTAGCATCATGCCATTTTACTTCTTTTGGGATTCTGGATTTCAGACAAGTGTCTTTACAACATTTATCCTCTAATTAATTATTAAATCCATCAAACTTACCAAGTGTTTACTATGGTCAAGTCAAGTTTGAGGGAGTGCTTTGGTGCCCTAGGATAAGCACTGGACTGTGAACCACAAAGTCGCCATTGGAGCCTACCAGTCCCTCCACCCGAGGAAAATGAGATTTCTGCTTCTGCAAAGATTTAAAGCCTTGGAAACTCTATATAGTGTTGCTATGAGCTGGGACTAACTTGATAGCAATTAACGATAATAACAAGAAGTCATGTTTGAAGGACTCCTGGTGGCACCACAGGATAAGCACTGAACTGCTGCTAGCCACATGGTCAGCAGTTCAAACCCACCAGCTGCTCCTTCAGAAGAGGAGACTTTTGTCTCCTGTAATGATTTGCAGCCTCAGAAACCTGTGTTGTTGTTAAGTGCCATTGAGTCAGTTCCGACCCATAGCAACCTGTATTGAGTTTCCAAGGAGTGGCTGGTGAGCTTGAACACCAACCAACCTTGCAGTTCAAACCGACATTGCAGTCCAGCGCGTTAACCCACAGCGCCAACCAGGACTTCTGGAAATTCTATAAGGGGTCATTAAAAGTTGGAATCAATTAGGCAGCATGTTTGAGGCTGGAAAGCAAAGATGGGAGGAAAAGAATGTTTTGAGAACTGCACAGGCTAGCTGAGGGTAAGTAAACGCTAGTTTAGAAGTGGTATGATCGGAGTTCCTGGATGGTTAAATATTGGACTATACTAATATAAAGGTTAAGAGCTCTGGTAGCGTAGTGGTTACGAGTCGGGCTGCCAACCTGTACGTCAGCAGTTCGAAACTACCAGTGGTTCCGTGGGAGAAAGATGAGGCGTTCTGCTCCCATAAAGATTTACAGCCTCAGAAACCCTGCGCAGGGTCACTATGAGTAGGAACCAACTCCACAGTACTTAACAACAACAAAAACATAAAGGTTGGTCGTTGAAAACCACCCAGAGGCGTCTTGGAAGACAGAACTGACAATCTGCTTCTAAAAAGTCACAACCTTGAAAACCTAAGGTGCAGTTGTACGCTGCATGAATGAGGTTGCCAGTGGTCCAAGTCGACTTGGCACAGCTAATAAATACCCCAACAGTATGCTTGGAGTGTTGAGAAGCATAGAAAAGTGACATCCAAATCACTTTTGGGTTATCGAGAAAGGCTTGAGAGAAAACCTCTTTGAAGTTGCAATTTATTTTAAATATATAACTGAGAAAAATAGGAAAACATATCTTTAAGAACTGTTGTTGTTAAGTGCCATTGAGTTGGGTCTGATTTATAACCACCCTGTATAAGCTTTCCCAGGAGCGGCTGGTGGGTTTGAACCACAGGCCTTGCGGTTCAAACCTACCCTGCGGTCCAGTGCTTTATCCTACAGTGCCACCACAGAAACTAAGATCAGTGAATTTATTTCTGATTGCTGGCATTATGTCCACATGCAGAATTTCTATGTTTGAGTCTAAATGAACATTTTCTGCTTCTTAGCTCCAGCTGTTTCTCATTGAGAGATATGAACATGATTTGATATTCATTTTGTTTTCTTAATAAGACTCTTTTTTTTTTTTTTTTTAAATGGGGGCAGTGTGAATAAAATGTGTTGGCATATGTTTCTATGTTGCTTATTCCTTAAAATGAATAATCATGGTAGGGAAAAACATCTCAGAAAATCGTGTACATTTGGAAACTCAACTACTGAAGGTCATAGGCCAAATTATTGTATATCAAAATGCCATAGCAACTTTAGATAGACAACTTGGCTTGTATTATTGCTTCCTGTAATAAGTGGACAGGGAATTTTTTGGTTGACAAGCTGATTACCTTAGCAATGGAATAATTTCCCAAATTGAGGGTCAGACGTTGACCCTTTCCTTTTTTATTTTCTCTTGTTCAAGCAGTCAAGATCTTGCCACTCTCTGGTCATGTAAATGAACTTACAGTGATTGTAATTCCTCTTAGTGTTGTAATTTTCATATGAATTCTCATTGTTGCTATTATAAAAGCTGCTTATTGCTTCAAACTGTACCTTGGTCTATGGTTTTTATTATCTGTTTTACAAAATGGGCCTTGAATATGCTTGATTGTTTTTTCCCATATGTATCCTGACCTTGAACAGCCATTGCATTTGGAAAGGATGAGTCCATGATCTCACCTGCTGGAATGATTTGTAATCATTTTAGCTGCAAAGAGCCATAAATTCATCATCAAGCTGTGTGTACAATGCAGACCATATTAGGTAAAATTGTAGTGCTTGTTAGAAATGCCCACACACAAAGTGCAGCCATATAGCAGAATATCCAAACCAATTACTTTACATAGAAAGAGGGATGCTGCACAAATTTCCTCCAAGTAGCCCTTTTCAGTTCATCCCCTTTTAATATGTTCTCTCTGAATTCCTGCAGTACGAATGCTCCTCTTTCTGGACTTTTGTTCAAAATGATGTTTGGGCCTAAGGGAGCCGATTTGTGGTACAAAAGGTCTTTAGATGAGCACAGGCCCAGAACATTTCCTTAGCTCCATAATTGAAGTGAATTCTCTCCCAAGTTGAGTAAGAGGAGGATTAAAAAAAAAGCGACCCTTCTTCATGTAGTGCCAGATGCCACATAAATAAAGCAGTAAGTTACTTTAAATCTTTCCTTAAGATAATGGAACAATAGCTGAGGTTAGGGTTATTATCACAGAGCTCAAATATGAACAGGACTTAGTGTTGCTTTTAAAAGAATTAAATTGCAGGCTGCAGACATAAGTACAGTATGCTGTTAAAACTTTGCAGATACCTGAGTGTTGCCCACAAGGAGACTTGCTGGCTGAGACGATTGATAGATGGGATAATGGAGCCTTTAATAGCTATATTGCTAAATCCTTTCCATCCCAGGTTGGTCGTGACTGAAAGTAGTTTAGTCCTTCAGATAGAAAATTGATACTCAGCTATGTGAAGATCCTCTTCTCCCCCAAGCTCTCTTTCTAGCTGTCTGTCTTAAACAAATAAAATCCGTCCTTTGCTTCGTTTTTCCGGCCTTAGATGTTTAAGGGCTCAGCTTGCCCTTTTAGGGTTTCACCTGCTCTAATTGGAACGTCTGTCCACAGACCATAGCCACCCTGTTCTCTAGATTGCCTTCCATATTCCTAGGCAATTTGAGAAAATGATGGTTTTCTTTTTCATTTTTTTTTTTTTTTTAAATGACTTAAGTAGGTATCTGGTGTCCTTTCCTGTTAGTGGGCCTCCAGGCCTGAAGTCAGACACTGTCTTCTTAGCTGACAGCCTTTCAGTGAATGTTGTTCCAGCTCAAACTGGGGAGAAATCATTTCCCTTAGAAAGACACATGCAGGAAGCTATTCTTATAGCAAGCAGTACCAGTCACACATTCGAAGAATCTCTGAGGACCTTCTACTCACAGAGGACTCCGTCAGTAGGAACTTAAGAACTATAGGATGTGCACTGGGCTGCTTGCCTCACAGTCAGTGGTTCAAACCCACCAGCTGCTCCTCAGAAACCCTATATAGGGCCACTATGAGTCGGAACCAACTCAGTGGCATTTAACAACCACAGCATCCTAGGGCACCGGAGGGCCCAGCCTGTTTGCAGAGCTGCTCTTCATTTTCAGTGTACCTGGTGCTTAAAATAGGAAAGCTTAAGTGGGGGAGAAATAGATCCAAGGACTGACTGAAAAAGATGAGAGGGAGACAAACACAGTGTTAAGACCAAAACACGCATTTATAAAAACTTTATGAGGGAAATCAGCCGGCTCTGCAGATTTTTCACCCATTACAAACATCATTAGTAGCAATTAAGCTTTTCGACATTCAGAACCCACAAGAGTTCAATCGATAGTTTTATAAGTATAGTCTGTAATGGGAGGAATGGGAGGGCAGGATAGACAAAAGTCAACTTTGTTTTGTTGAAAAGTTATGAATGAGTCTAAAATAGTTACTAATATTGACAAGTGACCGTTTTTAAAGAATAATGTCCTCTGTGTCCCGAGTATAATGACATGAAAAGTGTTGTACACACCCTACTCTAAATTCTTGACTTAGCATTTTGTATTTCAATTGCTGAAATCAGGCCTCCAAATCTGAAAGGGTTATCACTGGGTTTTTTGTTATCACTGTCGTGCTGTCTGCATCCCCATTGTCTTCATCAAAGGTTTTTAGTCACAAATTGCTTGCATTCTAGTTTATTTTTTCAATACATGCCCTGAGGAGTCCTGGTGGCACAATGGTTAAAGTACTTGGCCGCTAACCGAAAAGTCAACAATTGGAACCCAAGAGTTGCTCCAAGGGAGAAACTTGTGGCAGCTGCTTCCATAAAGATCTACAGCTGTGGAAACCTGATGGGGCAGTTCTACTGTCCTAGTGGTTTCTACAAGTCAAACTGATTATGTGGCAGTGGATTTGGTCTTGGTTTTGGTGTATACATGCCCTTGTGCATATGTGACAATTTAAAGATTTTTGCCTATCAGAAATTATTTGTAACTATGTATATGTAAGGAGCTCTGGTAGCGTAGTGGTTACGAATCGGGCTGCGAACCTTAAGGTCAGCGGTTCGAAACTACCAGCTGCTCCGCGGGAGAAAGATGTGGCTTTCTACTCCCGTAAAGATTTACACCCTTGGAAACCCTGTACAGGGTCGCTATGGGTCGGAACCGACTCGACGGCACTTAACAACAACAATATGTTGCTAAGTGCCTTCAAGTTGGTTTTGACTCATAGTGACCCGACATAGGGTTTCCAAGGAACAGTTGGTGGGTTTGAACGACCAACCGTGTTCAGTGTTTATTCTGCAGCACGATGCCAGGATTCCAACTATACACATATACACATACATGCATACATACATACATACATACATACATACATACATACATACATTGTTGTTATTAAGTGCTGTGGAGTCTGTTCTGCTTCATAGTGACCCTGTATAGGGTTTCTGAGGAATGACTGGTGGGTTTGAACACTATATTGTGGTTAGCAATCTATATGGAGCCCTGTGACATCATAGGATAAGCATTGGATTACTAATCATGATGTTGGTGGTTCAAACCTACCAGTTGTGTCTTGGAAACCCTATACAGTGTTAATATGAGTCAGAATTGATTGTGCAGCACTTCACAATACATACATATATGTGCATGTGTGTGTGTATATATATATAATCTCCAAACTCATAAAACAAACCTGCCGTTGATTCATTTCCCACTTTCTCACTAATAGTGATGGATGCTGTATAGGGTTTCCAAGGCTGTAAATATTTGTGGGAGTAGAAAGCCTCATCTGTCTTACATGGAGTGGCTGGTGGCTTTGAACCACCAGCCTTGATGTTAGCAGTCCAGTGCTTATCCTATAGTACCATCAGGACTCCATATATATGCAAACACATATGCACGGTTGTGGTGGCGATGTGCCGTGGAGTCGGTTCCGACTCATAGTGATCATATATAATGTTTCCAAGGCTGTAAATCTTTGTGGGAGCAGAAAGCCTCATCTTTCTCCAGCAGAATGGCTGATAGTTTCGAACTGCTGACTGTGAGGATAGCAGCCTGACTCGTAACTACTATGCTACTAGAGCTCCTTTCCTAAGTATGTTTTTGTTGTTGTTAGGTGCCATCGAGTCGGTACCGATGTACGAATTTTTTAATGTTTCATATAAATTTTATACTTTGATAAAATAAAATTTAGCATCGCATATACTTTTATATTACAACCCTACGAAGTACATTTCTATTCTACAAACCCAGGCTCACCGCGAGTTGTCCTCGAGTCAGTAGCTATGAGCTTGCTTGTTTAATTAGTACTGAAATTTGTACTGTGTACACTGAGTTTTGTCCTTTAGTGTACTATCTTATATACTCTTTTATTTTTTTCTACTTTCCATTTTTATTTTATTTTTTTGAAAAGCAAAAATGATGTCATTTAATTGAGAAAAATGCTTCATACCTTAAATAATTCAGTGAAGCACTATATGCGGTACCCATTTTTAATATTTAGTCTTATACTGGTGACACTCAAAGCCTATGGTGGTGGTGGTGGTAGTGGTGTGCCATGGAGTCATTTCTGACTCATAGTGACCCTGTAGGGTTTGTAAGGCTATAAATCTTTAAGGGAGCAGAAAGGCTCATCTGTCTTTTGTGGAACCACTGGTAGTTTCCAACTGCTAATCTTGAGGTTAGCAGCCCAACTCATAACCACACGATAACAGAGCTTCTTCTTGTTGTTGTTGTTAAGTGCTGTGGAGTCAATTCTGACCCATAGCGACCCTGTATAGGGTTTCCAAGGAGCAGCTGGTGAGCTTGAACCGCCGACCTTGCAGTTCAAAGGGCTTTGTAGTCTGGCGCATTAACCCACAGTGCCACACCAGGACTCCTTAGCCTCCCTTAACTTACAGACCTGTGCTTTGTTGTTCGTGTAGCTTTCACTTGTGGTTTTAAACACAAGCCATGAAAAGATTCCCCTATCATAGCTTTCCATTGTACTGTGTAATAGATAATCATGTATTTATTTCTGTCTTGCAACCTCTATTGTTATTATGGCCTTGGTAACCATGGCCACTTTATTATTTAAAAGGTCATCGCTTGTCACCAATTTCATCACAAACAAGACCAGGGTGATTTGTAATTTGCACTGTTAAAACAGTGCTTATCTTGTTTATCTGGTGAAGCACCAGAATTATTCCAAGCAGGCTTACACGCCTATTTTCCTGTAGAGGTTGCTTTGTTTTTTCAGTTGCTGTTCATTGGAAAACATGCACTTCTCTCTGGGATACAAATTAGCGCTCTCTTCATTTCTTTCTTTTATTTTTGTGATTTTGGAATCATATGTTCTTCTGTTTGTGCCTCAGGGACTGAAGCCATGGTATTTAAAAGTCAAGATTGTCAATTGTAATACTCTTCCCACAATTTACATTTTTATGAGATCATCACTGAAATTGTCAACTAGAGAGGTTATTTTAGAGTCAGGTCAAGTGTAAATCTTGCCTGGATAAATTGACTTAATTGTTGCTCTGGGCTGGTCAGGACTCCTGGTGTGGCACTGTAGGATCAGCATTTGACTGTCAACCACAAGGTCAGCAGCTGAAACCCATCAGTTGCTCCGTGGAAACCCTACACAGGGTCGCTACGAGTCGGAACCACCTTGACAGCACTTAACAACAACAAATGTTGGTGTGGTGCTGTAGGATAAACGCTGGGCCCCAAGGTTGGTTTTAACTGCATGGTCTGTTGTACCAACCACTCCTAGAAATTCTACACAGGGTTGCTATGAGTTAGAACCGACTCGATGGCACATAACAACAACAACATGGGCTCGTCATGAATGCAAACTCCCTTGAAATTTTGTGGCCCCTTAAAGTTTTATCTTCAAGATCTGGGTGTTTCTTTTTAATAATCTGTCTCTTTAGCATGCGCTGAAAGAAATGACGTAACTATAATGGTGAGTTTCATCATACTAAGCATGATCATATGAAATATGTCAGTTTGCTGATGCCAAATTCATTCCCTCATTTTAAGTTTGCGAGACCCATGTGAAGATAATTCCTTTATTGGGGTTTGTCAGGACCCAACTAAATGCTTCCAACTGATAAGGTTTGAGGTGAACAGTGTCAGCAGACATACAGTTGAGGAAACACAAGCTTTTCAACTTCTTTTTCCTCTGTCAGAATCAAATGTTCAGGCCTCTGGGAGAGAAACAACTTAAAAATACACCTGAAATTTCTACAAGACCTTGCATTTTCTTTTCACATCTCCACAAACAGTGTGTCACTGAACAGCATGAGCTTAGAAAGCTGGTTGCTAAATCTTGCAACAGAACGCCAGGTCTTTCAAGACTGCTTGACACACGAATATAGCTTACGCTGAGTAAAAAAGAAAAATCTGGTTCTTTTTTGAGGCCCTCACAGAAATCGTAGAGTATTTTCTTACTTGGCTTTCCCTCTATCCAATGGCTTCTTTCAGGCATACCGCGGCTCACCCTGAAAATGAAAAAGCTTTGTTTCCTTTTTGGCCAGCCTCATCAAATGTAATGGGAAAGAATGTCTGTCTCCATTAATGTAGTTGATGAACAATCCTTGATGCTTTGTTTGCATAAGCAGAACTCACTCAGTGAAGTGTTTTTCTTGCTGAAGGCACCACTGATGTGTTATTTGAACTGTGTTGTGGAGCGGGTCTCTGAACACACATTTGTTCCAATGAGTGTGGTTATAAACATCTACTAGTAGAGACTGGGGTATTGTAAAGCCTAATCTCCTCACACATTATTTTTGTATCGGGATATTTTTAATATGCTCACTGACTATGCCCATATGCTTTGAAATTTTTGCCCTGTATATTGCTTTATTATTGCCTACCAACAAATTAGATTGTGCTCGCCAGGCAGAAAGAGAACAAAAGAGGGTACTTGATTTCTCTCCAGACAAAAGCCAACCATAGGAGCCATTCTTTAGGTAACAAACCAACATGTTATCTTACAACTCTCCAGATGAATGCTAAGACTCCGTTATTTTAGGAAATTATTACCCAGTCAAAGTCTGCCATTGACTTTCAACTCTAAGAGAAAATCAATAACTTTATTGTAACAGGCTTTCTTCCCTCAGAATATGCCTATTGCACAATGTTGCATAACACAAAGAGGGAGGCAGAGGTTAGCAAGCAGCGAAAAGATTTCTTAAGAGTTTGTCACTGAGGCCATGATAATGTGTTTTGGGATGTTTTGTAAAGTTAGAGGTATTGTTCTCTCTTGAGGAGACTGACTTTTGTTTCAAATGGTGCAGTCTAGAAGATAATCTAAAGATCCAGAAAGTAATCTAACAACTGAAAGTCAAAAGTTGAAACATCTATAGGGACTTGGTTTATACCTGTTGCTGTTTTGGCCTTGTGCCATTGAATGTATTCTTCCTCAGGATGCTTCTGTCTTTCTTTTCTGTCTGTCTCGATCCAATTGCATGGGGATTTTGGTACATCAAATGAACTGATGGCTACACCATGCACCACACAAGGGTTTCTAGTATTTAGCTTTGTTGTTAAGTGCCGTTGAGTTGGTTCTGACTCATAGCAACCCTGGTAAGGCTTTCTGAGGAGCAGATGTTGGATGTGAGCAGCTGACCTTGTGGTTAACCGTCCAGTACTTACCCTACACTGAAACTGTTGGTATTTACTTTGTTGTTGTTAAGTGCTGTTGTGTTGTTTCCAACTCCTAGCAAACCTGAATAGGGTTTCCAAAAAGCAGCTATATAAGATGTTTAGCCAAAGCGATTGAAAAATCCCCTTTAGGGACTTCTGGATACCATCGAGTTGATTCTGACGTATACTGACAGAGTGAGGTCTTGTGGAATAATCATTGAACTTCTATTTGTAAGATCAGCAGTTCAAACCCACCAGCCACTTCTTGGCAATCTATGAAATGGAACCAAATGGATGGAACAATACCAACAATATAAGACAGAGTAGAGCTGCCCCCTAGGTTCAAGGGTGTAATCCTTCCTCCCATTAAAGTAGCTGATGGATCTGAACTGCTGATCTTTCAGTTACCAGTTAAGCACTTAACAGCCACACCACCAGGGCTCCTTAGGGTTGTGATTGTTATTTGTTGTTGAGATTAATAATAGGTAAAATTGTCCTTGTCCTTGTGTGGTGCTGTAGGATAAGCACTGGATTACAAGTCAGCAGCCCAGACCTACCAGCAGCTCTTTGGAAACCCTACATAGATAGAGTTGCTATGAGTCAGAATTGACTCAATGACACTTAGCAACAACAACAAGGAACCCTTGTGATGCAGTAATTAAAGTTCTCAGCTTCTAGCCAGAAGGTCAGTAATTTGAACCCATTACCTACTCTGTGGTAGAAAGATGTGTCAGTCTGGTTCTGTAAATATGAGAGCCTTGCCAACAGTATAGTGAGACCTAGGGACTCCTGGTAGCGTAGTGGTTACGAATTGGGCTGCTAACCTCAAGAATGGCAGTTCAAAACTACCAGCAGTTCCATGGGAGACAGGTGAGGCTTTCTGCTCCTGTAAAGATTTACAGCCTAGGAAACCCTATGTAGGGTCACTATGAGTCGGAACCAACTCTGTGGTACTTAACAATAACATGGACAGCGACATGGCCACAGAAGACTAGAGCAGAGGAGAGTGAAGCGTCCAGCTGATATGAAGTGAGGGGAGATGCACAAGAATGCCCATACTTGTAGATAGTACCCATTGGATTGGGTAAATTCAATGGCTGGATGATCAGAAGTCAACTAGAGGAAGAAAGAAGAGGGAAAAATAAATATAATGCACTACAATTTGATGAACTTGACCTATACTTATGGATGTAGTTGCTTAAAAGAGGGAACAGATCTTTGCAGTGTGGATCATTCCCACCTCTTTGGTACACAGGGTTGACAGGGATGGGCAACTTACACATTGGCTACCCAAAATGGGGGCGCTACAAGGGCATGGAATGACTGGCTTACAATTTTTCAAGAGGGAGCGTAGTTTCAGAGGGTGCGGGGAAAGGAAGACACTTCACTGAGTGGTTGGAAACCACTGTCTAGATGGGACTGGTGAAAGGAGGTGGGGATAAGACTCTTGTGTTTCAATAGTGAATAATTGCTATCAGGACTGATTGAGATTGTTGCCAGTATAAAGGTAGATGCTTTATAACAAAAGGAGGGGAGTGGTTGATCTTGCAGTCCAGGAGCAGAAGACCCTGGGACCATCAAGGTAGAAGAACAGGGTGCAGGACTCTATCTAGAGAAGCAGTGATGTCAGCGATGGAGGCAGAGATGATGACATGGAGAGATGGAGCGGCTGGGCACGCTCGACTCAGGGAGGGAGAGGGGCTGTGTGCTGGCATCCGTGGGATAGGCTTGCAGGGTCTGTCCTTTGGTTGTTTGATTGGTTATATATTCCGAGTGTTTCTGTGTACATCCAAAAAAAAAAAAAAAACCAGACAGAATGGAAGCAAATGCTGTTGAGTGATGATGCATGGAGGGGATTGTAATCATTGCATTGAAACGAAATACAGTAGGATGGATGTAAAGCTGATGTTCTCCTATGTAAACTATCACTTAATTCACAATAAAAACTTTGAGAAAAAAAATAAAACAATTAACGCCTTGGAACCCCTGTGGAACAGTCCTCCTCTGTCCTCCAGGGTCCCTGTGAATTAGAATCAGCTCTATGGCAGTGAGGTTGTTTTTGTTGCTGTTTTATTTTGATAATAACTAGTTCCAGTAGCTAATAGCTTTTCAGCATATTCATTTGTTGAGTGTTCTATTCTCCATTTGGCCGCATAATGGATTGGATGAGAACTAGATATGAACAAGAGAGCCCAGTTTAAACTAATCTTGGTTCATAACGTAACTGCCATCCCATAGTAAAAGGAGAATCAGCATGTTGTGTCCTAGACTGTTACAGGAAAATTTATGTAACTGCCAGTGAAGGAAAAAATTCCCCTGCATAGTCGACCTTCAAGCATGGACCCATGGACTTCCTCTTTGTGAACTACTGTAGCTTTTCTGTTCTTCCTCCCTTCTTTTTTTTTTTTTTTTTGACACTAACTTCATCTCCTCTTCACTGACCTTGCATTTGCTGTGTGTGTATTGTTGTTAAGTGCTGTCGATTCTGTTCCAACTTAAAGCAAGCCTGGATAGGGTTTCCAAGGAGCAGTTGGGTTTGAACTGCCAACCTTGTGGTTCACAGTCCAGTGCTGATCCTACAGCACCTACACCATATATATGTATGTATGTGTGTATATAGAATTTTTGTTAAGTGCTATTGAGTCAGTTCCAACCAATAGCGACCCTGTATAGTGTTTCTGAGGATGAGCTGGTGAACTTGAACAAACCGACTTTGCAGTCCAGCTCATTAACCCATGGTGCCACACCAGGACACATTCATTCTCTCTCTCTCTCTCTCTCTCTCTTTCTCTCTCTCAATCTGTATATCTATATCTATGCAATGTAAGTTCTTAGCTAATATCATTATTTGTCAAACCTCAGTAAGAAGACTGAAAGACTGAACAGGTTTTTCTCTCAAATTTAAATGGCATTCTAAAGCCAAAATTGAAATTTAAGATGACTGAGTATTAGGAGTCACAAGAGTAATTGTCTTCCTCTTAAAAACAAGTTGGTTTTTGGAAAATTCCAAATACACACCCAAAAGCAAACAAGAAGTCACCATCAACAAAAACTCAGAGACTATTCAAGATGTTTCTAAATCAGTCTATGAGATTTATGATGAAACCATGTTTGTTATGATGAGACATATGTTTCTGCATTCTTCTCCTTTAGCCGAACTCCAAGCCCTACACCCAGAGCGGCAGGCACTCGGTGTCTGTGGAGGTCCAGATGCAGCGACAGCGGCAAGAGGAGCGGGAGAGTTTCCAGCAAGCCCAGCGTCAGTATAGCTCGCTGCCCCGGTATGACAACTCTTTTTATTAAATGTGCATGTTCTCGCAGCCCTTTAGAAAATCCCTCCTTCCAAAACTTCCATTGACCTAATAACTTGCACAGAGTCCAGAAGAACTGGCCAGTGGGTGGCTGAAAATCATGGTATGTCGTTGGAGATGTCATTTTGCTCCATGGCAAGAAGCCTAGAAAGAAAGGTGTTTCAAGGAGATGCAAGCATTTTTATTTATTTATGTCTTTGTTCACCCTACCTGAAAGGGCAGTTACGGGACACATGGGTAGTGAGTTTAGGAGTCAGACCTGAGTTCCAGCACTGGTTCCCTACTTGCTAGCCATAGAGAAAACTGTCTTTTTGTCTGAAAAATGGAAAAATAACTCTCATTTTCTTTAGTTCGTGGGATAACTAAACAATACTTTGGAAAATGTAGAGCGCTGTAAAAGTATGTTGTGGTTGTTAGCTGCTGTCCAGCAAGCCTCAGATTTGTGGCAACCCCATACACAAGGGGATCACATCATTGTAATCCGTAGGTTTTTACTGGCTGATTTTAGGAAGTAGATCACCAGGCTTTTATTCCTAGTCTCTCTTCATCTAGATATGCCGCTGAACCTACTCAGCATTAAAGCAATGCCCAGGCCTTCACTGACAGACAAGTAGTAGCTGCATTTCATGTGCATTGGTCAGGCACTGAATGGTCACTACATGGAAAGTGACCATTCTACCAGTGAACCTACCTCTGTGTGTTCTCTATAAAAATAGACCAAACCTACTGTCATTGAGTTGATTCCAACTCAGCGATCCTATAGGACAGAGTAGAACTGCTCCATAGGGTTTTGAGACTGTTAATTTGTTTATATGGAAGCAGATGGTCTCATCTTGACCAAGGCAGCTGGCGGGTTCAAACCTCTGGTAGCAGATGAATTGCTACACCATCAGGGATCCCTGTAAAAGTATAAAAACCAAACCACTGCCTTCAAGTCAGTTCTGACTCATAGCTACCCTATACACAACTGAAAAAAATACTGCCCAGTCCTGTGCCATGCTCACAATTGTTGTGACACTTAAACCATTTGCTGCCGCTACTATGTCAAGGCATTTCATTGGGGGTCTTCCTCTCTTCACTGCCCTTCCGCTTTACCAAACATGATGTTCTTCTCCTCGTAATATGTCTGATGTACGAGAGATGAAGTCTGGCCATCTTGGTTTCTAAGGAGCTCTCTAGCTGTACTTTTTCCAACACAGATTTGTTTGTTCTTCTGGCAGTCCATGGTACCTTCAATATTCTTTTCTAACACCATAACTTAAATGCATCAGTTCTCCTATAGCCTTCCATAGTCATTGTCCAACTTTCACATGCACATGAGGCCATTGAAAATACCATGGCTTGGTTCAGCAAGCTGATGTCTTTGCTCTTGAGCACTTCAAGAGGTCTTGTTCAGCACATTTGCCTAAAGCAATATGTCATTTGATTTCTTGACTGCTGCTTCCATGAGTATTGCTTGAGGATCCAAGTAAAATGAAGTCTTTAACAGCTTCAAACTTTTCTTCATTTATCGTAATTTTATTTATTGGTCTGGTTATGAGAATTTTTGTTTTCTTTACATTGAGGTGCAACCCATATTGATCTTCATTAGTAAGTATTTTAAGACCTCTTTGGTTCCAGAAAGCAAAGTTGTATCATTTACATATCACAGGTTGTTGATGAGTCTTCCTCTAATCCTAATGCCATGTTCTTCTTCATATAATCCAGTTTCTCTGATTATTTGCTCAGCATACAGATTGAATTAAGTATGGTGAAAGAATATAACCTGAGCACACATCTTTTCTGATTTGAAACAACTTCAGTATTCTGTGGTTCTGTTCTCACTGCTGCCTCTTAATCTACGTACAGGTTCACCATGTGCACAATTAAGTGTTTTGAAATACCCACTCTTTGCAATATTACCCATAGTTTTTCATGATTCACATAGTCAACAAAGCATAAGTAAACTGTTACTCTGTTCTTTCAGCCAAGACTCGTCTGATGTCAGAATGATATCCCTAGTTCCATGACCTCTTCTGAATCTGGCTTGAATTTCTCTATTCATGTGTTGTAGCAGCTGTTTTTGAATTATTTTCAGTAATATTTTGTATTCAGCAAAGTTTTACTTGGATGCGATATTAATGATTTTGTTCAGTGATTTTTGCATTCCATTGGGTCACCTCTCTTTGGGCTGTGCATAAATATGGATTTCTTCCAGTCTAATTTCTTGTCATAGATGAGAGGCCTTATTTTGGCTGATGATATTGAGCTTTTCTACTGTCTCTTCCTACAAATGTAGTCAATTTGATTTTTGTATATTCCCTCTTGGGAAGTCCATGTATATATATATAATCATCTTTTATGCTGTTTATAAAAGGTATTTGTCATGAATATGTCATTGGGCAAGCAAAATTCTATCATGTGATCTCCAGCATCATTTCTATCACCAAGGCCATATTTTCCAATCACTGATCCTTCCTCTTTGTTTCCAACCTTTGCATTCCAGTCACCTCTAATGATCAATACATTTTGATTGCATGTTTTATCAATTTCAGACAGATGAAGTTCACAGAATTCTTCAGTTTTATTATCACTGGCTTTAGTGTTTGGTGCATAAATTTGAATAATAGTGATATTATCAGTCTTCCTTGTAGGCTTATGAATGTTATCCTATCACAGACAACATTGTACTTTTAGATCTTGAAATGCTCTTTTTGCTGATTAATGTGATGCCATTCCTTTTCAATTTGCCATTTCTGTTGTAGTAAACCATATGATTGTCTGATTCAAAATGGCCAATACCAGTCTATATCAGCTCACTAAATGCCTAGGATATTGATTTTTATGCAATCCATTGTATTTTGATAACTTCCAATTTCCCTAGATTGATTTACACTTCATACATTTCATGTTCAATTTGTAATGGATGTTTACAACTGTTTCTCCTCATTTTGAGTTGTGCCTCATTGGCAAATGAAGGTCCCGAAAGCTTTACTCCATTTGCATCATCATGTTCAACTCTACTCTGAGGTGGCACCTTTTCTCCTACCGTATTTTAAGTGCCTTCCAACCTGAGAGGCTCATTTTCCAGCACTATATCTGACAATATTCTGGTGCTATTCATAAAGTTTTCATCATCCAGCACTGAATCTAACAATGTTCTGCTTCTAGTCATAAAGTTTTCAGTGGCTAAATATTCAGAAGTAGTCCATCTCTCTCTCTCTTCCTAGTCTTAGTCTGAAACCTGCCTACCAAAGGTGACCCTGCTGATATTGAAAATACCTGTGGCATAGCTTCCAGTAATATAGAAAGATGCAAGCCACCACAGTGCGACAGAGACGAGTGGTGGAATTCATAGTAATACAATATAGGGTTTCCAAGACTGTAAATCTTTACAGGAACAGATAACCTCATCTTTCTTCCATGAAGTGAGTGGTGGCTTTGAACCGCTGATCTTTCAGTTAACAGTCCAATGCCTAACCAACCCCCCAGTGCCGTTATAGAGGATTAATGTTACACATATGGTACTTTGGTGTTCTGGTTTGGTGCCCCAGTGCCGTTATAGAGGATTAATGTTACAC
>NW_006408682.1:5519008-5558186 GCF_000296735.1 Chrysochloris asiatica
AGTCGGAACCGACTCCACGACACATAACCACCACCACCACCAAATGTCCCTTGTATGGCACTGCTAACTGGAAGGGTGGTGGTTCTAAACTACCATCTGCTCTTTGGAAACCCTATACAGGCTTACTATACATTGGAACTGGTTTAATAATACTTAACAACAACAGCAAGTGTCCCTGCTAGAATCCTAGTGGCCATGTGACTGCTAACAGCAAAGTCGGTAGGTCAAATCTACCAGCCACTCTGCTGAAGCTCCTGTAAGGCTGTCTGCTCCTGTAAAGATTTGCAGACTTGGAAACCCTAAGAGACAGTTCTCTATCCTGTAGAGTTGCTCTGAGTCAGAATTGACTCAGTGGGTTTTATTTAAGTGTCCCTGGGTAGTCCAAAGAGTTAACACACTCAGCTGCTCACCAAAAACCTGGAGCTTTCATATCCATTTTGAAGCACCTTGGAAGAAAGATCTGATGATCTAGTTGTGAAGAAAATCAGCCATTAAAAATCCTATGGAGTACAAGACTACTCTGATACACAGGGCATTGCCTTCTGTAGCAGAGTAGCAGAACCGGCTTGAAGGTAACTTTTATTTATATAAGAGTCACTGAAGTTTAGACCCGGGCAAGAACTCAAAATTCATATTTTACACAAGGAACCATGCACAGAGAAATTAAGTAACTTCCCTGTGTAAGACCACACAGGTAGAAAGTAATTCTGTCATAATTCAGACCCAAACCTGCCAATCCTGTGATTGCATGCACATTATTTTACAAAGCCCAATGCTACCAAAGCTTTTGTTTTCAAGTTTGGAGAATTGATAAGTGCTGAAGTTCTCTGCTCTAATGCCTTTATTAAAGCGCTTGAAAGAAGGCCACTGTATGAATCAAATATTGTAAGAACTTTAAAGAGTATGCATAAAGATTCTTCTGTATCAAATACATTCACCCAGCCTACTTGGCTTGCATTCTGTGGGCAAGGCAAGCATGATACTGTGGACAGATTGATGCAGGAGTGGCCTGTGCCTTTGTGAATGGACCTGTTAGAGCCCAGGGGCCACAATCTTGGCAAGTGGCTTTATTTCGTATATTTTAATTGTGCTTGAGAGTATTTACATATATGTAATATGACAAATGGGCTGCCAAAAGAACCAATAGATCCGTTTTGGAAGAAGTGCAGCCAGAGTGCTCCTTAGAGGCCAAGATGGCCAAACTTCGTCTCTCATACTTTGGACATATTGTCAGGAGGGAGCAGTTGCTGGAGAAGGATATCATGTTTGGTAAGTTGGAGGATCAGAGAAAAAGAGGAAGATCCCCAACCAGATGGATTGGCCAAGTGGCAGCATCGATGGACTCAAGCATGAGAACAATAGTGAGGTTGGCCCAGGATCGGGCAGTGTTTCGTTCTGCTGTGCATAAGGTTTCTATGAGTCGGTGCCAACTCGATGGCACCTAACATCAACAAAAAATATGACAAATGAGTTAGGAAAAGGGAAATGTTAACAAGGGGCGGAAGTTCTGACTGTGAAGGGAAGGGCCTTGGAAGGGCAGGACAGCTTGGAGAAAAGACAGTCTAGGTTCTCAGACTTCAGCTAGACGGAAGAGATACAAGGGTGACACTGAATTTCTCCTGGCTGCGTTCCTCAGTGGTTCATGTATTCCAAGTCGAGCCTTTTATTTTAGCATTACTCTCCCCGGTGTCACTCTGTGGTTAGCTTCCATTGATTCAACTTTTACTCATGGTAACCTATGTTTAGCAGAAGACAACGTTGCCCCCATCATGTGCTGTGTTCATGAGTGTTGGGATGTTTAAATCCATTTTGGATGCTATTGTGTTAGGCTACCTTTTTAAAGGTTTCCCTCATTTTGGTTGGGCCTCTACTTGACCACACATTATGCCCTTGACTAGTGATTGCTTTTTCTGATGACGTGTCCAAAATAAATGAGTTAAAGTCTAGCCATCCTTTCTTCTAAGGAACAATCTGGTTATATGTCTTTCTTCTGAGATTGATTTCTTCGTTGTTCTGATGGTCAGTGTTCTTCTGCAGGATTACAGTTTAAACTCCGATGTCCTTAATCTTAGTATTTTTTTTTTTTTCTCCTTTCTCCTCTGTACATCTTTTCCTTCTTTTCTTTCTCCTTGCTGGAGCTCCTTCTAGAAATGTCAGTAATTATATGCAGAAGATGGTTGCTAGAGCTGCTTGCATTACTACTGCTACTATTACTGTTAGTTAATGCTTCCCTAAATAACTAAAACTATCTCTCAGAGTTAATAGTTGTTATTAAGTGCCATCGAGTCAGTTCCGACTCATAGTGACCGTGGATAGGGTTTCCAAGGCTGTAAATCTTTGTGTGAGCAGAAAGCCTCATCTTTCTCCTGTAGAGCAACTGGTTGGCTTAAACTGTCAACCTTGTAGTTGGAAGTCCAGTGCTTATTCTATGGGGCCAATTATTATTAGTCAGCTTATTTTATTTACATGTGAAAACAGCAGAGTTCTTAAAAGAAGTTTTATAAGTTTAGGTAAGATAGTTCACAATATCAAAATTATTCTCCTGCCTTAGAGAATAATTTTTCATTATGAATTGTTGTGTTTGTGAGGAAGATTTTGAACGTAGAACCTGGCACTGAACTTGTTAAAAGAAGGCCGTTCAACCACAAGCTGTGTGCAGAAATCAGAACAAAGGTTAAAGGAATCATGGGGAGGTCAGCAGGGGCTGAAACAACCTACGTTTACGTGACATTGAGCCAAGTGCCGTTTGTGACATGTGATATTCTTCACAGACACTTGACCTCTGATTTTCGGATGTTGACAATTAGCCGAGTTTTGTCTAAACAATTCGGTGTAGTGTTTGAAACCAAAAAAAGATTTCACACACACACACACACACACACACACACACGCAAAGTTTAGTTACAAAGTAGAACATAAAATAAAATAAATGGTCAAGGCTTTGTATTAGTCACATTCGATAAAGTGGATTGAATTAGAGGGATGTGTATGAACCAGTGTGCTTTGTAAATTCCAACTGTAATTAAGGAACTTTAAAGCCAGAATTCAAGTTATGTTTTGAGATGTCAAATAAGAAACACTAGCCAGGTGGTAATACTTGTTCAAGGGGAGGGGGGACCCAAGTGCTCCACACTCACTGTTCAATCAGATTGTATATTCCCTTTTTAATTTCTAAATTACTTTTTAACTTAGGAACCCCAAAGAAAGTTTCTAAGCTCATTAGAAATGTGAGGGAAATCCTGAATGAGATGGAGTGTGTCGGTTCTCCTTAGAGTAGACTCAAGTACACTAACCATGGTGAACGTGGCTTAAAACTGGGTGGCAGTGTTTCATTCTGTTATATGTGGGTTCTCCATGGGTGGTAGCTGACTCAGTGGCCACTAACAATAATAACAGAAGTACATTCAGTGAAAACTGCTGATAAAAAGCCAATTGAAGATCCTTTGTTAAATGGTTTTATTTTATTTTCTATTTCCTTTTAATTTCTCCCTCTTCTTTGGTTTCATTTGTCTGACTACCTTGCTTGGATACTTTCAATTCTCAGGTGTGTCTCTTCACCCTCAGGTGGTCTCCCTTTCAGGCCATATTGTAAGTATTTAAAAACTGTGTTAGGTGAAATTTTACGGAGCAAAGTACTTTCCTACTCCATAGTTTGTACACAAAGCATTCTGTGACATTGGCTGCCTTGTCCACAGTGTGTCTTCAGTTTCCCCACTCTGTGCTGGGCTCCCTGTTTCCTTTCATTCGGATTTTCTGCCTCTTCCTGCCTTTACCTTTGTTTGTTTTAGAATGTTGTTGTTGTTGTTAAGTGCCATCGAATAAACACCTTTAATACACGTGCTGGGTGTGAGGGAGGGGCTTCATTTGCCTTCCCAGGACTTGATTTTCTTCAGATAGAACTCCAGCTCCTTGCCTTCTCGCACACAGCTGTCTGCTCAGCCACCCTAACCTGGTCTTGAAGCAGATACATGCACAAAATTTGCCCTGCCGAAACCGCTCCTCCAAAAGACTGCTGAGTTTTGCATTCTTTTTCCTTTCATCGTATTTTTTCTGCATTTTCTTTGATCTCTTTTTGTTTAATATCTCTTCCTCTTCAGGAGTCGGTTTGGCTCCCTTCTTGTGGCCCAGAGGCCGTGCAGAGTGGGACTGTACCACTTCGGTACAGCGTGCTGTCAACGAGCACAGTGTACTTCTTCACTAGGGTCTTGGTGCGGACCACACATTGTAAACAACATCCATGATCCTTGTTTTCTAAGTATAGCACTTAGAGTCCCAGGAGAGGTTCCCCACATCCAACCTCAGGGCCCGATACTTCTTGTTGTCTCCTCTAACACGTACTGTGTGTATGTGGCTGGGCCGATGTTAGTGTTGGCCGCCAGGCATCCCAGTTCACACTTCTGCTTCTTGTGGTAGGGCTTTCTCTTGCCCCCCAGACTTCCGGCGCTTGTACCAATTGTCTCTGGAGATGCCCATGGCTCTATGCTGGCTGGAAAGAGCCCTACCTTTATCTTTGCTTTTGGGCAAAATGTCCTTTTAATTTTACATAATTGATTGTCCTAAGGAGCACGTTCGTCTTGGGTGTTATTATTTTTAGACCGATAGTTCAGAGCTTAAGAGTTGGGCTGCTAACCAAAAGATCAAGAGTTCAAACCTACCACCCCTTTCATAGGAGAAAGGTGAAATTCTCTGCTCCCATAGAAATTGACAGTCTTGGAAACCCCAAGGAGCACTTCTAGTCTGTCCTTAGGGTCACTGTGAGTTGGGATAGACTTGATGGCAGTGGATTTGGTTTCTGGTTTTACCTGTTACTTGGCTGAAAGGTGGTCCCTGGGAGTGGCTTCAGTTCCAAGTCTGAATGGTACCTTAGGGCCATAATCTCAGGGAGCCCTCCAGTCTTTGTCAGAACGGTAAGTCTGATGTTTTGGTTGATTTGGTTCAGTGTTCTACATTTTCCTTCTTCTCTGTCCAGGACCCTCTATTATGATCCCAGTCAGAGCAATTGGTGGTGATAGCTAGGCACCACTGAGTTCTTCTGGTCTTGGAGTTGTGTAGATTGTGGTTCATGTAGACTTACTGCTTCCCATGAGTCTTCGGTTTTCTTCACTCCTTTGCTCCAGATGGGAAGAGACCAATAGTTATGTATTAGATAGTCACTTGCAAGCTTTTCAGACCCCTGGACACTACTCACCAGAGTAAGATGCAGAACATTGTCTTTATGAAGTCACTGTGCCCAGTGACATCGATGCTTTACATGTTGCTGGTTCTTCATCTTCAAGCTTAGGAACTTCATCCCGTGAGGTGTTTGGTTATGTCTAAGAAGTTTCCATGACTCTGCCTGTTGTATGCTCAATTGTTTGTATTACATGTAGCATCTATAATGATGCATGTAGAAAGAGCCGCAAGCAATCCTGTGTCTCAAGATATGTGTACTCCTTGATACCTTTGCAGCCTCGGAAACCCTGTATAGAGAACTATGAGTCAGAACTAACTTCGTGACGCTTAACGACAACAACAAACTCTTGCTGCAGGACTACTTATGTTATAGTAATTGCCATCAAGTCAATTCTGACTCATAACAACCATGTATATGGTTTCCAAGGAGTGGCTAGTGGTTTTGAACCACCAACCTTACAGTTATCAGCGCAGTGCTTAACCTACAGTGCCATACTTGTTGTTATTGTTATGTGCCGTGGAGTCGGTTCCGACTCATAGCGACCCGGCACAGGGTTTCTGAGGCTGTAAATCTTTGCGGGAGCAGAACGCCTCATCTTTCTCCTGTTGTGGAACTAGGACTCCAGTCATTACTGTGCCTCTGCTGCTGTGTGCCATCTAGTCTGCTCTGACTCACAGCAAACTTAGATATGGTTTGTGAGGCTGTAAATCTTCATGGAAGCAGAAATCCTCACCGATCTCCTGCGGAGTGGCTGGTAGATTTGAGCTCCTGACCTTGAGGTTAGCGGCTGAACACAGTCCTACAAAGTGTTTTCAAGAAGTGGCTGGTGGGTTTGAACCACCAACTTTACAGTTAGTAGTCCAGCACTTAGCCTACAGCACCACACCAGTATTCCCAGTAAATTACTATAGTTTCCTTTTGTTATTTCATTCCTTTCCATGTTGTCCTTTGTCTTCGTTATGTTGTGCTAATTTCAAGTTATGTGCATTATCTTTGCCTTCATCATTATTAATATGTGCCTTCTGTCTAGTGAGTAATTTTCCCATCTCTGGTAAACCATCAAAAGACCTGTTTTTCCTGTGTGTAAACCTTTCATTTCTTCCTTTATATAGTGCTCTTATACAATATTTGTCCTTTTGTGATTGACTTTTTTCACTGAGCATGTTGTTGCTGTTAAGTGTTGTCAAGTCAGTTATGAACCATAGTGATTCCAGTTAGGGTTTCCAAGGAGCTCTGGTGGGTTTCAACCACCAACCATGATGTTAGCAATCCCATGCTTATTCTCCAGTGCCATAACAAGACCCCATGATTCAGCATAATGTCCTCCAAATTTATCCATATTGTGAGATGTTTTACAGATTTGTTATTCTTTACTGTTGTGTGTGTATGTAGTATTGCAGTGTGTGTGTGTATGTATGTATAACAGTTTAGTTTCTCCATTCATCTGCTGTTCGACACTTAGGTTGTTTCCGTCTTTTTGTACTGTGAAAAATGCTGCAGTGAACATGGGTATACTGATGTCTGTTTGCCTCACAGCTCTTCTTTCTTTAAGGTATGTATCTAGGAGTGGGATTACTGCATCAAATGGTACTTCTATTTCAGGCTTTTTAAGGATGTGCCATGCCATGCTTTATAGTGAATATACCATTTTACATTCTCACCAGAAGTCTGTCAGAGTTCCAGTCTCCTTACAACCACACCAACATTTGCTATTTTCTGTTTGTGTTTGGTTTGGTTTTGATAAGGACCATTATTGTTAGGGTGAAGTGGCTTCGCAGTCACATGCCTTGTCAGGTATGTCATAGCCAGAACGTTTCTCCCAGTCTGTAGTTTCTCTTTAGGGTCCTAGTGCAGTACTGCGAGATAAAGCACTACATCACAAGGTCAGTTTGGACCACAAGATCAGATGTTCAAACTCACCAGCCACTCCTTGGAAATCCTACACAGGGTCTCTGTGAGTCATAACCAACTAGATGGCACTCAAGTTTTTCTTTAGACTCTTTTGAAGAAATCTTTTGAGGAGTCCATTAAATTTTTAGGAGGTCCAACTTATCTACGTCATCTTCTGCTGTTTACATATGTTTAGTCATGTTTAGTATTCTATTTATACCCTATTAAAAGAGCCCCTGAAGATCCTGATAGTGTAGTGACTTAGAACTTAGGGTGCTAACTGCAAGGTCAAATAGTTCGAATTCACCAGCCACCCTGAGGAGAAAGATGAGGCTTTCTGCTCCCATAAAGATTTACAGCCTCGGACACCCTGTACAGGGTCACAATGAGTCAGAATTGAGTCCATGACACGTACCTCCAACCACCCGAAGAGCCCCTAGTTCTTTCGTTACTAGTTTTCATTACTATCTTCAGAGTTACTAGTTTTCATTACTATCTTCAGAGTTACTAGTTTTCATTACTATCTTCAGAATCAGGTCTCTGATTCATTTTGAGATAGTTTTTGTGTCTGGTGTGACGTATGGATCCTGTTTCATTTCTCTGCAAATGAATATTTATGACGGTGAGTCAAAACTTAACCACACTCTGGTTGTATTAAAACGCCCATCCACAACTGATGACGTTGAGCATGCCCGTGAAATGATTCTGTTGAATAGACGAGTGATAGTGGATTATGTGGCAAATCATTTGCACATCAGCCATGGATCTGCCTATGAAAAAATCCATGAGAGACTTCTGTTTTGAAAAGTTTGTGTGAGATGGGTACTGAAACAACTCACAGAAGAGCATAAACAGAAATGTTTGGATATCTGCAAACAAAATTAGGACCAATACTCGAAGGAAGGTAAAAGTTTCTTTGAAAAAATCATTACTGGTGACGAAACATGGATTCATCACTATGAGCCTCAGAGTAAACAGCAGAGTATGGAATGGAAACATCCTCAGTTGCTGACCAAGAAAAAGTTCAAAAGTCAACCATCAGCTGGAAAATTGATGCTTACAGTTTTCTGGGATTCTCAAGGGCCAGTACTGGAACACCTTCGGGAAAAAGGTTCAACAATTAACAGTGCTCGTTACAGTGAGATGCTTACCGGAGAGCTGAAGCCTGACCTTCAGATGAAAGACAGAGAACTGCTATCCAAGGACGTTGTGATCCAGCATGACAATGCACATCCATACACCTCTGCCCACACTGTTGACACTCCGCACAAACTCCGTTTTGAGGTATTAAAGCATCCTCCTCCCTATACATAATCCTGATCTTGCTCCATTGGACTTTCACCTGTTTGGTCCCCTGAATGTAGTCTTTACTTTTTCATCACCTCTAATGACAAAGATTCACCTCTGGTGAAGAAGTGATGACAGCAGTACATTTGTGGCTCACAGCTCAGCCTAAAACACTTTTTAAATAAGGTAATATGAAAGCTTGTTGACAGATGGACAAAATGTATGGAAAAACAAGAAGATTATGTTGAAAAATGGTGTCTTTGTCTTTTCTAAAAGTTGATGAAAATAGATTCTATAGCCAGAGTGCAGATAATTGTTGACTCACTGTTGTAATTTAGCCAGCACCATTTGTTAAAGAGGTTATCTCCTCCTCCCTCCTCCACACACACATACATAGAATGGACTTTAATCTCTTGGTGAAGATCAGCTACCCATAACTGTTTGGTTTACTTCTGAATTCTCAATTCTGTTCCATTGATCTCTTTGTTGTTATGCCAGTACCAGGATATTTTGACTGCCGTAGGTGTATGGTAGGTTCTGAGATCAGGTAGTGTGAGGCATCCTATTTTGCTTTTATTCTTCTTATTCAGGGCCTCGTTTACCAGGCCCTTTCTTAAGGCTTTAATCAGCTTGTCAACATTTCAGCCTTGCTTTTTATATCTTCCCTCATTCTTTTACATATATCTCTTCCACGTCCTGTTCACCTCTGTGGCTAATTGCCTTCCTTAAGGTCTTTGGCTTAACACCTCTGCTTGATAACAGCCTTCAAGCCACTTTGGAGGTGGTGATTGTCATCAACAGCTAACTATTGCCAAACAAAGGTGTATGTTGCAAATTGGTTCAGATATTTGAGGAAGCTATTTCCCAGGACCAAGAAAAATCTTTGTGTTGGCTCTAAAGGCATTCAGTGAAAAGCAATGGATATTTTGTTGAGGGTTCAAGGGATAGTAAAAAGAACATGGGCTTCCTTGCTGTTAGAATCCTCCTTCTAATCGCTACAGAAGTATTTGTGAAGTTGTCCTCACTTTTTGAGTCTTCTTCAGTTGTTTTGGGGTTCCTTTCTGTGCTCCATAATCTCTACCCAGTACTTCTGATTAAGGAAAGAAAAAGCCATGCCTTTGTTTACTTTTTTTCTGTGGTCAGAAAAGTGCCATCCAACACACACAACATGGGGCCTAATCTCTGGAGGCAGAATGATATTGTCTTAAAATTACCTAACACCTACTCAATTGACCATTTACTGTGTGCCAAGTGGTTTTGTAAGCACTTTTGTTGATGGTGGTAGTGTTTGGTGCCATTGAGGAGGTTCTGACTCATAGCAACTCTGTATAGGACTTCTGAGGAACAACTGGTGGGTTTGAACTGAAGAACTTGCAGTTAGCAGTCCAGTGCTTATCCGGCAGTGCCACACCAGGACTCCCTATGCTATTTGATGGATTCCTTCCTACAACCCTCTGTGAGGTTAGATATTATGTCTCTCTCATAGATGAGGCAACTTGGATCCAACAAGCATAACTTTCCCAGTGTTACACAGTTGACTAATGGTAATATGGAATTTAAATTTATGTCTCTCTGGTTCCATACCCTCCCTCCCTGATGGCTAGTTTTCTAATGAAGCAAATTGATGCTGTCTGCTTCTTTCTTTTCTTTCTTCTGTAAAAGCTGCTCATCTCTTGTCTTCCTCTAAATCCACTGCTTACTGATCCCAAGGAAACCTATATGTGTTATGTGTGGATGTACAGAGGCCTTCAAAAAATTTGTGGAAAAATTCCATTAGCTTTCATTCCATTTCTCAACATATTTATTGAAACCCCTTCATATATATATCTTTGTATGTGTCTGTGTATGCATTATGTATGTATCTTTATTCATAAGTATTTGTGTACCTATGTGTAGATATGCATATACATTTATCTGTGTATATACATGTGTGTAGACATGAGTATTAGTGTGTCTGTTTGCATGCATGTGTTTGTATGTAGTTATCTGTAGATATGTAATTATGTATGTATTCCCTAACATATCTTATTTAAAACCTTCAGGCACCCGATTTCCTTCTCTCACACTGATTACTTTGAAGAAAGTTTTAGCTAAAGGAAACTCCTTTTCCCACATCTTCATAATTTCCATCCCTAACAAACCTTTAGTGACTTCTGAATATGTTTAAATATAGAAAGACTGCCTTCCTGGCATGATTCAAAATTCACTGTGCAGCGCACAGGCTCCAGAGAGCCAAGCCTCAGGCTTCGTAGCGTGGGGAAGTGAAGGGGTGGCAGGTCTCAGTAGGCCAAGGATGAAAAAGAGGGCACATTTCTATTGTCTATGTGGATAACTAACCCATAAAAGTAGCCCACTGTTGTTTCTATAACATTAGTAACAAGTTCATTGTTTTAATTAAACTTTTGTATGATTAATGTCAAATCCCTGATTTCATGCCACCACTTTCCATCATTCATGTCTCTGAGCCGATTAATTTATGACTTTTTAAGTGTAGATAATCAGTGCTTTAGGCAAATAAACTACTTCTTCAAAGTCTGAGGATCCATGCCTGTGCTGATAGTACAATCGCTTCTGACTCGCATTCAGAGTGAACCAGATAGACACACTGTAGACTTCTCAATTAATCATCTTCATAATCAGAAATGATGGTGGATGTTAAGTTCATTTTCCTTATTGAAAAGAATCTGTAATGACATTTTAGGCCATATACAAAATGGGCACATTTCATCAGTAACCATTCTGATGGAACCGTGAATGCGCAAACATGCAAATGACTTTATTCTTGTGGGAGACTCGGTGGTTTCCTAGACTTTGTTTTTCCTCTGCAGGAGTCTTTGGGAACACTGGACTGCATTGTGTGTGTTAATATGAATGACTGAGCAATACATACTGTCGCCCAATGATTTTCTCATTGATAAATGGAGCAATATATTTTGTTTTATTACTCAATTCTCTCTTCCCCTGTTCCATTTTCCAGGCCAAGGGAGAAAAAAAATATATATATGAGGGCATGTCTTCCATCCTGACACAAAATTGTTTTCCTTTATCATAGCCAATCTTATTGTAAATTCATAAAAGCATCTGGGGAGTTGATAGTAAATTAAAGATGTTTCAGAACAATAATGCTTCCTGAAAATGATGTGCAACTTTAGTGCCGCAGTGATAAGTATTTTAAAAATTGTATAGGATCCTGATGTATTCCCGTGTCCTGGGTGTACAGAAAGTGAGTGAAGCAGGTTGTCCTGGCCTTTATAGAAGGCATGATGCCCAGGAAAACAGGACTGGCGGCTTCCCCAGTCTTGATGAGCCTGGATGCTGACGGATGTCAGTTGCTGACATATACAACTCTAAAGCCTGTGCTTTAAGGGACTGCCTGTTGCATTTTTAATCATAAAGGAGTCTAGACTTAAATCTTTCATAACGGAACTCATATTGTAATCCATTACATGTACTTCATATTAGCTAGCGTCTCTGGCATTATAGTGGCAGCTGTGTAAAATATTTGTTTTGCTTGTTTAGAATTGAATTGTAACGTTCTAAAGCAGGCAATTATTGCTGCAGAGGAAGCTGCCAAATCTCTAATACTCCTATATAGCGTCTTGCCAATGTGTCTAAATTGTAGGAGATATTGTTACCCTAAGCAGAACAGACAAGGACCTTACCCAGACTCAGAAGGAGCACCCTATTTTATGAATAGCTGCTGAGCCCCAATCATTGCCTTGTGGGTGGTATGGTTAGCAGGACGACGGGGAGGGAGGTGTTTTATAATGCATAGCTGTTTTGTAAAGGGAATGTTTCATTTTTTTTTAATTGCTAAGAAAGAATATCTTTCTAAACAGAAATCTGATCTGATAACTCCTCCACTTTAAATCTGTCAGAGGACTCCTAATGACTCTAAATACAAACTTAACTCCTGACCCTGACTTACAAGGCTGGCTTGCCATATCCCTTTTCCAGCCTATTGTCTCCACAAGGCCCTTCTTGTGTCCTTGAGTGGCATAAATGGTTAAACACTCAGCTGCTACTAAAAGGTTAGTGGTTCGAGTCCAACCAGAGATGCCTTGGAAGAAAGACCCAGTGATCTCTTTCTGAAAAATCACCCATTAAAAGCCCTCTGGAGCACAGTTCTACTCTAACACACATGGAGTTGCTATGAGAATGAACTGACTGGAGAAAGAACAACAGACACTCAGAGTCCCTAGTAGACATCCCAGGCCCTCTGCTTAGCTGTTCCTTTGCTGCTTGTCCTTACACCCTGCTTCCACTAGAATTCAGTCCAGGCAACTTCTCTTCCTGAAGAGTGGTCTCTGACATCCCTTCTACACAGTGCCCCCCTTTGATTAGGCTTCCACTTCTGTGTTTCTATCTTAGTTTTTCTCTCCTGTTTATTCATGTTTACTTGTCTGAGACCGTATGCTTGCTGAGGACAGTCAAACTTTTTCATGATTGAAGCCTCCAGCCCTGATCACAGTGTCTGCTATGTGATTGGAACACAGTGATATTGTTGAAACATTGAGATGCCTATTGTACTCCTTCCCCTTCCTTTTGCTTCCCTCTCTTCCACCTTCTTTTCTTCTCTCTGCCCTTCCTCTACCCAAATAATAACCTTTGGTCTTTGCATTCTAGGCAAAGCAGGAAAAATGCCAGTTCCGTCTCCCAGGATTCTTGGGAGCAGAGCTACTCCCCCGGAGAAGGCTTCCAGAGTGCCAAGGAGAACCCTAGATACTCCAGCTATCAAGGCTCAAGGAACGGCTACATGGGCGGCCATGGCTTCAATGCCCGAGTGATGCTCGAGACCCAGGAACTTCTGCGCCAGGAACAGAGGCGGAAAGAGCAACAGATGAAAAAGAAACCTCCCCCCGAGGGACCCAACAACTATGACTCATATAAGAAAGTCCCGGACCCCAACTACACCCCTCCCAAGGGGCCTTTCCGGCAAGACGTGCCCCCATCTCCTTCTCAGGTTGCCAGGCTGAACAGACTGCAAACTCCCGAGAAAGGTCGGCCTTTTTACTCCTGAGCAGGAGAGGACCAGGTACTTCCTGTCATGCAATAAAGGACATTTTCCTATGAAGACTTGTATTTTGGAGCATATTTTTAAAAACCTTGGTGGTACTATGGAATATTTCTGTTGTTGGTATCAGTGCCTTTAAGGAGTATGGGCAAAGAATTGGAAGGCCTTAATGTCTTTGCCATTACGTCTCAAGTGTCTTTCATGGCAGGGTTTCCCTCCATGTGACAATCATCTGTTGGAGGTATTCATATGTTCTGCATCTCTCTGGGGTCCCAGGAATCTCTGCCCATTTCATGATATGCCCGTCGCTTTGCCGTGACAGCCCCACAAAACATGTGCAAACAAAATGACCTTGAAACTGAGGGTGATAGAAGTCCTTCTTTTTCCCTTGACTTTTTCTCAGATGTGAAGCAACAGGTCAACCTCTGGTGGATAAGACCAGGTGACACACGCCAGAAAATGGAGCTTCATGCTACTTCACAGCCCATCCATTTTCATACCTGTAGTTAGTATGGGTTTCCCTTTTCTTTCTCAGTTGGTTGTAAAAGGAAAGCTCCTTTGTCCCATTAAAGATGCTAATCCATATTCCAACACTTTCTGGTTATCATGGGGGTCCTTTTATAACTGCCTTATAATGCGACGTCAATAAAATTAACAGTGATGATTGCAGTCAGTGTTTATAAATACCCTTGTTCAATCACGTTCCTAACACGTTTGCTGAATACCCACGGCTCTGCGTAGGGAATGTAGGAGATGAGTGTGATCCGTGGCGGGGGAAGAGCCAGGTCTGGCCTGCCCATGGGCCTCTGTGTGCATCATGACGTGGGAGGTGGTAGCTAAGAAAAGAATTCTCCCAGAATGAGCTTACACTCCAGTACATCCCGATAATTATTTTAATTACTTTTTATTCTGACAGGTTGGCAGGAAGGGTTTAAAGTGGGACAAAGATAAATCAGACAGTCATTTTGGGATTCTAAAAACTGATCTCCTTTATACGGTTTTAAAAATCAGTTGAAACTACTGTCTGCCTCATGTGCCCACATACTGAGTCTCTGCCTGGTGATGCCATGCTACTAAATAATTCTACCATGAAATATAAAAGACCAACATAACACATCCTACAGAGAACATGCTGGTGTTCCAACATGGTGGTAACAGATCACTCTCGTGCCGAGATTTTTACTGTACATATGGAGCACAAGAACCTCTGTTGCTCACATGTTTTCATTTGTTGGTGTGTAAGTCATATATGGTGAAGCATAGCTGGGTTGCTTAAGTGCCTGCAAATCCTGATGTGAGAAAAGCTTGAGATCAAAGCTCAGTATACCATGTATTAACAAAAAATAAGAAACAAAGAAAAAAAACGATATGTATTGATACACCTTTTTTTTTTTTTACTGGCACATTGTATTTCTGTGCCTACTTGTTTTGTTTTGTTTTTTTAGAAAATATGTGAAGTGTCCACATGCGTACCTGTGTCTCTTATTCTTATATATTTTCATGCCGTGGCTCTCTTTGTTAATAATGTGCAGCAGTGTTTCAACAGTGTGACCAATGTTAAGCGTGATGGTCTTGTGTGGCAATGGCTTTTCCTCATAGCCTTCCCTGAGCTGTGAGAAACAGCTTGCCTTGTACATATGAGACTTATAATAAAAGACATATTTCTTCCTGTTCTTGTGGTGTCCGTAGTATTCCTGTGGAACCTCTCCTGTTTTTTTTCTTTTTCTTTAAAGTATATTAGCAGATGTGGTGGTGGTATATTTTTTTTCATATGCAGAGACGGTTGCAAGTTTCCTCATATCTCTCTGTGTACAAACATGGAAATGGATGATTGATTGCTTATCTGAACACCTGAGGAGAAAGGAAACTGGCAAAGAGAGAACCTGCTTAATGAATCCACTGGAAAAGCCTAGACGGACTCCAGGAGCAGGGGAAATTCTAAAGTGCAGGAGCCAATACAATGGAACTAAAGAAGACAGCAAATATACTGAAAGCCAAACAGACAGAAACGAATTGCCATTGAGTTAGCACCAACTGAAGGTTGCCCCATGTGTGTCAGAGTAGAAATGTGCTCTCTAAGGTTTTCAATGGTTGACTCTCTGGCAGTAGATTACCAGGCCTTTCTTCAGGCACTTGAACTGGGTGAACTTGAACTTCCAATCTTTCAGTTAGTTGTTGTTGTTGTTGTTATGTGCCGTCGAGTCGGTTCCGACCCATAGCGACCCTGTATATGGTTTCCGAGGGTGTAAATCCTTATGGGAGTAGAAAGCCTCATCTTTCTCCCGCGGAGCAGCTGGTAGTTTCGAACCGCTGACCTTTAGGTTCGCAGCCCGATTCGTAACCACTACGCTACCAGATTAACCATTTGTACCATCCAGCAACTCTGCAGAAAACTAATAGTATGATGTTTCCAGTACCATCCTTTTCTCCCTATGGATCATTTTGGTAAACCTGCTATTTGACTAGGCCTGTGAGCTCAAACAGTGACCCAAATTCTGATTCCAATACTCATTATCATTAGGTTTTTATTTCCTAACTTACAAAGTAAGGTTTCAGTATTTCTATTAGGAGTTTTACATTTGTTGTTGTTACGTGTCAAGTGGATTCCAACTCATAGCAACCCTATGTAGGGTTTCCGAGGAACAGCTGGTGAGTTTGAACTGCTGACCTTGAGCTTCAAACTGACCTTGAGGTCCAGTGCTTATCCTATGATAGTATAAAGGACAATATAACTGTAGTTTGTTCTATCTTGTGCACATACAGAGAGCGATGTAATTCCTACCAAAGGGCAAATTTCCCAAGGATGTCATCCAAGATATTCTCTTCTTTGAGAACCTGGCATCAGTTGGTTGTCTTAGCAGTGACCATTGTGTCAGAGCATTTCAATTATACCTCAACACACCTGGTGTGGTGCTGTGGATCAACAATGGACTGTGAACCACAAGGTTGGAGATTCAGACCCACCAGCTGCTCGTCAGAAGCCCTATACAGGGTCACTATGAGTCGGAACCAGTTTGTCGGCACTTCACAATAATCACCGCCTCAGGATTAGCAATGAAAGGTGTACAGCATGGCAGGGCAATGTCACCTTGTTGAATTTTACATACATACAAAGCAACAGAGAGTAGAAAAGAAAAGATGGACACATTTGTTCATTTTCTCACCAGGAAGTCCATGGCAAAAGCCAAAATTCACGGGTGATTTCAACTGATATATTCTGCTTCTTGCAGAGTAGGAGAGGCAATATTGAATGTTGTAGAGACCCAAATCACAAAGGGATTTAGAGATTAAAACCGACAATCTGAGCATTACTGAAGAGAACTAGGAATAGATATGGGTTAGAGAGGAAAGGTGATGTTTTCTGCTTCTGTAATGATTTCGTTTCTAAAACCTGATACAGGGTTGCTATGAGTCAGAACCAATTCGATGGCACACAACCAACACGACCAGAGAGGAGTCGTGGTGTGGCACCATAGGATAAGTAATGGATTATTCATCGAAAGATCAGCAGTTCAAACCCACCAGCTGCTCCTCAGAAACAGTATACAAGGCTACTATGTGTCAGAACCGACCCAACAGGACTTAACAACATCATAATTGTTAAGGAGTCCCTGGGGAAACCGTGGTGGCACTAGGTTAGGCATTGGGCTGCCAACTACAAGGTTGGTGGTTCAAAACCACCAGTCGCTCTTCAGGAGCAAGATAAGGCTCTCGGTTTTTGTAAAAATTTACAGTATCAGAAACCCTATATAGGACCAGTATGAGTTGGAATTGACTCCATGGCAATTATTTGAGTGTTGGGTTTTGGGTGGCATAAATGGTTAATGCCCTCAGCTTCTAACTGAAAGGTTGTTGGTTTCTGTCCATCCAAAGCTTCCTGGGGGAAAAGGGCTCATCTAATTTGGGGGAAAGCTATTAAAAATGCTATAGAGCAAAGTTCTACTTGAACACACATGGAATGGCCTTAAGTTAGATTTGACTTGGAGGAAGATGGTTGTTAGTTCATTAAGATTTCTTCAATATATACGAGGTGCTTCAAAAAGTTGGTAGAAAATTTCATTATCTTTTAATCTCATTTTCCACAAACTTTTTGAAGCCTCTTTGTATATGCCATTTAAACACCAACATCTCTGTTTCTTGTGGTCGAGAAGACCAAAGGCCATTCATGGGACCAGGCTCTCACATCAATGGGAAGGGGAGTGGTAGGTACCTAGAGTTTTCAGGCTTTCTATCGACTAAGTCAGACATACCAAACCAGAGACAGTGAACTAAACCCAGTTGCTGTCTTGTGGAGTGGAGGCATTTTGGAAGGGGGTGGAAAAGGAGCCAGCAGATAGATCACTGTGACAGCAGCTTGTCCTCCACAGTGAGTCTGAAAACAAGGCTGGGGAGAATAAGATATACTAGGAGTCTCTCAGAGTTCTTGAAGCTAGTGCTCTCCATCATTGCCCAGATCATTGTTCTTGGTTTACCCAAATATGACTGTCCCTTCCAGATGTTTCTTTCCCTCCAGTATTTTTTATTAGAAATTACACATTAATCCAGGAACAGAGGACCCTAGGACCATCAAGGAAGAAGAGCAGGAGTGGAATGTGGGACCCTATCCAGAGAAGCAGTGACACCAGAGATGGAGGCAGAGATGAGGACATGGAGAGATAGAGCAACTGAGGACTCTAGACTCACAGAAAGAGAAAGGCTGTGTGCTGCCAGCCAGGAGGTAGGCTTGTACAGTGTGCCCTTTGGTTGTTTAAATGATTATATATTCCTGAGTATTTCTGTGTACATACAAAAAAAAAAAAACCCATAGGGAATAGAAACCAATACTGTAGAATGATAATGCACAGAGGAGTGTAATCATTACAATGAAATGGTAAGTGTAAAACTGATTTTCTCCCATGCAAACTATCACTCAATTCACAATAAAAACTTTTTAAAAAAAAAGAAATTACATGTTGGCATATGCATGTAACAAGTACTGTAAATTTAAATACCTATTTAAAAATCAGGTTTAATTTTTTTTAACAAAGATTACTCCACTGATGTCCTGTCAAGTAGGGAGGTAATCTCACTTCAGAGACAGGATATGATCTTAATAAGGCAGCTAATCAGAACGTTCACAGGTCAGAAAGTGAAAGTGATGGAGATGCTTTAATGGAAAACCACCTTCAGCTCTGAGTAATGATTAGATCACAAAAGCTGGTTGAATTAAATTGACTTTTTTTTTTTTTTTTTTTTAATAAAATGACATTTTACTTTAGAACTCCTGAGGAAAACTGAGAGATTGTCATTACATACCACATCACAGAAAATTATTTTCCCATTAGCTTTGTTCTTCTCTCCAAGATTCATCATCTTGCAGGTCAGCACTCATTTCTCCACTTCCCTTAAATATCTTTGCCATCAATATCTTGCCTTTAGCTTTCAGATCCCACTCAGTTGATTAAAAATCTATGTGTGTCTTTTGTCTATAAACTACATTTCTTTGTTGTTGTTGTTAAGTGCCGTCGAGTCGGTTTTGACCCATAGTGACCCTGTGTAGGGTTTCTGAGGAGCAGCTGGTGAGTTTGAACCACCGACCTTGCAATTCAAACAACTTTGCAATCTGACGCAGTAGCCCACAGCGCCACACCATGACACATTTCTTTAGTTGCTGTTGTTGTTGTTGTTGTTAAGTACCGCGGAGTCGGTTCCGACTCATAGTGACCCTACACAGGGTTTCCAAGGCTGTAAATCTTTACAGGAGTAGAACGCCTCATCTTTCTCCCGCGGAACCGCTGGTAGTTTCGAACTGCCGACCTTGAGGTTAGCAGCCCGATTCGTAACCACTACGCTACCAGAGCTCTTTTTTTTTAGATTAAGCCAAATAGGAGGGAATTTGCTTTTCGAGAATCCCATGTGGACTCCATCAGGGCAAGACTTCTTTGTTAGAGACAGCGATCACCTTTCCTCACTAGTTCTTTTCTTCTTTGGGCTCAGATTTAAAGGATCACTGTTTTCTTTTCTAATTTTTAAAAATAAATTATTTCTAAGCAGGTTATATCTGCATTTGCCCTGTCACCCTACAGATGGGTCTATTTAGTACTGGACAGAAGAGAAAAAGAACGGAGAAACTTTGGACCATTAGTCCTCCCATAGTGAAGCTGAATAAGGGCTCATCTTTCATTAGCACTTGTTTGCTCACAGGATCAATTAAATGTGTGAAAAACACCCTTTCTCTCAACTGCTCAACTAACTTGCTGAGTCACCTCACGCTGCTGTTGACTTAGAAAAGCCATTTGGAGTTTGTTGCTAGACACGGTGGATGTCTCAAGATGATCTGAATCTCCTCCCAGGAAATCACTTGGAAGATGGTATTTACAGGAAGGGTCCTTCTTTCTTTCTCTCCAGGTAAGTTGTGCTGCTTGGTCCAAGCTTTCTTCTGGAACTGGAGTTTGGCTTCCAGGAGGGATTTTTATAATGCAAATATTTTAAGTACAACTTTGAAGGTTTTGCCACTAAAAACAGCCTCACATGGCTTCCAGCCCAGCCAATTGCAAAAAACGGGGAACAACTGCTATACATTGCTGACATATGACAGGAAAGAAAACAAAGCAAATTCTAAACTACTCATGACCTTGGTTGATGCCCTGGTTTCAGAGTTCATTTCACATCCGACTTGCTCGTATTCGGTTTTAGCAGCAACGTATGTATCAGCACTGTTTATGTTGGCACAAAATCGGTGGAAAGCATTATCCTAACCACCGAGAGCTGGGCCAGATTAGGACTCACCAACGAAAACCAGGTATTTTGGAATAAGGAAAATCTTTAAACTCGTTTTGTGAAGTCTCAGAGTAAATTTGTCGTATACGTGACCCTTGCATTTTTCTTTTCTTTTCTTTTTAAAGCTTTTATTGTGAACTGAGTGATCGTCTACATGGCAGAATATCAGTTTTACACTCAACCAGTTGCATCCTGTTTCATTGTAATGATTACAATCCCCTTTTTTTGATGTACACAAAAATACACAGGAATGTATAATCATTTAAACAATCAAAGACATTTTGCAAACCAGCCCCCTGCCCGCCTGTCAGCACACAGCCTTTCTCTTTCTACAAGGCTATAATCCTCAACTGCTCTGTCTCTCCATGCTATTGACTCTGCCGCCATCTCTGGTGTTACTGCTTCTCTGGATAGGATCCCATGTTCCATCCTGCTCATGTTCTTCCCTATTGCTGATCCTAGGGTTCTCTGTTCTTGCAATGTAAGATTAACTACTCCCGTTTTGTTATATATCTTCTACCTTTACAATTGTGACAATCTCAATTAGTCATGATACCAATTGTTGTTGTTGTTACATGCCATGTAGTCTTTACCAACTCATATTGACCTTATGCACAGCAGAACAAAACATTGCCCGATTCTCGGCCAACCTTATTATTGTTGCCACGCTTGAGCCCATTGATGCTGCCACTTTGCCAATCCATCTTACTCGGGGTCTTCCTCTTTTTCTCTTCGCTACTAAATCAAAAGAATCCTATCCCCATCTCCTTTCACCTGACTCATCTAGACAAGACGGAAACTATTCAGTGGGAATTCTACCTTCCCCACTCGCTCTGAAACTAAACTCCCTAATGAAAACTTTTTAGCCAGCTACTTTGTGCCTAAAGGTGGTGGTGGTGTGCCATGGAGTCGATTCCAACTCATAGCGACCCTGTACAGGGTTTCCGAGGCTGTAAATATATACGGGAGCAGAAAGCCTCATCATTCTCCCGCAGAGCCACTGGTAGTTTCAAACTACTGACCATGAGATTAGCAGCCCGATTCATAACCACTATGCTACCAGTTATGTAGTCAATGTCCGAGTTGCTTTTCCTTATCAACCCTGTATATTGATCCCTGATTTGAAGACTCCTTCTCTCTAGGTTGGTATTTTGTGCTACTACATCTATAAGATAAGATCAAGTTCATCAAATTATAACAATTTACACTTGCTTCTTATATCAAATTTATCTTCCTCTAGTTGAGTTTTGATCATCAAGTCATCCAAGCTAGGTCAGATGGGTACTATCTGCAAGTTTACATGCCCGTTGACTTTTGCAACTCCATTTCCAAACTTTCTTCAATGTAATGGAAATCTCTTAGTTTTTCTCAAGAGTTCTAAAGTTTAGCTGCTTGACTTGATTTCCAGCTGAGCTCAATATGTACCTGCTCTGGGCCAAGCCATCTAAACGTTCCCACAAAATCCAGGTCAGTAGTCTAGAGTCCACAGTCCACAGACTGCTGCTGGCTTCCCGCTTTATTTGGTTGATTCATTTTATAGCGCTTTTGAAAGACATTTCCACCTTTATTTTTTAGTTCCCCTAAAACTCTTGCAATGCGGGTTAGAGAAATGATAGTCCAAAGTTTACACATGAGGAAACCAAGCCTCTCAGGACTTGTGACTTGTCAGGTGGTAAGTGGTTTAGTCAGAATGAAAACCCAATGTCCTAACTACAGTCTACCTTGGTAACTTAAAAGTCATAGAAAGTTAAAGGTTTGTATATATTTGTGTTGTTGTTAAATGCTGTTCAATTCCTTTGTTGTTTGTTGTTGTTGAAGTGGCCCTCAACTCATGGCAACCCCATACACAAGGAAACAGAACGCTGCTTGGTATGTGCCATCCCTAACACTGGTTGTGATTAAGGCTACTGTGAGCCATATGGTTTTCATTGGCTGAGTTTTAGAAGCGGATCCCCAGGCCTTTTTTCTTAGTCCATTTTAGCCTGGAAGCTCTGTTGAAATCTATTCAGAATCATTGAAACACTCAAGCCTTCAATGGCAGACAGGTGATAGCTTTGCTGAGAGTCAGTGGCCAGGAAGCAAATCCTCTCTCCCACATGTTGCTGTTGTTGTTAAGTACCATAGCATCAGTTCTGACTCAGAGTCACCCTGTATTGGGTTTCTGAGGAGCAGCTGGTGGGTTTGAGCCACAAACCTTGTTAACAGTCCAGTTCTTATCCTACTGTGCCACACCAAGACTCGACTCCCACATGGAAGGTAAGAATCTACCACCAGTGAACCATCAACAACATTGCCTCCTAAATTCTTTCAAAGTTTGTTGCTATTGAGTCACTTCTGCTTCACAGCAATTCTATGGAGCATGGTAAACTACACAGTAGAGTTCACAAGGCTGTAAACATTATGACATCAGACTGCCTTTACTCCTCCAGAGAGCAACTGGTAGGTTCAAACCCCCGACCAGCTGAGCACCTAATCACTAAGCCCCTTGGACCCCTTTAAATTCCTTGTTGTTGTTGTTAAGTGCCATTGAGTCAGTTCCAACTTGTATAGGGTTGCCAAGGAGCAGCTGGTAGGTTTGAACTGTCAGCCTTGTGGTTTTCAGTCTAGTGGTGATCCTGCAGTACCACACCAGAGGTCATTACTTGGTACTAATTATACTTTTTATTTATTGGGGGGGGGGTAGCACAACATAATGTATAATCATTATGAAGTTAAAAATGCTTTTTAAATGAATTTTATTAGTCACAATACTATTTATACACACCTGAAAATTATGTTTGTAATATATATATTATAATGAAGCATATGAACTGTTGTGAAGTACCGTTCAGTCAGTTCTGACTTATACCAACCATGTATAGGGTTTCTGTAGCTGTAAATCTTTGTGGGAACAGACACCTTCATCTTTCTCTCACAGGGGTCTTGAACCACTGACGTTGTACTTCTGAGTCCAGTGTTCATCCTATAGAACCACCAGGCTCTACAACATATAAACTATGTATCATATATATGAAGGTAAGTCAAAATGTACTGCTGAAAAATCATAGAAACTTATTAAGCACAAATATCAAAATGTAAAGCTACTGTTTCTCAATATCTTCTCCATCTAAGTCTACACACTTCTGAAGGCAATGTTTCCATGTCTGTAAACCTTCCCCAAAGAATTCTGCACTCTTTGATTTACACCAAGTTAAATGACAGTTCCTTTGAAATGTTCTTTGAATTTGGGCAACAAAGAGAAGTCTGAAAGGGCAAGATTGGGGTTGTAGAATTGACAGAGTAAGGTTTTCCAAAGTTATTCTCATACGACATCCCTTGTTCCCTTCTAAGAATGAGCGAATGCACTGTGGTCAAAGAAAATAAAAATTCTCCGCACAAGTTTCCTGTCCTTCTCATTAATGCAGGTTTTCATTTTCTTAAAACTTCTTCATAAACAGCCCTGTGATCATCCTGTTTTCTCCAAGAACAATTTATTAAGAAAACCCCTTTGCAATCTCCAAAACAGTCGCCATAATCTTCTAAGTTGACCTTTCTGCCTTGAATGTAACTGGCCCAGCAAATCCCCCCTCCATCATTTTTTTTTTTTTTTTTGATTGAACCTTACTTTCTGAATCTTACTGGCAAATCCAAGATTCATCCCTGGATACAATTTGTTTTATAAAATTACCTTCATTACCTCTGATATTGCTTAAAAGCTTGTTGAGTTAGCTGATCTTTGTACAATGCTTTTGGCACCAATTGAGCTGAAAGCTTGCTGGGGCCAAGATACTTAAAATTGAAAATGGTGAACCATATGAGATCTCAATAGCTTCACTAGCTATCACATCAATGATAATTTCACATTCCTTTTCCAGCAATTTCTGGACTGCAGCCACAGTTTACTCATTCATTGAGGTTGATGGTCTTTCTAGTCTTGGCTCATCTTTGAGGTCTTCCCAACCTACCTTAAAATACTTGATTCATTTCTGTAAGGTTGTTGCAAAGCTTCAATGATTTAGGAAGATGTTCGCTTGAGTTTTGTTAAATATTTTATATTAGCCCTGATCTCAAAATAATTTTTTCCCTATGGCACAAAAGGTATACTGTAGGATATCATGTTTGGTAGGGTAGAGGGTCAGAGAAAAAGAGGAAGACCCTCAGCAAGATGGATTGGCCCAGTGGGAGCATCCATGGGCTCAAGCATGGAAACGATAGTGAGGTTGGCCCAGGATCGGGCATTGTTTCGTTTTGTTGTGTATAAGGTCATTATGGGTCGGTACTGACTCGATATCACCCAACAACAATAACAACTACTGGTGAGATTAAAACAAGTGTATTATTAAGAAAACTTGTCTTCAGCAATCCATTGACCACAGAAACATTTAGAAACACATTTCATTTGGAATAAACCCAAACATGTATGAACTGAAATCACAGTAGCAATTCTTTTTTATTTACATTTTTGTATATATCATAGTTTAATCGTACTTCAGGTATCATGTATTATGAATTTTAATGTACAGTGTCTAATGAAATAGACAATGCCAGGTGTCCCAATGGATCTACCGCCCCAACCCAAGTTCCATATTTGTAACCACTGTTCTATACTGTCTTCTTTGGATCTCTGTTGTAGCTTCTTCAACCAGAAAATATTCATTTCTAAATTTAAGTTTTAATTTGAGGTAAAAAAGAATCATAAGAGATTGAATTTAATGACAATGAAAAAATGAGCAGGATTTGAAACATGAAGTTCTATGGGATGCCATAGAACTCAGATAGACCATGACAAAAAGCCATTCCTAGCAGCCGAATTTCTGAAACAGATGCTAAAGAGACCCCAAATGCTAATCCAAAATAGAAAAGATAGCTGAGAGATTGCGAAACAGTAACAATTTGCATTAAATCATCAGCTGCTTTCAGCACAGATGGGAAAAGCCTGTTACAGAATTGTCCTAAGATATTTGCTGGAAGTTTCAAGCTGGACATGCATTAAAAACATTCTTAAGCTTTGCATGTTGGGAATAAAAATGTAAATCATTTTTAGCAGGCATTATTTTTTCTTTACATATCTGATTTCTTTATATTTTAATTTATTTTTTGTAAGGAGATGACACAGTAATCGCCAAGAGGTGATAATCCATTTACAGAGTTTGATAGATAAAATTTATCTTCAAAAAGAAAGAATATTAATTATGTACAGAAAAACTTCTAGCTCTGAGACATTTCCAATGAAATGAGTGGCTTTTTTCACTCAAGATCCTAATCAAACATGGTTACTGTATCTCAGAGAGAAACATTGGCAGTTGCTGAGAATGGTTGCTTTACTGGTCCAGTTTCAGACCATCAGATGATTTGGGCAGCTCACTAGGATTGCTTATCCTGTCCTGGGAACTTTATGGATTAGCTGAAGTGCTTTGGCCAGGCAAGATTTTACCCCGTCTCTGCTAGTGAAGGCTCTTCTCTGTCATGGTTCCCTTAAATGAACTGTGCATGGGTTGAGAGGCTGGAGCCAGCAGTTTATGCCCCGTCTGCTCTATCTCTTCTGATCCCACACCCCTAGAGGAGAGAATCAGACAGCCACAGATTCTCAGTGTCTGGAAGAACTGGCTAGCCTAAGGAAATGAGTTTCCAATAACTAATCCAGCTGAACAAGGCACTTCCCTTGGCTCCAGCTCTTTTCCCGTAAGCCAGGAAACGTTCTCTCCATTCATTAGGGGACGGTTCATCAGGGACTTCAAATCTCTGATTGGTTACTTCATATACTATGCTAGTATCTTCAGAAGTGTATCTTAAGTCCTTTTAGGGGCTCCCTCTGGATTAATTGAAAATCATGGCTATCCTATCTGTGTGATTTGTTCAAGGTAATTGTAAGGCCATGAAGAGGCCAATATTGATTTTTAAAGAAGATGACACTTTACATGGCCTGAAATTTGCAATGTAGTATTCAGAATCAGTTTAGCAATAATTGTCTTGTATTTTTTCATCCATTCATTCATTCATAGCACCCAGTGTATACCAAGTGCTGTTCTACAGGCTAGGAATGCATGAGTGAGTAACACAGGCATAATGGGGAGACAACAAATTAATGCTTCTATAGGATTCATAAAGTGATACTTGGTATGGAGAAAAATAAAACAATATTGTTGTTGTTAAGTGCCATAAAGTTGATGCCCCTCAGAGTGACCCTATACAGGGTTTCTGAGGAGCAGCTGGTGAGCTTGAACTGCTGGCCTTACTGTTCATACTGACCTTGCAGCCCAATGCCATGCCAGGATTCCTAAAACAATCAGTAGTAGGGGATATGACATAAGAGATAACAAGAGGACTGCTGCTTTAAGTGGAGTGGGCAGAGATCACAGTTGAACAGAGATAGGAAGGAAGTTGGGGAATCACATGGTTATGTGAAGGAAGAGCATGCCCAGTGGAAGGATCATCAAATACAAAACTCTTAGACAGGCATGTGCCCACTATGTTTAAGGAGCAGTGAGGAGGCAAGGGTTAGTATTTTATCAGATGAATATGGCTTAGGAGCAGAGCAGTTATTAAAATAATGATCGAAGCTGGAGGAGAAAAGTGAGTACAAACGTCAGATCAATACATCAAACAATGTTCGGTCAATGAACTGGGGATCCTGGTGGGACCAAATAATTGTTACAATTGAGCTGTTAGAGTTATCAGCAAGTGATGTGCGTTGAGTGGTGTTTATGAAGGAAATACTGATAGATACAATATTGGTAGTAAAACCATGAATATGCTTGGCATTTCTCAAGCAAAAGAATTGAAGAAAAACTTTAGGCCTTGAGCTACAATATTGAAGGATTCTATGGTAGAATAGGAGCTCTGGTAGCATAGTGGTTACAAGTCAGGCTGCTAACCTCAAGGTAAGCAGTTCAAAACTACCAGCAGTTCCGTCAGAGAAAGATGAGGCTTTCTGCTCCCGTAAAGAGTTACAGCCTCAGAAACCCTGTACAGGGTCGCTAAGAGTCGGAACCGACTCCACAACACATAACAACAACAACATGAGTAGAATATTGAATGATGCAGGAGCATCAAAAGATGGAAGGAATACACAATATCACTGTACCAAAAAAAAACTAGTTGACATTCACCCATTAAAGAAGGTAGCATATGATCAAAAACGGATGGTACTGAAGGAAGAAGTTCAAGTTACACTGAAGGCATTGGCAAGAAACAAGCCTCCAGTGTTTAAACTGAGACCTGAAGGATTCTACAAACTTGGCAAGTTGTCAGTATATCAAGAATCTAAAAATCTTCACATCGTCTGACCCCAGGGCTTTACTGTCTACAGTCTAGCTTACAAAACAACTCGAAAAGCAGAGATTTATGACAAAGATGTTTTAAAAGTAAAACACACATTGTTTATAAATGAAAAATTGGACCTAAACATCCAACAATAAAGGAATGGCTAACTAAATCATGGTATTAAAATTAGCATTTATTACTAACTTCCAAAAACATAGAAATAAAATAATAATTTAATTCCTAATGAAAGAAAGTGAGATAGAAAATTGTGAGGAGAGAGTTTATGTGCCTAACTCTTGGGTCCTGTTGACGAAGGAGAAGAGCTACATCATATTCTAAGCCTGAGAGCCTCCTCTTGACCCCATTGAAGGGACGGATTCTGAGAGGAAACAATGTGTTCATACCTTTTACTTCCTTATTTCCTCCATTAATTTTAGTTTCTCTATGCTCAAGAGAAAGTCTTCAAGTCTCTTTTGACATCCACTTTGGTCTTTTCCTTCCTGTCTTTTAAACTACATTTTGCTTTCTTCATGTCATCCCACAACTCTTCTGTTCTTGAGGTCAGTGTTTAATACATCAAATTTGTTCCTGAGAAGGTCTTTAAATTCAGGTGGGATATACGCAAGGTCATATTTTGGCTTTTGTGGTCTTTATGGAGGTCTTTAATTTTGTTCAGCTTCAGCCTACATGTGAAAAATTGATGATCTTTGTTTTGACTGGCGATACTGAGCTTCTCCATCATCTCTTCCCACAGATGTAGTCAGTCTGATTCCTGTGTATTCCATTTGGTGAGGTCTATGTGTAGAGTCACCTTTTATGTTGTTGAATAAAGGTATTTGCAAAGAACAAGTCATTGGTCTTGCAAAATTCTGTCATATGCTCTTGAGCATCATTTCTATTATTAAGGCCTTATTTTCTAACTACTGGCCCTTCTTTGTTTTCAACCTTCACATTTCAATCACCAGTAATTATCAGTACATCTTGATTGCATGTTTGATCAATTTGAGATGAAAGAAGTTTATAGAAGTCTTCATTTTAACATCACTGGTTTTAGTGGTTAGTGTGTAAATTTGAATAATGGTGGTATTAATTAGTCTTCCTTATAGGCATGTGGATATAATCCTATCACAGACAGCATTATACTTCAAGATAGATCTTGAAATGTTCTGCTTGATGATGAATGTGACATCATTCCTCTTGAATTTGACATTCCCAGCAAAGTAAACCCTATGATTGTCAGATTGAAAATGGCCAATACCAGCCCATTTCAGCTCATGAATGCTGAGGATATTGATGTTTATATGTCTAATTTCATTTTGACAACTTCCAATTTTCTTAGATTCAAACTTTGTCAATTCTATGTTCTGATTATTAATGTATCTTTAGAGAAAATTATTCATGACTGTTTGCAGCAAATGATGGGCCCAAAAGCTTTGCTTCATTCATGTCATTATAGTCAGCTCTACTTTGAGGAAGCAGCTCTTCCCAAGTCATGTTCTAAGTACCTTCCCACCTGAAGCGCTTATCTTCAGGCACTGTATCTGACAATGTTCTGTTTCATCTTTCTGCACTGTGTCTACGTTCCACTGCTATTCATAAAGGTTTCAGTGGCTAAACATTCAGATATAGTCCACCTATCCTTCTACTTAGCCTGTCTTACTCTGGAAGCTCTACTGAAACCTGACTCTTCTGGTATTTAAAATATCGATAGCATAACTCCTACCATCGCATTAACATACAACCCACCACTGACAAGATACAAGCCACCTGACAGACAAATGGTGGGAAGATCATAGACTATAGTAAAGTTTAACAAGACAAGGTCAACAGAAAGTCCTTGAGTCAACATTATCCCTCTGAGTATCCCCATGTCTCCTTGGTAGCCCTTCTTCACTATCATGGGCTGGGAAAGTGCATGGAAGCTATGGCCTCCCCACAAAGAAATGGATTTTAGCAGGAAGCAGATGGGACCCTCAGTCAATTCTGCTTACTTTACTAGAAGATCCTGGAGGCTAAGTTTCATAGTTACCAAGTCTTGGGTTAACATTCCATACATGATTTAGTAATGGTGATTCCCTATCATCCAACAGAGCAGAGTAAACAAAGACATAAACTAGGGAAAGACCTTGTTCTGGTATAAATACTCTCTATTGGCCAGGATGACTTCTCAACCAGTCTGCATGATTTCAGAACACGGTTAGGATTGGGTGACAAGGACATAAGGGATACTGTACCTGAAACAATTCCTTTCATTGCCTCCTACCCAATTCATTATCAGTTTAGTTCTTTAAAATTTCGATTGACCCTTGTCTGAGAGTAACTATCTTTTTCAATGGAAAAGTATAATGGATCAAAATTATTTTGACTGTTCTCCAAATAGACTTACTCAGTGGAAATTCATTAGTATTGATCCGTGATTTAAACTAGAGAAGGTAATACAGAGACTACCATTGAACATATGTGTATGAGATTTTTGAGGGTTCTACTTTTTTCATTTAAAAGAAAAATGGTGAATAGAAAGGTACTCAGGGTTTCTAACCCATCAAGTTATTTACGAAGGAAAAAAAACTTGCTCGTGTCTTTTCTTACCCATCGATTTAGTGACTATTGCAAGTGAAAATTGCTTTAAGATGAACTCTTGGCCTGATCTTTTCTGATTGGCCTTTGTCGAAAGATTTAAAAGTTTAATTGGACAAAGAGCTGTTAAAAATGTGCACCTTTTGTGCATATCAAAATAAAGACTCTTCTTGGGTTTTATGTCATCATCCAAAGCTCTCACAGCAACCCTGCTTGATTTCTCAAGCGGAAGGTTGTGCTGTAACGAAGAAAGACTATGAGAGCTTCCTGTGGACTACAGATGTGCACCACAGGATGTGAAACACTCAGGATCTCTCTTCTCCAAGGAATAACACTGGTCCAAGTCACAACTTCCCCAGAATGATTTCTGGAATAATGTTTCACATTTTGCACAAGAGCTGAAATGGAGGTGAGCCTGAGAGACAGCCTGAGATAAAAGGCTGGAAGTTTTCTAGCTCTTCTTTGAAAGGATAAATGATATGGAACAAGAATGGGAGCCTGGAACTTATGCAGCCCTTTGGATCCTGAGACGACAGAAACCTGAAGCGTTCAGAACCATATGATTACTATTTAATAATGTTGACCATAAGGAGATTGTCAAAGATTCACATTTTCCTCAGGCCTGCCAACTTTCCTTTGGACAGAGTGGACTGGCAACAGCACACTGGCTTTATCAGATCGCCTCTTCTTGGCTCTGCTGGGAGTATTGATTACCCTTGAAGGGTAGGAAGTGCTACTCCTTTAATTAAAAGTTTCTTACAAAGGAAAACAAAGGCCTAAGGTGCTTGGCATGGTTAATGGCCTACATTAAAGAAATCTCTACGTTAAGGAGTGTCTGTTGCCAGAATGTGCATTCTGATTGTTGCCACAGTTATAACTTAATGGATCTTTTATTTATTTATTTTTTTCCTTTCAGATGCTGTTTCCTTCTTCAGTCTGACAATCATCATTCATCTTATTTTTTGCCCATTTTCTTTGCTAAGCTCTATTGTCTTCCTGTGAAAATGGGAAAATCACCTGATCTCTCTCTCTCTCTCTCTCTCTCTCTCTCTATATATATATATATATACATAGGCTTCAAAAGTTTGTGGGAGAGTAAAGTAAAAAGGTATTGGAGTTTTTATATGAAATTAATGAAGCCTCATTGTAGATAGATGGATAGATAGCTAGATAGCTAGATAGCTAGATAGCTAGATAGATAGATAGATAGATAGACAGATATAGAGAAAGACATATGAGGATTAATTAAAAAGTATTGCTACAAAATCATAGAAACCTTTATTCAACAAAACTATCAAGATGTCCCACACTTGCAGATAATACCCACTTGACCTGGCTTCAATGACTGCATGATCAGAGCTCAACTAGAAGAAGAAAGAAGAGGAAAAAAAGAGTAATCTGATACAATTTGATGAACTTGACCTACACATATGGATGCAATAGCTGAAAAGAGGGAACAAATCCTTACAGCAAGAATCATTCCCACCCCCTGCACACATAGAGTAGACAGGGATGGGCAACTTGGACTTTGGCTACCCAAGATAGGGGGGCTACAAAGTCAAGAAGTGACTGGCTTACAAGCTTTCATGAGATAACCTAGATCCAGAGGGCATGGAGGAAAGTAGAATCTCCACTGAGTAGTATCCAGTCTGTCTGGGTGAGGCTGATGAAGTGAAATGTGGATACGTCTCTTGTGATACAATAGTGAATAATTGTTATCAGGACTGATTGTGAGGATTGGAAATGTAAAGGTAGACATTTTGTAGCAAGGAGGGGAGTGATTAACTTTTCAGTCTAGGATTGGAGGTCCCTGGGACCAAAAAGGGAGAAGAGCGGAGAGTGAGACCCTACCCAGAGAAGCAGTGATGCCTGAGATGGAGGCAGAGACGATGACGTGGAGAGATTGAGCAGCTGGGGACTTTAGACACAGAGAGGGAGAGGGGCTGTGTACTGATGACCGGGGGGCAGCCTTGTAGCGTATAACCTCTGGTTGGTTGATGATGCATGGAGGGGACTGTAACCATGGCAGTGAAACAATATCCGATAGTATGAATATAAAACTGATGTTCTCCCATGTAAACTATCACATAATTCACAATACAACATTAATAAATAAGTCATCAAAAAACAAATAAAAAGCTATCAAGATGTGAAACTATTGTTTCACAATCTATCCTCTATTTAGGTCTGTGCACTTCTGAAGGTGCTGTTTTCACCTTTCTAATCCTTCTCTGAAGAATTCTTCACTCTTGGATTTATATCACATCAAAATGGAAGTTTTGGTATCCTCAATGGATTCAGAGTGTTTTTTTGAAATGTTCCTGAAGTTTTGGCAACAAGAAGTGTGAAGGTGCATGATCCACGCTGTAGAGTGGACTGAATAAGGTTTCTCAAGGAAATTTTTGTAGGAATGCCTTTGTGATCCTTGAAGAATGAGCAGATGCATTATCATGATGGGGGAAAAATTCCTCAGTGCAACTTTCCTGGCATTTTTCTTACCAATGAAGTTTTCTATTATTTTAAAACCTTCATAATAAAACTCTGTGATAGTCCTGTGTCCTTTTAGAAAATCTGTCGTGGGAATCAAAACAGACAGTTGTCAAAACCTTCTGGACTGATTTCTGACTTGCATTTAACTGGCCCAGCAGATCTCCTCGGAAGCCACTGTTTTGATTTTTTTTTTTTTTTTTAAGGCACAAGAGAGAGCTTGTCTGCAGCCATCCAATGATCTCATTTATAGACGTGTTTAAACATTCTTTATTTGAAATAAACCTTTGCAAGTATGGTCTGGAACCCTTTTAGCAATATTTTTTTTTACTCATCCTCATATAGATATGGACTTTTGGTGTGGTGCTGTAGGACTAGCACTGGATTGCAAACCACAAAGTTAGCAGTTTAAACACACCAGTTGCTCCTCGGAAACCCTATACGGTGTCGCTATGAATAGGAATCAACTTAACAGCACTTAACAACACAACATATAGATATAAATAGATGATAGACGGACAAGTAGATAGATAGGTATATAGCTAGCTACACAGATAGCTAGCGACATGCAGACATACATGGAGAGATAGGTAGGTAGGTAGATAGCTAGACTAGTATTTTAAGGGACACACATGCTAAATCTTATTTTAGTAAGACTGAGTTGAGATTCCCAAAGGGGCATTGTTGTTGTTGTTGTTAGGTATCATCAAGTTGGTACCAACCCATAACAACTTTATGTAAAGTAGAGCGAAACACAGCCCAATCCTGCGCCAACCTCACAACTGTTGCCACGCTTGAGCCCATTAATGCTGCCACTTTGCCAATCCATTTCGCTGGGGGTCTTCCTCTTTTTCTCTGACCCTCCACCTTACCATACATGATGTCCTTCTCCATGACTAGTCCCTCCTCACAATATGTCTGAAGTATGAGAGACGAACTTTGGCCATACTCTGGCTTCACTTCTTCCAACACAGATCTGTTGGGGTTTTTTGGCAGCCCATGGCACTTTCAATATTCTCCTCCAACACCATAACTCAAAAGCATCGATTCTTCTTATATTCCCTAAAGACTTAATGTATCTACATGCTATAGGACTAGAGCCCACTTACATCTACATGGGCTTTGGGGACATTATTTCCAAAGTGATTGGAGACCTTTGATACCCCATTAGTTTGTGTTGTATCCATACTCTCAAGCTACTTCTGATGCTGGGACACTTCAGATTGATTATGGTGTTCACTCAGTTAACCTTAAGGATTTGTTTAATCTCAGCATTGTGTCACATGCTTATTTCCATCCCTGGTTTTACTTTTACACTAAGCAAGTCCTTTGGTGACCCATGATCCAGTATCTTTTGGCTTGACCAAACAGCTTAGTGGACTCTCTCCAAATACATCCCATACTTGGATCACACTCTGCTTTCCCAGATGGCACCCAGGGGCACTACATTCATCACTTCTGATAGGTTAACTTGGTGAAATTAATTGACCATGAAATTAACCTGACTTCTCCTTACTTTCTTCTCATAGTAGACACTCAGTAAATGTTTGTTGAATGAATGCTTTATATGAAACTTGGTTTAAAGGTTTTTACTTTTGCCTTTCAGTACCTAGTTTTCCTTTTGCACTTAAAACCAATGTGCAATGTTTCTGTAAACAATAATAGATAAAAAGGAAAATGATTAGAAGAAAAGATGTGAGTGTGTAGAGAAATTTAAGAAATACTCTTAGACTCTCAAATAACTATATTTTAAGAATATACTTAAGAAAACTCAACAAATTTTAATAAATTTGGGCTGGTAGAACACTGACTCCTGCTTCTTGGCTTCAGTTTTGAGTTCCCTTCCTTTGGTTCATGCTTTAAATGTTGGCATTTTCAGAGATGAGTTCTATCCTGAGCCCTCTTCTCTTCTCACTTTATTCTTTTCCTTCACAATCTCTTCTAAGTCATCCCCACAATGAAGACTCCCATTCCCAATATCTCCAGGACCCATCAATTCTGTCATGTTATTTACATTGGCCTGCCTTGCTCCTGTTTACTATTGGTGGCTTCTGCCAGTTCACTAATGCCTTTCCCAGAGTCCCTGGCTTCCTCGTTGTACCACTGGGATTAAGTATTTGTCTCCCATCTTCTTCCTGTTATGGGTAGGATTTGTCTATAGTCTTGCTAGTGATACCATCTAGTGCAGTGCTGAGGAGGCTGAGCTCTGGAGTAGGTTGACCTGGGCTTCAATTCCACCTTTGCCATGTACTCACTGGGCAACCTTAGATATGTTAGTTACCTAACTACATTAGACCTCATCTGTGAGGCAGGTATAGTGCATAACTCAAAGCATATACTAGAGGATATACTGATAATGCCAATGTTTACTTCCATGATGTTTGTTGTTGTTGTTGTTAAGTGCCGTCGAGTCGATTCCGACCCAGAGCGACCAAAATAACACTGGTTGTTATTCTTCATAGATTTCTTTGTGAAAATATCTCCTTCAGTTTTTCCTGACAGCTTCTGTCTGCCCACAGAGCTTAGAAGGAAGTTTATAGGAGTGCTTAGAAAACTAATATCCTAGATGGGCAGGTCTTACTCTTTCTAGTTATCCCTGGTCCCTCTCTCCTCCAGCTGAGGCCTTTTATGTCAAATGACTGTTGGAAACTTTGGTCTGGAATCCATCACGTGTTTAGTCAGACTCTCCTGTACCCAGACTGAGATCATCTATCTGATAATCTTTCTAGCATTATGAATTCATCTCTTGTATAAGCAAAGACCATCACCTCTGTTTTCAAGAGAGCCCACTCACCTTGCCAGGCCTGCTGGTGACTGATGATACAGTTGCTTCTGGAAGATTATGTTCATGCATTCAGGATATTTACTTTAATGCCTTTTTAGGGTTGTTATACTTCTGAGGGAATATCCCAACCTGCTTCTCCAGAAGTTGCATAAATAATTTCAAAATAATCATTTTCTTTTTAAGCTTATTATTATCCCTAAATTCTTTAAATTACTAAGATTATCAGCTTTCTTGGGAAGTAGTTTTGCTTTAGAGTAATTTAATTCTATCCTGTGGGGAGCAATCGGGTACTGTCTGGGGGAACATACTAAAAAAAACCTATTAAGTCAATTCCTTCTTTAAATTTCATGATTCTGCAGTTCAGTGAGAATATGGTCTCAGGTATGAGAGTACTTGTTCATTACCCAGCTTGCACAGATGTTACAAGAATTCTCCAATGACTCCTTTTTCCTTTTGTTTTGGTTTTGTGTATGTGTGTTTCATCAAGAAGAGCTCACTCAATGGAAATCAGGTCAACGTGTAGAAATAATGCCCTAGTTTGAGTGAGGAATTCTCCGTGTGCAAGTTGGACAAATGAGGCCTGAGGAACACAAGTCTGACCTTGAGTAGTCCTATTGTGGGCAGAGCCAGGCTGTCCTGTGGTCCAGGGCTGATGTTCTAGATTGCTGTGTACCAGTTACACTTGGAGTTTCCAGTTTGGGTTACACTCTGGTCAGAACAACCTTCCTTAGAGCTAACTTTTATCAAGTTTTTCTGCTCAAAAGTATAACAGATACTCACTGTCTATGAGAAAGTGTCCAACTTCCTTAGTTTGACTTGGAAGCCCTCTGTGCCCCAGACTTACGTTTCTAGTCTTTTCTTTGTTGTTCTCCATCCCAAATGTTTCCTCCTACCAAATCACATCCTGTTTGACTCTTGGGCCTGAAAGATGTCTCTCCTCCCCTCATTCACACCACCAGTTAGTTACTCTACTGGTCTGATTCCTACTAAATTCTCAAAGTCCAACTCGATTACTCTCTCCTTACTATAAAACTCTCCCTGGCCACACCAACTTTATGATTTCTTTCCACACTCAGCTCTTCAATGACATTTTATCCACGAAACACTCCTCATGCTTAATGTTTTATTATTGATAACTTTTTTTGCCTGCTCATGTCTCATTGCCACCATCTGTCAGTTTCCTGAGGGCAAATACTCTCCTTTGTGTTCCTTGATCTCACCCCACACTGCTTTGATTATGGTGGCTTCTCTGAAATGTTCTTAATTCATTGATTTAAAACAAGCAAGTCCAAACTCTTTGCAAACCTGTCACCTTGTCAGTTGTGTAATTCCCTGCCTAGCAGAGTGCAGAAAGGCAAAATGATAGGATCAATTCTATTCTGATTGGGAGATAAGAACTAGTGGAAATCAATTTGGCAAGTATTGAACTCGTAGTATAGAATGAGTGCTGTGCCAAATATATATCTCTACAAAGCCCCTTATATAGATAAGGTTCAGTCTCTGCCTTCAAACTGTCTACTGTTTAATGGAGACTTCATTTTTGACATGAAAGAATTAGGAATCCATTAACCAAAAATAAGACTTTCTATAGTAAAGTGCAAGGAGCTCTGGTAGCGTAGTGGTTATGAATAAGGCTGCGAACCTCAAGGTCAGAAGTTTGAAACTACCAGCTGTTCCACAGGAGAAAGATGAGGCTTTCTGCTCCCATAAAGATTTACAGCCTTGGAAACCCTGTACAGGGTCGCTGTGAGTCAGAACCGACTCCATGGCACATAACCACTACCACCATAGTAAAGTGCTAAATTGAATGAACTCCAAGGTTGACATGTGTGGGTTCCAAGATGAGGGAGACATCAGAGATGGCAGTCCTAGAGAAAAGCCTGAGGAGTTATGGAATCTGGAGGAAACATAACATTTAGAAAGGAGGTGGAATAGTGACAATTCCAGTTGGAGGGACAGCAAATACCTTAAAACATGAGAGAAGGTAAATAAAATGGATTCAATACCAATGACTGATTAGGCATTAGACAAATGTCATCATATTTGCTCCTCACACACAGTTCCTGCAAAGCACATCTTACCTTCATGTTGTCAAGGAAGACTCACTAAAAGAAGCTAAGTAGCTTGCCCAGTGCATATGGGTAGGACCTAGCAAACCAGGAGCAGGCCAAACCTGTGTTCTTTCCATCACACCAGGCCAACTGGTGTGCTGAGTGTGAGGGCTGAGCCAAGAGAGAACAGTCCCCAAATTCCAGGATTTATTACTCTCTTCTAAGGAGCTCTGGTAGTGTACTGGTTACGAATCGGGCTGCAAACCTTAAGGCCAGCAGTTCGAAACTACCAGCTGCTACGCGGGAGAAAGATGAGGCATTCTGCTCCCGTAAAGATTTACAGCCTCGGAAACCCTGTACAGGGTCGCTATGGGTCGGATCCGACTCGATGGCACTTAACAACAACAATTACTCTCTTCTAAGCTACAGTTCAGAAGGGAAGAAATGTGCAATTTAGGGAGAAGCCCTGCTCAAGGCTACGTCCAAAATAGTTCCTCATGGTCCATGACTTCTGATATTCCCTCCCTTCATTTTGTCTGTGGACTGGACCTTGCAGTCTGCTTCTAATAAGCATAAAACAGCAAAAGCAATGGGCTGCTTCTTCCACTATTTGTTTCTAACAGACTGTGACTTACATTTTGCTTACACTGTTCCTTTTGCCTTTTGCTTGTGCTTGCCTTCCTTGGCTCTTCTTGCATGCTCACTGTGATGAAGAAAACTGCCCACCTGGTAAAGACCAAGGTCATCCTCAGTTCAGCACAGGAGGAACAGTCACATGAGTGAGCTTGGAAACAGATCCTTGACCAGCTGAGACCTCAGCTGAAACTAACCTCAACAGCCAGCTTGGAGAGACGCTGGAACAGAGAATCCAGCTGAGCCACACCCAGATTCCTGACCCCAGGAAGTGTAAGATAATTAATATTGTTGATATAAGCCACTAAGTTTTTGGAGTAATTTATTAGCGCGCAAGAGCTAAAAAATATACAAACTCTTTTAATGAGACTCTTCTACAATTGAAATCTGATGGGATTAGATACCTCAAGCTCTGTCCAATTCAGTTCAATTCCATTGTTGTTGTTGAGTGTTGTCCAGTTGGTTCTGACTCAGTGTCCACGTGCACAAATGAACTAAATGCTGTCCTGTCCTGCATCATCCTCACAATTGTTCTTATGTTTGAGCCCATTGCTGCTGCCACTATCAACCCATCTCGTTGGGGATCTTCCTCTTTTTCACTGACCCTCCACTTTACCAAGCATGATATCCTTCTCCAGGGATTGATTGGCTCTTCCTGCCAACATGTACCAAGTATGAGAGATGAACTCTTGTCACCCTAGCTTCTAAGGAACATTCTGGCTATATTTCTTCCAACACAGATTTGTTTGTTCTTTTGGCAGTTCCTGGCGTTTCTGATATTCCTCCCTAATACCATAGTTCAAGTGTATTAATTCTTCTTTTATTGTCTTCCTTATTCATTGTACAACTTTCACACAATTATGAGGCCATTGAAAAGGCCACGGCTTGGATCAAGCATGCCTTAGTATTCAAACTGACATCTTGGCTCTTCAGCACTTTAAAGAGATCTTTTGGAGATTTTCTTAATGCAAAACACCGTTTGATTTCTAGACTGCTGCTTCCAGCCACATTGGTTGTAGATTCAAGGAAAATGAAGGCTTTAACAACTTCAATTGTGAGGCTTTTCAGTTTCTTTATAATGAGGTGCAGTCCTCAAGGCTGTAGTCTTTGATCTTCATCAGTAAGTATTTCAAGTCTTCTTTGCTTCCAGCAACAAGCTTGAGTTATCTGCATATCACAGGTTGCTAATGAGTCTTCCTCCAGTCCCGATGTCACATTCTTCTTCATATAATGCAGCTTCTTGGATTATTTGCTCAGCAGACAATACAGTGAAAGGATAC
>NW_006408682.1:5559216-5560591 GCF_000296735.1 Chrysochloris asiatica
AATCAGTCCTGATAACAATTATTTGCTATTGTATCGCAAGAGACCTATCTGCATCTCCTTTCATCAGCCCTGACTAAGCAGAATGGATACTACTTAGTGGAGATTCTACCTTGCCTGGAGCCTAGTTTTTTGCCAATGCCTTCAGTACAGCTTAAACTTCTTCCTTCAATACCATTGGTTCTTAATCATTTATTTCTTGAAATGATTGAAAATTGATCAATTCTTTTTGGTAGAATGACTGTATATTCCTTCCATCTTCTTCTTCTTTTTTTAAACTTTATTATACAAGGAAGTCTTCAAAATCATTTCTACATATCATAATTCACTACTAGAGAGGTCATGTTGTTAGCAAAAATAAAATTATTACAATGGAATAAGAGATCAGACCATCCTGTATTTAAAATATGATTAAGAGCAAAGAAAATGCTGTTGCAGTAACCCAACCTTCATGTTTCAAACAAAAGTAGCATATAAGCAAAATTTTTATGAGAAAATAAATACACATTGTTTCCCTTAGATTACATGGGGGGTGGTGGAAAAAAAAAGACAAAAAAAAAAAAGAGAGAGAGAGAGAAGAAAGCAGCTTCCATTTTTTACCCCTTCCTTCTCTTTTCTTTTTAACTGTATTTGCCATCACCCAAGATAGCACATGTCTACACTCAGTGAATAATTCTCCCTTCTCTGCCATCCCTGGCAACCAACATAGAAAGTTTATTATATAATGAAACATTTTATTAACCTTTTTTAGTAGTCAGTAAATATTATCTGCCCATTTGCAATGGACTGTTTACACTCAGTATAATGTCCTCCAGGTTCCTCCAGGTTCCTCCATGTTATATGGTGTTTTGCTGAGTCATCATTATTGTTCAATGTTGCGCCATATTCCGTTGTGTGGATGTACCAAAGTTTGTTCAACCATCCCTCTGCTGATGGGCTTCTAGGTTCGCCATCTTTTTAATACTGTGAATAACGCTTATATTTATTTGTGCATATATTTATTTGTGTTATGTCTCTCATTTCCTGAGGATATATATTAAGTAGAAAGATTGCTGGATCCTATGGTATTTCTATTTCCAACATTCTGAGAAAGTGCCATACTGTTTCCCACAATGGTGGCACCATTTTACAGTCCCACCAGCAGTGTAAGAGGGTCCTATACTCCACACCCTCTCCAGATTTTGTTTTCTGTTTGTTTTTGTTGTTTTAATTTTGGTATTAATGCTGGTGTAAGGTGATAGTTCATTGTTTTGATTTGCATCTCTCTAGTGGCTAGTGATTGTAAGTCTTTCTTCATATATTTGTGGCCACCTGAATTTTTTATTTTAGTGAAGTGCCTGTTCATGTCCTCTGCCCATATTAATTATCTATCTGGGTG
>NW_006408682.1:5562194-5563936 GCF_000296735.1 Chrysochloris asiatica
TGCATGCAAGTTAGCTGGTTTCCTCTCTGTGGTTCCCATTTGCATTCCACCACCTTCCTGTCCCTTCTCAACTTTGTCCCCAGGAAAATGTTTCCCTTTGATTTTAAATGATTGATGTTCTATGGTGAGCATTTCCTCACCAGGCCTGTTGTCATTCCCTATAAAGCCATCCACAGCTTTGGTGAAAATTGGCCCATGAGTGTGAGTTCATTTCCAGACTTGAAGAGTGGTCCTGAGCCATAGTCTTATGTTCCTCCAGTCTCTTTCTGAGCAGTAAACCCAGTCTTCTTTTTTTAATGAATGAATTTTGAGGTTTGTTCCACATTTTCTCCCACTCTATCTGGGAACCCGTAATGTGATCCCTACCAGGGCAGTTGGTACTGGTAGCTGGGCACTGTCTAGTTCTTCTTGACTCAGAGTCATGGAGACTGGTGTTCACAAGTTCTGTTTAGTCTATTGGGCTAATCACAAGCCTCTTAAATTCTTCAATTATCACTCTTTGTTCCTCTGTACATCGAGAGATGAATAGCGGCACCTTAGACTGCCACTCATGGGCTTCCAAGATCACCAATCTACTCATCCAAGCAAAGACAATGTTTTATATCCTGCTTGGGTGAGTAGCATTGTTTTGGCTGATGATATTGTGCTTCTCCATCATCTCTTCCCACAGATGCAGTAACATAATTCCTGTGTTTGTGCTGTTGAAAAAAGGTATTTGAAATGCATAACTGTTGATCTTGCAAAATTTTATCATGTGATATCCAGAATCATTTTTATCACGAAGGCCATATTTTGCAGCTACTGATCTTTCCTCTTGGTTTTCAACTATTACATTCCAATCACCAGTAATTATCAATGCATCTCGATTGCATGCTTGACCAATTTCAAACTAAAAAAATCAAGAGAATTCTTCAATTTTGTCATCATTGACTTTAGTAGTTGGGTATTATTATTAATTGGTCTTGCTTGTTGTTGTTGTAAAGGGCTGTCAGGTTGCTTCCAACTCATAACAAAGGAGTTCTGAGTTTGTACATCTTTGTGGAGGCAGAAATCCTCCCTCATCTTTCTACTATGAAATGGTTGGTGGGCCCTAATTACTAACCTTTTGTTTTACAGCCATGTGCTTAGTCTACAGAGCCACTGGACTCCTAGTCTTCCTTGTAGGCATATGGATATTATCCTTTCACAGACAGCATTGTACTTTAAGATTTGTTGTTGTTGTTAAGTGCTGTCAAGTCGGTTTTAACACATAGCGATGCTGTATAGGGTTTCTGAGGAGTGGCTATTAAGTATGAACCACTGACCTTGTAGTTCAAACCGACCTTGAAGTTGAGTTCTTATCCTATGGCGCCCTACCAAGACTCTTGAAAATCTCTTTTTTGACGATGACTGTGAAGCACCTTCCTCTCAATTTGTTGTTCCTGGCATAGTAAAGTCCATATGATTGTCTGATTCAAAATGGACATTACCAGTCCATTTCAGCTCATTAATGCCTAGAATATCAATCTTTATGGATTCCATTTCATTTTTGATGACTTCCAATTTTTCTTGACTCATAGTTGGTACATACCAGGTTATAGTGGTAAATGATGCTTGAAACTGTTTCTTCTTATTTGAGTTGTGCCCATCAGCAAATAAAAGTCCCAGAAACTTTGCTCCATTCACATCATTAAGGTCAGCTCTACTTTGAGGAGGCAGCTCTTTTGAGTTAGACAATTAAATATTACCTGAATGATATGTAA
>NW_006408682.1:5565748-5583489 GCF_000296735.1 Chrysochloris asiatica
TTCTCAGAGCTCTCTTTATCAAATGACGTTGATCTTGTAAACTGCCACTTTGTGGAATCTGTCAATGAATTTTACTGATTTTCTTGCTGAGTCTTAGGGATTTTCTAAGTATAGGAGCATGTCATCTGCAGATAGAGATTTTTACTTCGTCTTTGTCAATTTGGATGCCTCTAATTTCTCTTTCTTACCTTTAAACTCTGGCTAAGACTTCCATCCCAATGTTGGATTGTTGCTGGTGTTAGTGCCGTTGAGTCAGTTCCAACCCATAGTGACCATACATAGCGTTTCCAAGGAGCAGCTGGTGAGCTTGAACTGCTGATCTTGCAATTCAAATGGCTTTGAAGTCTGGAGCATTAACCCACAGCGCCACACAGGAGGACATTAAAAGGCATCCTTGTCTGGTTCCTATTTGCAAGGGTAATGGCTTCAGTTTCTCACCATTAAGAGTGATGTGGCCTATTGGTTTTGTATTATTGTGATTAAGTGCCGTCTAATGGGTTCCAAATCACAGCGAGCCTGTATAGGGTTTCCGATGAGCAACTGGTGGATTTGAACTGCCACCTTGTGCTTCCCAGTCCAGTGCTGATCCTACAGTGCCACAGCAGAAGTCCATATATATCTTTAAGTATGTTGAAGAATTGCCCTTATATTCCTGTTTTATTGAGCGTTTCTTATCAGGAGTAATGTGTTGAATTTTGTCAGAGGCCTTTTCTGTATCATTTAATAAGATCATATGATTCTTTTCTTTGTTTTGATGAGGTGACAAACTACATTGATTGTTTTTCTAACATTGAACCATTTCTACATAACTGGTATGAATACTAGTTGGTCATGTTGTATTATTTTTTTCCTATATTGTTAGATTCTACTGGCTAGGATTTTTTTTTGAGAATATTTGCATCTGTGTTCATGAGATATATAACTTTCTTTTCTATAACTTTCTTTTCTAGTGACGTCTTTGTCTGGTTTTGGTATCAGTTATGCTTGCTTCGTAAAATGAATTCAGGAATTTTTTTTTTAATCGTTTTCTGTATTCTGAAATTATTTGAGTAGAATTGGTGTTAGATCTTCTCTGAATGATAGAATTCACCAGTATATCCATCTGGGTCTAAACTGTTTTTAGTTGGGAGTTTTATAATGACTGGATTAATGGCTTCTCTTGTTATAGACCTATTCGAGTTTCTACTTCAGCCTGTATTTGTTTAGGTAGTTCACGTTGTTTCTAGAAATTTGTCTATTCTGGATTTTCAAATTTGTTGCAGTACATTCTTCATAGTATTGTTGTTACTCTATTAATCTGTTATTCTGTGATTCTGTAATTATTTGTCACCCATATAATTTATTATTCATGTTATTTCTATCTTTTGTTAGGTTTTCCAATAGTATGTCTATTTTATTTTCCTTTCAAAGAACCAATTTCTTGTCTTGTTGATTCTTTCTATTGTTTTTCTGTTTCCCATTTCATTTATTTTTTTCTCTAACCTTTATTATTTCCTTTATATGGTGGCTGTAGGCTTACTTTGCTCCTCTTTTTCTAATTGTTAGAGATGCTGTGTAAGTAGTTGGTTTTGTTTTTTCTTTTTGGACGTGTGTGTTTATTGCTATAAATTGCCCTCTGAGCAATGCTTCTGCTATATCTCAAAGTATGTTGTGTTTTCATTCTTGTTTGCTTCAAGGATTTTTTTATTTCATTTTTTATCTGCTCTATTATCTGATTTTAAGTAGGATGTTATTCAGTTTACATGTATTCGATTTTTTTTTCCTTTGATCTTCCTGTTGATGCTTTCTAATTTTATAATGTTGTGATCTGAGAAGATGTTTTGTGGTATTTTGATGTTTTAATTTTATTGAAGTTTGTTTTGTGGCCTAACTTATGGGGTATTCTGGAGAATGTTCCATGTGCACTGGAAACGAATATCTATTTTGTGGTTGTTGGATTGAGTGCTATGTATATATCTGTGAGGTCAAGGTGGTTGATTGTGTTGTTCAGTTCTGTGTCTTTGTTGAGTTTCTTTCTAGTTGTTCTATTTTTTCATTTAAAAAATGGTGTATTGAAGGAAGGTAGAATCTCCACTGAGTAGTATCCTATCTTTCTAGGTGGGGCTGATGAAATGAAATGTGGATAGGTCTCTTGGGCTATAATAGTAAATAATTGTTATCAGGACTGATTGTGAGGGTTGGAAATGTAAAGGTAGATGTTTTGTAGCAAGGAGGTGAGTGATTAACTTTTCAGTCTAGGAGCGGAGGTCCCTGGGACCATCAAGGGAGAAGAGCAGAAAGAGGGACCCTACCCAGAGAAGCATTGATGCCTGAGATGGAGGCAGAGATGATGACGTGGAGAGATAGAGAAGTTGGGGACTTTAGACACAGAGAGGGAGAGGGGCTGTGTGCTGATGACCGGGGGGCAGGCTTGTAGTGTATACCCTTTGGTTGGTTGATGATGAATGGAGGGGATTGTAAACATGGGAATGAAACAATATACAATAGGATGAATGTAAAACTAATGTTCTCCCATGTAAACTATCACATAATTCACAATAAAACATTAAATTAATTAATTAAAATGGTGTATTAAAATCTTATGGCGTAGTGCTATAGGATAAGCACCAGACTGTGAACCACAAGGTCAGTGGTTCATACCCACCAGCTGCTCCTTGGAAACTCTTTTCAGGATTGCTTTGAGTCAGAGCTGACTCAGCTGCACTCAACAACACTATTATTGTAGGGTTGTCTATTTCTTTCTTCAGTTCTACTAGAGTTTGATTTATGTATTTTGAGGCTCTTTCATTGGGGATATAGATATCTACTATAGTTATGTCCTCTTGTTCAATTGTCCCCTTAACCATGATAGAATGTCTTTCTTTGTCTGTTTTTTGCCTTAAAATCTAATTGAGCAGAGATTAAAATTGCCACTCCTGCTTGTTTTTTGATTGCCATTAGCTTGATATATGTTTTCCATCCTTTGATTTTTAATCTATTTCTGTCTTTGTGTGTAAGTTGTGTCTCTTGTAGACAGCATATTAAAAGATCCTGTTTTCTTATCCATTCTGCTATCCTCTGTCTCTTGACAGATGCATTTAATCCATTTACACTCAGTAGAATTATTGACAGGTATGAATTGATTGTCATTTTGCTGTGTATTTTTTTGTGGTTTTATAGGTTGCTTTGTTCCACCTAAATTTCTGCACTGAGTTCATTTTGTTGGTGGATTTTATTTGCACTTCCATTTCTGTTGTGTTCATGTTTAATAGGCCTTGCTGATTTTGAGACTTGTACTTTTGTCCAAAAATAAAAGATTATATCTCTTAAAGTACTAAACTGAATGAACTCTATGGTTGAGATGTAAACCTTCCTTAAATGAATAAGTGGTAGAGCCAGATTTGAATGAAGATGATGTCTATATAAAACTAATTTCTCCAACCAACAACATGTTAATATAATGAGCCAGTGCATGGGGAAAACTAGCTAAACAAAGTTTTGGGTATGATCTAATCAACAGCTCTGAGTGCGAATCTTCCCTTTCATGTGAACTGTTCTACTGGTTATTTCTCCCTCCCCTTCAGCCATTTCAACCTTGGACATACGGCAGAATTAATTATCCCTACAGTTCTACAATTAAGTAGAAGAAGTCCACAGATTACTTGATTCTCTCTAGTTCTGTGTGTTCCTGCCCCTCAAAACAGCTGTCTGAATGAACGTTTTTGAGGGAGCTGGCTCAGATTTCAGAAGACCTATACTGAATAGCAACTCACATGAAACCATCCCCTGTTTATGGGGAACAGGCATAAACAAGGCAACCTCTAACCAGTTGCATGTTGCCTGTGTGATGGTTAATTTCATACATCAGCTTGGTTGGGGTGTACTAGATTGGATGTTACTGGGAAGGCATTTTGTAGATATGATTGACATTTATAATCAGTTGACTTTCCGAAAAGGAAATGACCCATATTAATGGGAGTGGATCTCTTCCAATCAGTTGAAGGAAAAAACTGAGGCTTCCTGGAGAAGAAGTTCCTCAACCTCATGACTGTAGCATAGCAATCCAGTCCCTGCCTGAATTTCGAACCTTCAATCCTGACTCTTAGTGTGACACTGTAGGATTAGCATTGGACTGCTAACCACAAACCCACCAGCTGCTCCTTGGAAACCCTATGCAGGGTCCTTATGAATCAGAATTGACTCCATAGTATTTAACAACAACAACAACAATAACAACAATTCTGCCCTAGGGATTTCTGACTTTCCAGAACTTAAGCACTGGACTGTTAACGTTGAAGTTGGTAATTCAAACCCACCAGCTGCTTGATGGGAGAAAGATGAAGCTTTCTGCCCCATAAAGATATATAGCCTCAAAAACCCTATACAGGTCACTATGAGTCGGAATCAACGTGATGAGAGGGGTACAATCACATGAGGCAATTCCTTAAAATAAAATGTTCTTATCTTTCTATACATACTACTGGTTCGGTTTCTCTGAAGAACCATGACAACTCCAGATACCACGGTTCCTACTCTTTGCACATCACCTAACCTTTGTGAAGCAGATCATTTATACAATGGAATTTTCTTCCCAACTATGGCCACAGCCTCCAGAAAAGGTTCCCTCCCTCTTTGAAGGTATTTCTTGCAGACAGAGATGTATTCAAGGGTAATTTATGAAACTTGAGCCCCAGGGCACTTTCTTCACTGAGTGACTTTCAAGCTCTTGTATCTTTTATTCTTTTCTTAAAGAAGGCTTCCTTAGTTGTGTGGACTTCACATTCCATAAGACCGAGATCTGCCCCTGCTCAACACTTTAGGTGTTGCTGCCAAACTGTCTGATGCTTCAAGCTTCTTTTCCCTTTGCATGGCACCCAGGGTCTCTGATGGTTAACTTTTTTGTATTATCATGGATAGGTGATGATGCCAAATTGCTTTGTCCCACACTTATCTAGTAATTATTATGATTTATTGCTGTTGTTAAGTGTCACAAAGTTGCTTCCAAATCATAGCAACCCTGTAAAGGGTTTCTGAGGAGCAACTGATGCGTATAAATTGTCCAGCTTGTGGTTCGAATTCAGGGCTAATGCTACAGTACCGCACCAGGAGACATAAAGTAATTTACCTGGGATTAAATAAATTTGGCTCAAGAAAAGCAGATTACCCTTCATCATTTAAGGAGATCTCTATCAATCAGTTGCAGATCTTCAGAGCAAAAAGGGTGTGTTCTGCTTCCAGACTATAAAATAGACATGTGACCAGAACTCACTGATTCTTCTCCTCACATGACCTATGAATTGTGGAGCACAAGCCTGTAAGAGTCTCTACCTTACACGATTTATGGATTTTGATTTTGCCGCTTCCCACTATCATGTGACCTACCCCATTCCTTGAAGCGATTCTCTATCATAGCTATTTAAGTATCTATCTAAAAATCATTTTTCATCTCTGTCTACCACCTGGCATTTAATTACGATTCTTTCTCTCAGCCCTGGCCCTCCTCTCCGTACTTGGATTTGAATTCCCAAACCCACTTTTCTTGGGTGAGAGAGACCCTGTATTGATTCTCCTTCACTCTTGGACTATGGCAGCAGGAAAGACCCACCAAGTTGTGGTTCCTACAACCTAGCCCTGTCTGTTTGCTGGAGCAAGGAGGTCAAATACCTAATTTCCTGTCCAGTCCTGTGCCCCAACCCTCAGCGTTTAGGACCCATGTGCCAATGTTTATAAGAAGCATCTTTGTCCACACCCCATGATCTAGAATGCAGGAAACACAGCACAGACATTGTCTTAAAGCTGCTTTCAACTTTCAGGTTGTGCATGAACATTTTTGTTGTTGTTAGGTGCCATCGAGTCAGTACCAACTTATAGCAACCTTATGCACAGCAGAACGAAACACTGCCCAATCCTGTCCCAACCTCACGATCATTGCCATGCTTGAGCCCATTGATGGCGCCACTTGGCCAATCCATCTCACTGGGGATCTTCTTCTTTTTCTCTGACCCTCTACCTTACCAAACATGATATCCTTCTCCAGGGACTGGTCTCTCCTGACAATATGTCCAAAGTATGAGAGATGAAGTTTGGCCATCCTGGCCTCCAATGAGTACTCTGGCTGTACTTCTTCCAACACAGATCTGTTGGTTCTTTTGGCAGCACATGGCACTCAAAAGCATCAATTCTTTTATGGTCTTCCTTATCCACAGTCCAGCTTTCACATGAACCTATGGAACTGCAAAGGAAAGGAAAGGAATTGTGCTATCCATATCCATATCTAGAACATTAATGGTGGTGGAATTTTGTAATAAATGTATAAAGAAAATATTTCCTTTTTTCTACCTTGGACTTTGGCCAGGAGAAGTGTGGAGAAATTCTTCAGTGAATAATCATTTATATATTTCAGCAATTGTTCATTCTGGAGTCTAAAAGTCTCTTACATGAATAATTTTCTCATCTTTATGCAGAATTTTTCCACATTTTTGTTGACTACAATATTACTAATCTAATTTCCTATTTAAAAACTCATTTCCAGCATTGCAGAGCTGAAAGGTGCTACCGACCATTTAGTCTTCAATTTACATACAACAAATGCTGTAATCTGATGGGGGCTTTTACACAAGGGTGACTGCAAGCAATTACATGGGCCAAGAAATATTTCAGTCCAGAGCTTTGCACTGTGTTAATTTCATCTGTTGAACTCCCATTGAGATTTCTCCTATTGTTGAATTGCCTATTGATGTGGATTTAGAGAGGAAAGTCCACCAAATACATCAGTTCAATGTCATAATGCTGTTTGTGCTTGAATGTTTTCCTTTTAATTATTACTTGGGAAACTGGGCTTTACTAGGGGGAAAAAGGCAATAGCCTAGAAAAAAAAAAATTATGTACTATGAAGGAGTAGAACATTCTGCAAGTGAAATATTGGTTTGCAAAGGCCTGGGAAATGCTTTGAAGTCACAATACAAATTTAACTAGGACTCTGAGGTGAACTGTCCATGTTGTCATTGTTGTGGTTAGGTGCCATCGAAGAGTGGTGGAGCTGTTCCTAGTGGATGACTTATATGGAGGAAGCAAGTGCCCTGAGCTGCTTGTCTAGGGACTTCATGACTACTGAGGATGGAAGAGGGTCAAGAGATTTCAGAATCCAGCTCTAGGTCATGGGTAAATAGAGCCTTAGATACAGCGAACTCAGTATGATTAAACTAATGGACCTTCACTCATCATCTATCCATTTTATATTTCAAACACCATTGGATGAGAACTTCAGTTTCTCCATATCCCAACTGTTGTTGTAACTAGCCGACTCATAGTAACCTCAGATCCAATGGAACAAAGCTAGGCCTGGTCCTGTGCCATTCCCATGATTGACTGCCAGATCTTTGTTGTGAGTCCATCTTAGTCAGAAAGCTCTAAAACCTGTTCAGCATCATAGCAACACAAATCTTCCACTGACAAAAGACTCAGTATGAGAAGCATGGGCTAGGCATTGAGCCTTTGCACCCTGGTAGCGTAGTGGTTACGAATTGGGCTGCGAACCACAAGGTCAACAGTTCAAAACTATCAGCTGCTCCATGGGTTAAAGATGAGGCTTTCTGCTCCCGTAAAGATTTGCAGCCTCGGAAACCCTGTTCAGGGTCGCCATGGGTCGGAACTGACTCGACGGCACTTAACAACAACAACCCTTCCTCCACAGGGCCAGCTATCAGGACACCTGCCTGTCCCCTCAACTCAATGTTGATACCTTTGGAACAAGAGCAACCTTGATGATACTTGGTGTTGTTAAGTCTCGCTGAAAACCCGTGGATGGCAATGTAGTCATCTCATGTGGAACAGGCTGTTGCTTTTGTTAAACAGCTCTCCCTAGAAAAGGTAGTGAGCTATAGACATTGCTCCTTTATCATTTTCCTCATGAGAGGTTTCAATTCCATCTACTTCGACTTACCCAAATCCTCCCCAAATGTATGCATCTGTCAGAAAGGAGGATTACAGAAAAGAGCTCACTTGCTGCCAGAAAGCTCGCCTTGCATGCTTTGCCCCTTTAAGATGGCCAGCCACCCACCTTGCTTTGGCCTGATTCTGACTGCATACTCTAACTCCAGTGCCCCTCAGAGCAGACAGGCAGAGAAAGCACTCCTGCTATTTCCCTTTGACCAGTCTTTACTTCAGAAACCTTTTTAACCTAATTTTTTCTGACACTTTCTATCGGCATTTGAAAATGTGGTGATTGAGAGAGCAAATCTGTGCTCCACAACATACCTCCCAAATAGAGAAGATTATTACATATAATCCCTACCCGGAGTCTCAGACCTGAATGGCGCTGAACACTGTAGAGGATTGAGAAGAAAACACTGGACTGTTAAATGTGTGTGCCCAGAAAATGTGGTGGCTCAATTTTCTAGTTTACTGCATGCACATTTTCCAAATACCAAACAAGAAGTCATATTTTATTGCCTCTTTTCACAGCTACCTAGAGCCAACCATTACTTTCATTGGCATTTTTGTCCCAATCCCTTGGCTTCCTTTTGGGAAATTTTGGGTTAATCTGTGTTTGTGTATTTATGCCCATGGTTTTCTGTAGACTAATCTTATGGAATAGATGCTAAGAGAAGAAATCAGAAATTACAAGTGGATGTTTGCAATCACAAATTCCCTGTCTGAGGTGTTCTTTGAAATTGGGGTTGTGGACCCTGTAGCCCAAATGACATCAAGGTTCTCCAAAATCCAAGGAGAAGTTTGGGAATTTAACTCTTAGTAGGAAGAGATTCAGAAATATGTCAGAAAACCTACCTGAAATTCAGGGATCAGGACCTAAAACTTGGTGAGGCCAAGAAGCCTATGGGACAGAGCTCTCTGACTGAAATCTCCCTTTCCAACAGCAAAGGGAGTGGAAGTCAACTGAAGTTAGGTTTCCCACAGTCTGTCTTAAAAGCACTTTAATCTTCTTGGGAATATTCCTGTATTTTGTCATACACCAACTGGTACCACAGGAAAAAGATGAAGCTGTCTGCTCTCATAAAGATTTACAGCCTCAGAAATCCATGCAGACTCGATGGCGCCCATCAAATACAGCAACGACAAGACTGGTACCAGACTGCACAAAGACTGTGGCATCAGGATTAGGAGCAGACTCATTAACCCCCTGTAATATGTAGAAGGTACAAACTTCCTTGCTGAAAATGAAGAAGACTTTAAGTAGTTGCTGATGAAAGTGGAACACCACTAATATGGATTACATCTCAACTTAAAGAAAGCAAAATAGTCACAACTGGATCAATAAGCAACATATGATATGAAAAATTGAAGTCAATAATTTCATTCCAACTTGGATCAACAATCGATAACCCTAGAAGCTGTAGTCAAGAAATCAAACACGACAGGTTGATGTTGCTGTGTGCCATTGAGTCAATTTTGACTCCTAGTGACCCTGTATAGGGTTTCCGTGGAGCAGCTGATAGGTTTGAACCACTGGCTTTGCAGTTAGCAGTCCAATGCTTATCCCATAGTGCCACAACAATGTATACCATTGAGAAAATCTGCTGCAGAAGGCCTCTAAAGTTTTAAAAAGCCAAGGTGCAACTTTGATGACTAAAATACACCTGACCCATGCTTTTCAATCACCTCATAATGTAAGTGGAAGTTGGACAATGAAAAGCAAAATACGACAGAAGAAGCATTGATTCACTTGAATTATGTTGGCAAAGAGTATTGAATGTTTACTATGTACTGCCAAAACCAAACACATTAGTCTTAGAAGAAATAGAACTGGAATGTTCCATTGAAGTAGGCTGGTAAAACTTTGTCTTGCTTATGTTGGATGTGTCTTTCAAAGAAGCCAGTACCTAGCTAATCAGTGCCCTTCATTCAGTCTTCATTGAACTACTGAACACTGACTTTGCGTGAGGCAATTATGTCTTGGAAGGAAAAGCTGGGCCATGAGAAACAACATTTTGCTGTTTACCCTCAAAGGACAAATCTTGAGAGACTCTTGTGTAAACAATACTTTTTAATAAATAGGATTAGGGACCAGGGTCTGATTCCCTAGTAATGTACCTCATGCACAGATATCACATGTTTGTTAGATATACTTTACATGTTGTTATGATACTGAGCAGGTACAACGGAGCTTCAAGACAACACAGACTAGAAAGAAAGGCTCTGTGATATACTTCTGAAAATCAGCCAGTGAAAGTCTTGTGGTGATATCACAACAGCTGGATCTTCAACTGAGCGTTGGGATGACGCAAGATCAGGCAGCATTTTCTTCTATTGTGTGTGGGATCACCGGGAATATGGGACCAACTCAGTGTGAGCTAACAATGTAATAAAATAGATCTACATACTTTAAGGAGCTCTGGTAGTGTAGTGGTTACGAATCAGGCTATGAACTGCAAGGTCAGCAGTTCGAAACTACCAGCTGCTATGCAGGAGAACGATAAGGCTTTCTGCTTCGGTAAAGATTTACAGCCCTGGAAACCCTGTTCAGGGTTGCTATGGGTTGGAACCAACTCGACGGCACTTAACAACAACAACACATACTTAAAGAACTGAAATGAAACATACATTCAGCCATTACCAAGAATACGATGGTCCATATCTTAGTTATTTAATACTGTTATAGCAGAAATAGCACAAGTGGATGGCTTTAACAAACAGAAATTTATTTTCTCATAGCTTAGGAGGCTACATGTTCAATTTCAGAGAATTGGCTTTTGAAGAAGACATTTTTTTTGTTGTTGACTTTGGGAAGGTCCTGGTCTCATTTGAACATTTTTAATACCAATATTCCTTGGAGATCTCCACACACCTGGGCATCTTCCCCAGGATCTAAGTGCTTCACAGTGCAGGGACTCCAAGTCCCAAGGACAAACTCCAGTCCTGGCTCTTCTGTCTTGGTGGTCGTAGGTCCCTCTTTTATCTGCTCAAGTCTCTGTCCTTTTAGTTCTTGTAAGATGAAAGGTATTGTGTGTCACACCCTTGGGTATCTTCCATAAATTGGATCAGGGTGGTGGTAGGATTAAGGGAGGGGTTGGTTGATTGGTTGGTTATGTACCGTGGAGTTGGTTCTGACTCATAGCATCCTTGCATAGATCTTTATGGGAGCAGAAAGCCTCATCTTTCTTCCGAGGAACAGCTAGTAGTTTCAAACTGCTGACCTTGAGGTAGCAGCCCAACTCTTAACCACTACACTATCAAATGATTATACCCTTAATCCTCTTATTGATTTATCACATCAAACCACATCATGGGGGCTACCTACATGTCATCTTCCAGACCACTGAGAATCCTGGCCCAGTCAAGTGGACACAAAACCTTAACTATCCCAGTCCATTCTCCACGTTTGGGATCGTCCATTTCTGCTGTCCACCAGGTATGAACAGCATAATCAGAGCGAAAGAGGAAATTGTTCTCCATGAAGGTAGTGATCATGGCAGTTTGTATCACCACATTCACTACATATCAGATGAGGTATTTAATTCAATCAAGACAATTCCATTTGCTTAGCTAGGTTGGCTGAGACGTGACAGATGGCTGGGTTCTGGTCAATGAAACATGTGGTAGAGTGTTGGGGGCAGAGATCAAGGAAGAGAGAGCTCCTTTTGGGTTTCTGAAGATTGTCCTATCTGAGACGATGCCTGGAGCTACTATCATCATCTTGTAACTGTCTTGATAATGAGATCTGCAAACACACGCAGGAGGGCAGAGCGGGAGAAGAGCGCAGAAGCCAAGCCATGTCCTGCTACACTCTGCCTAGAGCTGTGTTCTACCTCCTAGTGAGCAAAATCATTTCCTTAGTTATTAATACAATTTGAGTTGGGGCTTTCAAAGGCATCCTAATGAATAGAGACATAAAATGTCAGAAGTGTGCATTTAAACAGTCTCTTCCTTAGGGAAGAGAAGAACACATTTATTATTTTTCTTTCAGTGTCTGACATTGGGGTTCCAGTAGGTGTGACGGGAGTTAAGCAGTGAGAGGTAATGAATAGCAGTCCTGGTTCCTGGTTTGGACACTTTAAAATTTCTTGAAACATTCTAAACCATGGCAGCGTGTTATTGACAAGAGTATAGCTTTGCAAGCTGACTTTTAGAATGGGGTTGACACGTTGTCTGCTTGGGCTGTTCCTTTTAACTCCAACCCTTTTGACTTGAGCTTGCCACGACATAGACTCTTTCATTTCTTCAATAAATATTTACTGCTTTCACTGCTCTGGAAGTCTTCTCTGTGCATCCTTTGAAATACAGTTCTTGCTGCTAACTTGATGATTCTTTTTCACCATTCAGATTTTTCATCAAAAGAGTCTGATTAGCATATTTCATATTTTTTTTGAGGCAGACATCATTGACCTGCAGAGAGATAGACATGGCTGTGTATTGTCTGTTGGCCTATAATCCCATATCATGTAGCTGGGGAGAGGCAAGTGCCTGCTTGTCTGTAATGTCTGCCGATTGTCTTTGCCAACACTCTCAATACCCATGGAGTCTCCCTTCTCAGCTACAATTTTATTGCCTCCTAGATTATAAGATCCAAGAGAGCAAGGATTACATTTTTCCCCAACCACACAGTTTTTCTGTGCCCTGTGTGAAGTGGATTAAATTTGCCAGGCATTGTTAAGTGTAGGATGTAAGTACTGCATACCGCATGGCCTCATATATTGTCAAGTCTGCTGCAAACGACTTCTTTAAAGTTCTAAAAAAGGAAAGATGTCACTTTTATGACTAAGGTGCACCTGACCCAAGGCATGGTCTTTTCAATCATCTCACATGCAGGCTAAATCTGAAAAATGGAAAGAAATTTATGTGGTCTAATTGTCGTGTGGTGTTAAGGAGCTCTGGTAGCGTAGTGGTTACGAATTGGACTGTGAACCATAAGGTCAGCAGTTCGAAACTACCAGCTGTTCCGCAGGAAAAAGATGAGGAGTTCTGCTCCCGTAAAGATTTACAGTCTCTGAAACCCTGTACAGGGTCGCTGTGAGTCGGAACCGACTCCATGGTACACAGCCACACCACCACCAATTGTGGTGTTGGTGAAGAATATTGGATGTGCTATGGACTGCCAGAAGAATAAACCAATCTTTCTTGGAAGATGTACAGCTAAAATTCTTCTAAGAAACAAGGAGGTGAGACTTCATTTCACTTACATTGGACATGTAATCAGAAAGGACTAGTCCTTGGAGAAGGTAAGGCCAAGGTAAGGAAGAAGGCCAGTAAAAAAGAGGGAAACTCTCTATGAAATGGATCGACACTGTAGCCACAACCAGGAGCTCAAACAGACCAAGGATCATGAAAATGGTGGGAAACAAGGTAATGAGCATTTAGTTCTATTCTGCTTAAAGTTACCATTTCCAAGGTATACTAATGTATGGTCGTGGTGGTGATTATGTGTCGTGGAGTTTGTTCCAACTCAGCAACTCTGTATAGGAGTTTCCAAGGCTGTAAAATCTTTACAGGAGCAGAAATCCTCATCTTTCTCCTGTAGAACCTCTGGTAGTTTTGAACTGCTGACCTTGAGTTTAGCAGCCCGACTTGTAATCACTATGCTACTAGAGCTCCTTTTACTGATGTGTAGGTGCTATAGTATAAACAAACACAGGTAGTTCTCAAGGAAGGGACATCTTACCAAACTTGAGGTTCACAGGAATATCCTAGAGTGAATCTAATGTATTCATCTCTCTAGAGTAAATCGAGACTGGCAGTTGGGATCATGAGACTGGAGGGAGAGAAATGAGGAATCATTTCTGCCTTTTCTTCCCATTGAGAATCCATCAAGAGTCCCCAATGGTGTGTATCCAGGGACTGTTCTCACCCTGCTGTGTCTCTCCTCCCAGACAGTCATAACCAAATCCAATCCCAGCACATTTACCTCATGGTAGTGACCTGGCTGCTAGCTTCCAGAGGGAGGACTTCAAGCTGTTGGAAAGAGCAGAACTTTAAGGACATCATGTGACACCCACTAACATATGTCAAGCAGCATAAAGGAAGTGCTTCCAGAAAACGAAAAAGTACAAGGAGGCCTGAGATTGTGCTGGGACAATCTGCGCTCTACAGATTGCGGCTGCGACAGTGATGGCAATTCTGGTTCTTCCAGAACAATACCTTCTGGGTCGCCCACATCTTCACCTGATTACTTGTGGGTCTTCCGCTCTGTTATGGCGCTGTGTGATGGGACCCCACCCTGCATCCACTTGCCTTAGGGTGCCAGGGGTGCTGTGGCCAGGAAGGAGAACCCCATATGGAGTGTTTGCCTTGGCTACCTCTCTGAGTCAAGGGCACAGCATGTGTGTGGGGGGAGGCCCTGATTCAGAACTTGGAATTTGGATTTTTCTGTTAATCTGGTGTTTTTCCTCCCGGCTGCACAATAATATTGTTTTGGTTGCTAAGAAACCCTCTTTTAATTGAACATTGGGATGAGTGGCTATTGTACAATAAGAAACCATGCAGATGTCGGGAGAATAGCAGAGTGTCCAAGTAACAATCAGGCATTTCTCACAACAAGCATGCTGTAATATACATGTGTCTTTCCTGATTTTCCTCACAGGGTGCTGAGACATTGATTTGTGATAGCAAATGCAAAGTTCCTCCCCAGGTCTGCGACATAACCCTGTGGCTCACTATTGACGCCTCAGCTTGGTTTTATAGGCTGATATCTTGCGGACTATTAGTCTGAATGAACCACTATCCTAATAATCAGGTCATTATAATGGTGCATTAGTTTGATGTGGGGTCATGAAATATTGTTGCCCCAATAAAGCTAGCTGTCTATTATGGGCCTGATCGCCTAATCCCTGCTTAACAGAAGCATCCTTGGTTTCTTTTGTCTTAAGGAGTACCTGATTGATGATCTCTTTGGAGAGAGGACTTTAGTGTCATTTAAAATGTGAAGATTAAAGTTTAATATTCCTAATAGTAATTGCTTTCTATTTTGTTTTTCACAATTGAGAGACATTGCTTAGCAAAGTCTCTAGGGAGATGAGAGAGACAGGAGAAATAATCCTAGCTCTGAATGCCTTGATAAAATTAATGTGTTCTTTTACTTTAGAGACAGAAGGAGGTTCAGGTATTGTTTGCTATGCAATTTTCTAACCCAAGGATATAGTGGACTGCATGATTGGGTTCATGTCTATTTGCTAAGAAATCAGATATAAGCATAGGTCGAGGTGAAGGTGTCAATTAGTATGAGACCTTAGGTGGATGTTTTGTTTCTCACCTTGATAGGCTGCTTTTACTGTGAAAAATGTGGCCTGAATAACATGACAGTAGTTCCAGCTATTTTAGTGGTGAGAATTGGGATGGTGTCTTTTAAAAAGGAAGTTGTACCTCTCGCGTCTCCCCTGTTAGCAGGAGTCATGGGTGGTATTCCATCATTGTCAACTAGGGTTCTTTGATGGCAAGCAACAGAAACTCTGCAGACCTTAATCTGCAACAACACTTAATGAAATGCTATTGTTTGGCTCACATATCTAAAGAAAAATTTGATCAACCAGAATATTGGAAAGACAGGAAATAGGGAACTTATGATGCCAAAATCAGAATAGCCTAGCTTCAATCATTTCTTGTAGTCTTCTTACGGGTTTTAAGATTCACGTATCAGGACAGAGTAATTTATTCAATTGCCTACAGCGACAGCTGCACAGTTTTATGTAGGAGCGACTTAGGATATATGATTTGGTTAGCAGGTTGACTATAGCACGCATGTTACTTGGAGTTATTTGGGGAGTGAGTTAATGATTTTTCAGTGATTCACTTAACAACAGCAACCACACCTGAAGTCACTTACCTAATACTGTAAAGACTCTATGCCTACCGCTTGACTTCTTGGTAGTGTAGGACGTATTGACTTACACATGTGGGTAGGAGAAAATAACATCATCTTCCTATCCCATCTTACTACACACATCATTCTCTAGAAGTGTCTAAGGCCTCACATTATAGCAGTTCATTTACTTTTCTGGATCAGTGCCTGATCTCCCCATGGCAGACATCTACCTACTTCAAAACCCTTTTGCTGGTAGAAGCCACTTCTCATTTAAGAGTTGAAAAATGCCGAGCATTTACTTTGGTATTCTTTTCGGTTACCAATTATGGACAATTCAGTGCAAGGGGAACTCTGAGGAAATCTTTAATCTCTAATACAGATATAATGTTTGGGACTGTAGTAACCATTTTGATACTGTGCGGGGACAAGGTCAAGATGAAAAGTCAATAAAATGAAATGGCAGATTGTAAGTTTTTGATGACTTTTTTGTCCTGCTGAATTATGCCCACCTGAAATAACCTACCTCTAAGATTCCTGGTGTGATGCTGTAGGTTAAGCACTGGATTGCGAACTGTAAGGTTGATGGTTCAAACCCACCAGTCACTCCTTGGAAAGTCTGTGCAGGTTGCTATGAGTTGGAACTGACTGGACAGCACTTAACAACAACAACAGGATGCTTGCAGAACAAAATAATAAATACCCCTAGCATTTAAAGGAGCCCTGGAGGGACAGTAGATTGAGAGCTCACATGCCAAGAGAAAGGTTGGTGACTGTAATTCACTAACCCTCTCTATGGGGAAAAGGTGTACCATTGTGATTCCATAACAACTGGAATCTGTACGGTGCTTTGATTAGAGGATCCATGTCAGTGAGGATTGACTCAATGCCAACAGGGTTGGTTTTGAGTTCTTCAGCTGATCCTCAGAAACCCTATATGGCTTGGAACTGACTCGATGACACTTCATACCACAAGCAACTGGATCCCTATGAATTAAAATGGATTCAATGCCAAGAAGGTTAGTTCTGAGTTCTTTGCATGTAAACTATTTTAATAAGGTTATGATATGTGTAGTTGAAGCATCCTAATTCACACACTGAGAAAATGGTCAGATGACTGTGGGGGACAGGGTTACCTGGGAGTCAAGTCCAGGAGAAAGACCACACAGCTATGCAGATGAAGATTGTTCAATGAGAATTCCTCAATGAGAATTCCTTAGAGAAGTCAGGCTTAGTCAGCAACCTTGTTACCCATCAGCTTCCTCTTCTGACTCTTCCCTCCTGAGCAGTTGGTTAGATGTTTTCTGCCTGCATCCTTTCTATCAACCCTACTTAAGGTTGAGGGATCGTCTTGTGAGTTTACTCTTTAGTGAGACCTCTTCACTGTCTCAGAAAAATGGGAAGGAGACTGTCATGTGGTCTTGCCTGTCCCTAAGACTCAGCAGGCTACTTCACTTTTCACCAAGGCTGAAGCCACTTGCCATTTCCCCACCTGCTGATCTTGACGTTTGTCTCTGCACTCAGATACAACAGCAGAAAGGTGGGACGTAAGGATTTGACATCAACTCTCTTTCACAGCTTTCATCATGGGTTACATCTGGTCCTAATAACCATGTTTTCACATGTTCCTGGAACCCAGTTCTGCTTTTGTACTAAGTAAGAAGAGGGGATTGGATGTTGGTCAAACTATAAGCAGTCTCTGTGGCATCTTGGTCTTCTCACCTTTTGACACGGATGCTGAGACTGGCAGGACAACTACCTTTCCTCTCTTTTGGTACCTTCCTGATGCTATCTGACTTTGCTTCCACTTTCACTATCCTTCTAGTAGATTATGTGGTCCTGAGCTTGTCCCACTGCAGTGAAAAGAACTAGTGTAAGAGCCAAGTTTCCTCATGATCTATTGTTGTTGTTGTGTGCCATGGAGTCGATTCTGACTCATTGCAACTCTGCACAGGGTTTCCAAGGCTGTAAATCTTTATGGGAACAAAAAGCCTCATCTTTCTCCCACAGAACA
>NW_006408682.1:5583589-5584945 GCF_000296735.1 Chrysochloris asiatica
ACTCTGCACAGGGTTTCCAAGGCTGTAAATCTTTATGGGAACAAAAAGCCTCATCTTTCTCCCACAGAACACCTGGTAGTTTTGAACTGCTGACTCTGAGGTTAGCAGGCCAATTCGTAACTACTACGCTACCAGATCTGTACTATCCAATAATAGCTCTCTGGACTGCCACTGGCTGTGATTTGCCGTAACACAGTACAAGGTTCTGAGCATCTCTAGCTTCAGCAGTACCCAGATCGGTATGAATAGTAGCAAGAGGCATTTCCCAGGGTGTGGTCATGAAAGTGGCATTGTGCTCTACACAAGATGGCCTGTAGTGGTGACCTCAGTAGGCATGGAAATGGATCTTAGTCATTTGGGTTCCTGAAGAGAGCCATGTAAATGATATGAAATGGCAAAAGGTCTTCAAGTGAGTCCAGCTGGAGGAATAAAATTAATGAGTGAAACCATCTTAAGGACAATTTACGGACAACTTCAGTGTGCTTCCTTCTGATTTGGGCATCCAAAACTACAAGAGAAGCATGAGACACAGCCCCTATCATCACAAAGCTGGTGGTCCTTCATATATGTCCATTATGAAATAGTAATAATATTTTAAGCTCACTCTTCTAGAGAAATATGAATATATTAAACAAGCTACAGGTAATTTGATTTTCCCAAAGAATATTTTACATCAAAGGACTGCTAAATATGGATTTACCTCAGAAAGAATAAATGAATTTTCCACCATCTCTATTGAACATTTGTTTTTAGAATCTCAACCTTCTATTTGTGTTTAGGCTAGGTATAAAGTCTGACTTTCGACTAAGAAATTAGAAGGCCATTTCGTTTTCTTCTCTTCCTGCCATGTGTGGTACAGCTAGAGGACATAAGCCTAGGAATCAGAAGTTCTTCCCTGGGATTCTGAATTTTGAGGAAGTGAATCAAATACATAGGGAGAGTTGGAAATATATCTTTGATGGTAGGAGTCTCGTGGAGCCTGTATCTGAGAGGCCAGAGTGATGGTGGTGGTGATGGTGGTGACATCAAACAAGATGATTCTGAACTATGTACCTTGGCTCTGTTCCCTACTCTCTAGAGTCCAGCCCGTTTGCCTAGTCTAGTTTTCAATCATAGATTCTATGGGATTACCTGATAGTCCTTAAATTACATTTCTATACACTTTAAATTGGCTAAACTTGCTATTTGTTTTTTATTTTTTTAAATTTATTTTATTTTAAGGTTTTTGTTGTGGATTGAGTGAAAGTTTACAGGGTATATCATCAGTTTTACATTCAACAAATCATATACCTTGTTTCATTACATTGATTATAATCCCCTCCATGTACCATCAGTTAACAGTATTTCTCTCTGTCC
>NW_006408682.1:5586205-5596155 GCF_000296735.1 Chrysochloris asiatica
TCAGGAGGAAAGAACAGTGAGGAAAACCAAGAAGGTAGGAACAAGCAAGCTGTAGAAGTGAGAGTGAAGAAAGCACCTGATTGTACCAGCAGCGATGCACTGGGGAGTAGTAAATGGAGAGTAGCAACCAGGCTGGAAGAAGCCTGAGAAACAGGCAGAGGAAGTAAAACATAACTCAGCAGAGGAGCCACTGAGGATTTCTCCATAGAGAAACGACTAGGTGGAAGCAGAAGTACTAAAGGTAAGTCAGGCAGTTATAAAATCCCCACTGCTCTGTGTCAATTCTACTCATACTGACTCTGTGGAACTGCTTCATAGGGTTTCCTTACAGAACCTCATCTTTCTCTTGTGGAATGGCTGGTGGATTTGAATTGCTGATTTGTGGTTCATAGCACAGTGCTTAGCCTGTTGTACCACTAGTGTTCCTTAGGCAGTAGTCCTAATAAAAAACAACCCCAACTCCTAAATCTCAGCTTGGGAAACTAGATGTCAGAATGGTGCCTGGCGAGATACCTACTGGTGTATGATGTGCCAGTGTTTGTGAGTGCCAGTTATTATTGGGTACTTATAAACTTGGAGGATGTTCTAATCCCATGGTGAATAGCATGTTAATACAATGGTTAACAGTGTACTAAGGGGCAGAGTTAATACAATGGGTAACATTTACAGAGGGGTATGTTAGACTGGAGGAAGGAAGAGGGCTCTCATGGTTTTAACCTTGTCACCATGGAACTGGCCTCCTTAAAAGGATGAGATTCCCAGAGAGTTTAAACCAGCTTGGACATTCTGTCTGCCAGCCAGGGAAAATATAAGTGAAAAGCCACTCTTGGTGAAAAGGGAGGATTTGACTTCAAAGGTCAATTTAATTTCTATGAATCTATCAGTCAAAGAAATAAGGAGCTTTCAGATTCCTAAAATAAACAACACACCATGTATTTCTAAGAAAAATACTGACAGTCAAAACAACAATGTGCATTTGTAAGAATGTGTATTTGGTAAGCATACACATTAAACACAATAGAATGCCTTTTTATGAGGAGTCAGGAACTAGGGATAGGGTATGGGCTTAAAAGGGAACACATAATTAGTTGAGAGAGAGGAAAGAAAAAATTAGATCCAAATGCAGATTTTTTGGGTACTGTTAGATAAAGGACATGGAATAGTTGAATGATAGTTTCTGATTGAGTTGATAGAATAAACTCTTCTTTGGTTAGCAATGGGAATTTTACTTTTAAACTCTCACTATTTTGAATAATACCAGACTAGGGCTGTAAATATTTCCTTTATGTTGTTGTTGTTGTTGTTGTTAAGTGCCATCGAGTCAGTTCCGACCCATAGCGACCCTGTACAGGGTTTCCGAGGGTGTAAATCTTTACGGGAGTAGAAAGTCTCATCTTTCTCCCGCGGAGCGGCTGGTAGTTTCGAACCGCTAACCTTAAGGTTTGCAGCCCGATTCGTAACCACTATGCTACCAGAGCTGTAAATATTTCCTTTATACTATGACATTATTATTTATTAAAGCAATCAAGATAAGAGCCTTGGTCCTGATACTGCCATATCCCCACTGGATCACTCCCTGAGAACTTCATAAGTTATATTACTATATGTCCACATTTTATTGTAGTTCTCTATTCATGATAATATTTGAGAGAAAATAGAATTGATTTATGAATTTGCTTTAGTAGGTTCTTCTGAGCAGTTTCTCCACAATTACCTATACCATCATGGAAATGTAATCATCTCTTAAGAGTTCATATGCCATTACACAATATAGTTAGTTTTTAAAAGAGAAAACTCTTGCCTTTTCAATGAGATTCACTTACTGCTGCCACTTAGGAAAATCTGGATTACAAACCTGCTGTAATGAACCACCTCAGCTAACTTAGCTTTGTCTAACTTAAAAGGAGATGTGAAATTGTTCCAGTGTGACAGTTAACTTTCAGATGCCTTACTGTGTGCCTCCCGAAAGATTAGTCACTTTGCTCTTTATTCTTTCATGCATCACAGACCACTTTCCTTCTCTCTGAAATGCACCCTTTAGAATTGTGGTACTCAAAGTGTCGTCCATATTCTGATTGCCAGACTATAAACTGTTAGTTATCCTTCCACCGCAAGATGAGTGACAATCTAAAACTTTTATAGCAATGATCATTGTACTTGATTTGTTGAACAGGGCACAAACCAAAGGTGTAAGTCCATTACAGATTGAAAATGAAAATGAAAACCTGGTACTGCAATAAAGAAAGCATGGTTCGTACTGCTTCAGAATTTCCTTTAGTAAAGGTCTGCTGGTGACAAGCTCTAAGTTCTTATTTGACCCACATTCTTGGAAAATTGTTACACTGGGTGTAGAATGGTATACTGCAGTGATTTTCTTCAGTATGTAGAAGATATCTTCCCTTGTCTTTCAACCTTGAGTGTTATCTTTGAGAGGTCAGCTGTTAGTCAAGCAACTCTTCTTATTCCCTTATTCATTTTTAGGTTTTCTTTTTCTTTTGTTTCCTATAATTTTGCCATGTTGTATGGAGACATGAGTTCTTTTAATTATTCTGTTTAGGATATATTGTATTCCTTAACCTACAATTTGTCATCTTCTATCTAATTCGGGAGGATTCTTAGTTATTATTGTTTCTAATAGGAGCCCTGGTGGCATAGTGGATTGTGAGTAGGGCTGCTAACTGTAAGGTCAGCTGTTCGAATCTACCAGTTGCTCCATAGGATAAAGATGAGGCTTTCTGCTCCTGTAAATATTTACAGCCTTGGAAACCCTATAAAGGGTTGCTGAACCAACATTATGGTTTACAAGCACCACCACCCAATTTTGGTTCTTGTTCATTCTATCACATCTTCCTTTTAGGTCACATCAAACAGTAAGTATATTACATGTTGTTCTTTGGTTCTCTCTACCTCTTATCATTTCTTATTTTATGTTTTTAAAAATTATTTTGTTAAAGGCAGAGGGAGGCTGTATTGTAAGGAGTTCTGGTAGCACTGTAGGGTAAGCACAGTGTTGCCAACTGAAAGGTCAGTAGTTCAAACCCACCAGTTACTCCGTGTGATAAAGGTGAGGTTTTCTGCACTCATAAAAATCTACAGCCTCTGCAATCCTTTGCAGGGTTGCTGTGTGAGTCAGAGTTCATGTGACGGTAGTAGGTTTGGCTTTGATTTGGTGCTGTATTAGAGATAATTTCTTTCTCATATACTAATTGACTGAGTCCTGATATGGCACTGTAGGATAAGCATTGGATTGCTAACATCAAAGTTTGGGATCCAAGCCCACTGGTTGACCTTTGGAAACCCTATACAAGGTTTCTAAGTTGGAAGTGACTTGATGACCCTTAATGACAACACTGGTTTAATTTTCATTTCTACTATATATAATATATATATATATATAATGGAGTCCTGGTGTGGCGCTGTGGTTCAAAGCTATTTGAACTGCAAGGTGAGCGGTTCAAGCTCACCAGCTGCTCCTCGGAAACCCTATACAGTGTTGCTATGGGTCGGAACCGACTTGACGGCACTTAACAACAACTATATATAATGCACTGTTAAGCTTGAAAAGAGGATTTGAATTTTGATTACTATATTTTTTGTTTGTAGAAAAAATTTTGGGTAGCTTTATATCATATGCTGTGTGATATTTTTTGTTTTTTACTATTACTTATCCCTTGCATATGTTTTCAATCTTAGGATAGTTTTTGATATGAACAGTATTCAAAAAGTTTGTGGAAAAAAATATTATTAAAAGATAAAAGAATTTTTTTCATGACTATTTTGAAGCCCCTTTTATATAATGAACATTGTGTTGATAATTATTGTCATACTGAGAATTCCAATATGTGAAGGACATCTTTGTGAGTCTTTTTCAGATACTTCCTACTTTTGTTGGTTCTTTCTCATTGTACCTTGCTTTCTTGTTTATCTTTAACTGGGTGCTAGTCATTGAGTTTAAAACTTATCTGAGGTCTAACATGAAAGTATTTTCTTCCACAAAAGGTTTAGAAAGGTTATGTTGACTTCTGTCAAGAGTTTAGGGGAATGATCAGTTTCAGATACTTTTTAAAGGTGTAAAGCTAGAGAGATCTTGGTGCCATGCATGAAGTAATATGGACCTAAATATTCAAAAAGGGTTATTTATTTCTGGTTCAACCTTACCTTTAGAGTATACCATCTTAGGGCACCAACTTACTTCAGGGTAACCTTAGAGATTTTGATTTGTGTTCTCATCCATTAGGAAGCCATCAAAAGAACAATCATATTTGCCGATATAGACAACTGGTCTCAGGGAAAAGGTGTTTTCTTACTTCTCTGGGCTAGAGATTGCTTTCTATATCATTAGCTCTTCACACAGAGGTTTAAAAAATAAATAAATAAATAAGTCAGCAATTTTTTATTAACTTGTTTATAGCAGGAGGATGATCCAAGTAACCTACCTCATCATTCCCCAAAATGTAAGCCACTTCCATTCATAAGTTGCAACAGAGAAATTCCTGACATAAGAAGTGCTTCAGTAATGGCCAGCAAGATAGAAAGAGAGTTGCACTAAGAAACTGTAGGCAGAGATGACAAGATGGCACTAGGCAGAAATGCTACACAGACTCTCTATAACAATGATACAGAAAACCAAATGAAACAGATGCTGATGGCAGTCCTGAAGGCCTGAGCTGCAGAACAAGGGATAGAGAAGTGGGTGGGATGCTTACTAGGAGAGGAAGCTGAATAGACGTGACAAAACATGGACACATGTGACTTGTGCCAACCAGTCAGACATAATATGGCCATCTTAAACTTTTGTGTACTGCTTTAGAAACAAGACAGTGGTTTGGTAATGTGCACAAGGGATAAAGGTGCAGTTTCTGTCTTGTTCCTTACACTCCTCTGGCGATGACCCAAGGCATGGCCAGACCCTACCTGAAGCCACACCAATGCAGTGGTCACTCTCCTGGTGGCTGGAGCTGCACTGTGGTGAGCCATGTCGTTGTGAACTGCATCAAAGTGAATTGGGAGACATCTGCACCAAACCTGGTGTCTAGGCTCAGGTGAGGTCTGCTCCAGGGTTGCAGGGCCCCTCTGGGACAGAAAGACCCCGAGCCCAGCTGTTCTGTGGTCTGCACGAACTACTTCTGGGTGTAATGCCTAGAGCAGACAATACCTAGGCCTATAAGAACTTCATCTAGGGCTAGAAGCATTGCTCAACCACCACATGAATACCTTGGCTGATAGGAGCTCCCAGAGTTTTCTCCTCTCTGGGCCTGGCACTGGCCCTATTTTTTTTCCTATTCACTGTTTTTGTTTGTTTATTCTTGCCAATCAGTAGAAAAATGGATAAATAAACTTTGGTACATACACACAATGGAATACTTACTCAACACTGAAGAATAGTGATGAATCTGTGAAGCATCTCATAACATGGATGAACTTGGAGGATGTTATGCTGAATGAAATTAGTTAATCACAAAAGGACAAATATTGTATAAGTACACTACTGTACCACCACTCATCTGTCAGTTTGATGTACGGTAGTGGCTTGCGTGTTGCTGTGATTCTGGAAGCTATGCCACCAATATTTTAAATACCAGCAGGTAGACAGGTTTCAGATGAGCATCGTGGACAGATTTCAGCTGAGATTCCAGATGAAGACAAACTAGGAAGAAGGAGAGATGGACTACTTCCAAGTATTTAGTCGCTGATGATCTGCTCTGTAAAGTCAATTCACAATAGAAAATGCCAAAGAAAATTTAAAAACAAAAAGAAATTGGAGGTAGTTATGTGAAAAAGAGGTTTAATTACTCTTCCTGCTTCATGACACAGAACCAAGTCCATTTTTTGAATCTTTGGGTCACTTTGCCTTTATGACATGAATGTAATATGAAATAGGGTAAAATGTAATCTGTTAACAATGGTACACTTAGTAGAATTTGTGGACATTTTAAACTCTGTCCTAGAAAATGCATGCATTAGAGACAATTGAGAATTGTGTGCACATTAAAAAAATGAAAACAAAAACAAAAGTTTTCTCATTTTCTTTACAAGATTCTGTCTGATGGAAGGAAACCTGAGTTTTATTGTCAAGACTGAAGATTGTGGACTGAAATTGCAAGCTACATGCTCGGCTCATTTAAAATTCTATGATTAGTTCCCTTAACAAACACATTTTCCTCAAACCAGGGTTACTCAGATAGACACTGGAACTCCACTGAAGTGCTTCTGTGTACATCTGCATGTACATCACCTGGAAATCTTGCTAAAATGCAGATTCTGATTCAGTTATTCTAGGATGGGGCCAGAGAATCATCTGCTTTTCTGAGCATCTTTCTGTTGATCCTGGCCCGTAAGGTCATACTCTGAGCATCAAGGCTATGTGGTGCTCAGAAATATTTTACAGTACATTTGGATCTGTTTTCTTTCCCCATCCTAGGCTGCCCACAGATGGAAACGTTGTTTTGCTTCTTATGAAAACTGGAATGTCGAGAAAGGATCCATCTCAATTGGCAATGCCGTTGAGTGTCTACAGTGTACAGCAGGACCATCTTCTCAAAACAGGGTTTATCTCCTTGGCACCCAGACATGCCTCTTAAGTATTCCCTATAAAAGTACAACTCCAAACCAACATCTGTCAGCAGCTTGACATTTCACTCTTCAGATGAACGTACTAATGAATGCAGGTTTTACAAAAAAAAAAACAAAAAAAACATTAATTCTTTTTCTTTGTTTCTTTTTGTTTTCAGATCAATCATTTTGCTTTTATTCTAATCCTTCCTCTAAAACATTCATTTGAAAAGCTTCACCTTTTAGCTAGATAAGTAGTGGATGTGGGGAGAAGAAGGAGGGGAGGGATTCAAGAGATGTTTTTCTATAACAAGAAATCTCCGTTCTTCCCAGAACTGACCAGTGGAACATGGTGGTCTGTAGGATAGGCAGTGGACTGCAAAACCACAGGGTGACCGTTCAAGTCCACTAGCTGCTTCTTGGGGGGAAAATGAGGCTTTCTTCTCCTTTAAAGATTACAGCCCTGGAAATCCTATACAGGGTTGCTGTGAGTCAGAAGCTACTTGACAACATCCAACAACAACAACAACAACAGCAACAACAACCAAGACAGACCCAGCAGTTCTCTGAAAGCCCATGGCATATAAAAACATAAAAGATACAGAACATTTCTGAGAATAACAGACCAACAACCCCAAATCTAAGCTGAAGTCTGTTCATAATATTGTTGCTGGGGACTGGTAGGATGCCTGCCTTAAGCAGGTCACTGGGATGGGGAGTGAAGAAAGTCCCAAGAGGCAGACTCTGTATTTAAAACCCAGATGGGATTTTTCATCCTTTAGCAGCATGAAATTTGAGCAACTTTGAGTGGGTGTGGAAATGGTGCTATTGGGTAGTAGGTAGCATCTTGTTGGGACACATCGCTCAAAGAGGCTGGAAGAGACCATACATGCTGCTGTTAAATGCCGTCTATTTGGTTCTGACTCATAGTGACCCTATATTTTAAGAAGCCAAGTAAATTCCTCCTCCAGTCTTCTCAACATAACCACACTATTCTCTACCTCCACGCTGTGTCCCTGCCATGCTTAGGAGTCATTGTTGAGGGAGGTAGTGCTGAGTTTTCAGATTTGCAATCATTATCTAGAATCTCACTATTTAAACTGTGGTCCACGGACCAGTAGCATTCACATGATCTGGGGACTTCTTTAAAATGTTGTTCCACAGATCTCATCCCAGACCTGAATGAAAAATAGGAAATTTAAGAAGATCCTCTGGAGGTTCATATGTGTGTTGTTTGAATAACACTGACCTGGAAAACAAATAAGTTGTTCTAAGAGAAAATGTTTTCCCTCCATTAGGTTCATAGAACTAAGCCCATGGCCTGGGTAGGAAAGCAGATGAAAGTTCTTTCCTAAGTCAGAGGACCTTTCACGGAAACCCAACTGTTTGCATTAATAATATTTACAGAGACCCTTTGTTATGCTCTATCTTGTGCATTTAAAGTTGTCTTGGTTTTTTGCTTTGATAATGTCAGATGAATATATGATCTTGGAATCTCTGATTTCCTCTTCACTAGACCATTCCAGAAACAGAGTCATTCATAAATCTTAGGGTCATTAAAATGAATTTTAGAACATGAAATTTTTGTCCAAATGTTTTGTTTTGTTTTTGACTTTTTGCTGGTGTTACTAATTAAGATTCTCTTCAAAACTAGGCCATCCCCATGTTACCCAGTTGGCAGCGTGTTTAGAATCCCTCTGTAAACATGCAGTGGCTTGTACAAATAGGGAGACTTTACTTTCCCATCATAAAGAAAGCCTGAAATAAATCCCAGACAACTCCAGAAGTTTGTCTTTGCCATAAAAACAGTGGAATTCTTTGAGAGCTGCCTCACTACACCCAGAGAGTTTAAGGCTGGTCAGTTAGTTGGCCATGGGAACCAGCTGGTGGTTTCAGACTGTAGAAGGGAGGACAGTCTTAGCTTTGCTTTTCAGAGTGTTTAAAACTTTACATTTAGGTGATGCTAGTATTCATACTGGAGTCCTGGTGCGGTGCTGTGGATTCATGTGCCAGACTGCCATTTAAAATGCAAGGTCAGCAGTTCAAGCTCATCAGTTGCTCCTCAGAAACCCTATACAGGGTTGCTATGGGTTGGAACCAACTCGATGGCAACCTTGACAACAACAACAACAAGTATTCATACGGAGTCCTGGTGTGTTGTAGGATAAACACTGGGCCAAAAAGTTAGTTTGTACTGCAATTTCAGGGGTTCAAACCCATCAGCTGCTCCTTGGAAACCCTATATAGGAGCTCTGGTAGCGTAGTGGTTACGAATCGGGCTGCGAACCTTAAGGTCAGCGGTTCGAAACTACCAGCTGCTCCGCGGGAGAAAGATGAGGCTTTCTACTCCCGTAAAGATTTACACCCTCGGAAACCCTGTACCGGGTCGCTATGGGTCGGAACCGACTCGATGGCACACAACAACAACATGAGTTGGAATCAGCACTTTACAACAACAGTATTCATACAGAGAAAAGTAGACTGCTTACTCTTCAATTAATGACTGTGAATAGCTCTTCTTTGGGAGTGCAGTGTCTCTATAGGATAAGCTCTGGACTGTAAACCACAAAGTTGGCAGTGCGAGCCCACCAGTCACTCAGTGAGAATGATGAGGCTTTCTGCTCCACAGAGATTACAGCCTCGAGAACCTTTTACAAGGTTGTTATGAGTTGGAGCTGATTCGATGGCACTGAACAACAGCAACAATAATAACAGCTCGTAGTGTCTCTGCATGAAAACATTCCCCAAGGTGTTTCTTTTTTACGTGTGTGGTGTCTGGTACCAGTGTGCTCGTCTTTGAAACAGAATTCATGATCATCACCTCCTGACTTCTGTACTGTTGGCTGAAACAAAGATGAGAGTTTCACCTTTGTTCTCTGTGTACTCTGGAGGAGATGCTCAAGGTCAGTCACACAGGCTAAAGAGCTCGGCAGTTGGGTGGAAAGAGCTAGAAGTGAGCAATCTACATCGTATCAGGACTGTGGATATTATTTGTGCAAATAACTATTGAGGGAATGACTGATGCATTGATTATACATGACGACAGGGATTTTGTTTGCATGTTCACATCAGAGCCTAGACCCCAGTGACCAGTGTGCAGCTGTTGTTGTTATTATTTGCCATCAAGTTTATTCCAACTCATGATGACCCCATGTGTTAGACCAGCACTGCTCCATAGGGTTTTCTTGGCTGTAGTTTTAATGGATGGAGGTTTCTTATGTGGAACTGCCAGGTGGCTTTAAACTATCAGCTTTTAAGTTAGCAGTAGAGGGAAAATTGTTTATATCACCTCAATTCTCATTAAATACTTGTTGACTGTATGAATAGATTGGGCTGTTCACATCTGGGAGAAAAAATGAATCCATTTTTCATCTCTTAACTTTTTTTTTTTTTTTTTT
>NW_006408682.1:5599564-5609879 GCF_000296735.1 Chrysochloris asiatica
GATCCGCCATCTTGTTTGTTCTCCACATCTCTTAACTTTTTGCAACACTGTCCATTTCATGCTGTGTGGTGCTACAGGATAATATGCTGGACTGCAGGGTCAATTTGAACTACAAGATTGGTGGTTCAAACTCGCCAGCTGGTCCTCAGACTCTCCATATAAGGTTTCTATGAGTCAGAACCAACTCAATGGCACTTAACAGCAACAACAACAAAAAGTCTCTATACTCCCCACAGAAAGATGGGATCTTTCAGTCCTGAGTTGATCTACATACTTGTGTATGTGCAGGGTAATTTTTTGCCTATCAAATGGGGATAGGGACCAGAGTCCATTTGTATCCAGTTCACATACTTCTTTTGAATAATAGTTGTAAGGATTTTCACTTGGAAATTTTCTAAGAGCTAATGTAAGTAAGAGAGCTCTGGTAGCGTAGTGGCTACGAATCGGGCTGCAAACCTTAAGGTCAGCGGTTCGAAACTACCAGCTGCTCCGCGGGAGAAAGATGAGGCTTTCTACTCCCGTAAAGATTTACACCCTCGGAAACCCTGTACAGGGTCGCTATGGGTCGGAACCGACTCGACGGCACTTAACAACAACAACAATGTAAGCATAAATCTCTCTCACAAACTAGAAACACATAATTCCTAGCTGGTCAGCACTGTTCATGTGCTGAAAATGTCATGTGATGACAAAGGATTGAGCTCTAAAATTTACAGAAAACTACAAGACCTCTACAAGAAATAGACAGCCCAACTAAAAAATGGGCACAGGACATGAGCAAACGTCACCAAAGAAGACATTCCAGCAGCCAACAAACATATGAAGAAATGTTCACAGTCATTACCATTGTTGTTGTAATTGCTGCGTTACAATTGGTTAGTAGGTGTGTGCCATTGAGTCAGTTCCAATTCATAGCAGCCATGTATAGGGGCTTCAAGGCTGTGAATCTTTACGGGAGAAGAAAGCCTTATCTTTCTTCCATGGAGTGACCAGTAGATTCGAGCTGCTGACCTTGCAGTTAGCAGCCCAACTCTTAATCCACTATGTTTCCAGAACCACAAAACCACAGGCCAATTTAATGGTTCTGCATTAAGGTCTCCTAAGAAGAATCCCCAAGGATTGAGAGACATCCAGTCATTCAAAGAGGTAGCATATAATTATGAGCCAATGGTTTTGAGGAAGACGTCGAAACTGTATGGAGGGTATTGGTGAGAGACAATAGTCCACATGTTGAGTGGATAACCAATTAAAATGTTTAAACAAATGAATGCGGGCACTGGAGGTGCTCACTTACCAAGAACAATGGAAGATAATTACATGGCCAATTGACTGGAAAATAGCCAGCCACATTTGTGCCCATTCCAAAGAAAGGTGACCCAACAGAGTGCAGAAATTATTGAACAATATCAATATCACACAAGTAAAATTTTGCTGAAGGTGATTTAAAAATGGTTGCATCAGCATATTGGTAGAAAGCTTCGAGAAATTTGAACCAGATTCAGAAGTGGGCATGGAACAAAGGCTATCACTGAATATCAGATAGGTCTTGACTGAAAGCAAAGAGTACCGGGAAGATGCTTGATTTTACAAAGGCATTCAACTATGTGAACCACAACAAATTATAGCCAGTATTGTAAAGAATGCAAATTCCAGAACAAGAGGCAGTTGTTTAAACAGAATAGGGATATTGTGTGGTTTAAAATCAGGACAGTTGGGTGTATCTTTTCACCGTACTCATTGAATCTGCATTCTGACAAATAATCTGGACTATATAAATCTTAGCATCAGAATTGGAGGAAGACTCATTAACAACTGATATGCAGATGACACAACCTTGCTTGCTGAAAGCAAAGAGGACTTGAATCTCTTACTGATACAGCCTTCAATATGGATTGCACCTCATCATAAAGAAAACAAAAGTATTTATAACTGAGTCCATAAGCAACATCACAGTAAGTGGTGAAAATATTGATGTTGTCAAGAACTTAATTGTTTTGGATCCACAATCAGTGTCCATGACAGCAGCAGTCAGGAAATCGAACTATGTATATTGCATTGGGCCATTCTGCTGCAACAATTCTTTTTAAAGTGTTAAAAAGCAAAGATGTTACTTTGAAAACTAAGGTGTGCCTGACCCAAGCTATGGTATTTGAAGCCCCTCATAAGCTGGACAGGCTGGTGAAGAATATTGGACAATCAGAAGAGTGAGTATGTTTGTCTTGGAAAAAGTATGGACAGGATGCTTCTTGAGAAATGTCTATGGTGAGATTTTATTGTCAGAAAGGACCAGTCTCTGGAAGCACATTGTGTTTCATGAAGTAGCAGGTAAGTGAAAAAGAGAAGACTCTCAGTTAGATGGATTGACAAAATGGCTGCCATATTAGGCTCAAACATAGGAATGATCGCAAGGATGGTACGAGACCACACATTGAGTTGTTCTGCTATGAGTTGGAACTGACTTGAGAGCACCTAAAAACTTCAAGAGCCCACTCAGCAGTTGTTATTGTTAAGTGCCGTCTAGTAGATTCTGACCCATAGCGACCCTGTATAGGGTTTCCAAGGAGCAGCTGGTGAGCTTGAACCACTGACCTTGTAGTTCAAACGGCTTTTGCAGTCTGATGCATTAACCCACAGCACCACACTAGTATCAATGGATAAATCAGGCTGTTTCTTCATGTGTGGATGTGTGTGTATTTTGAAAAACTGGTGATACAATTCTCTTATGCTTGTTGACTTACAGTCATTACCCAGAAGGCCTTACTGCTGTGTTAATCTATGTAGGATCCTTGTATGACTTGGAGAAGAAATTACATTTACCTAGCACTTAACAAAAGCTACCAGGCTTTAACACAACTTTCAGTGTGAGTTGCACTTCAATGTAATGAAAACATAAATCCTTATCACTGGACCAATAAATAACATCAAGATAAATGGTGAAAAGAGTGAAATAATCAAAGACTAAATTTTGCTTGGATCTATCGTCAACACTCATGGAAGTAGCAGTCAAGAAATCAAATGATGCATTGCATTAGGCAAATCTGCCACACAAAACCTCTTTAAAATGTTGAGGAGCAGTTTGAGGACTAAGGTACATGTGACCCAAGCCATGGTATTTTCAGTAACCTCATATGCATGTGAAAGTTGGACAGTGAATAAGGAAGACCATAGAAGAATTAATGCATTTGAGTTATGGTGTTGGAGAAGAATATTAAAAGTACCATGGGGTGCTAGAAAAACAAACAAATCTGTGTTGGAGGAAGTATATTTCAGAATGCTTCATGGAAACCAGAATGACCAGACTTTGTCTCTCATACTTTGGACATATTATCATGCGTGAACAGTCCCTGGAGAAGGATGGCAAGCTTGGTAAAGTGGAGGGTCAGAGAAAAGAAGAAGAGCTCCAATGAGATGGATTGGCACAGTGGCAGCAGCATTGGGCTCACATGCAGCAGTGATTGTGAGGTTGGCACAGGACCGGGCAGTGTTTTGTTCTGTTGTACATAAGGTCAGTATGAGTCAGTACTGATTCCATGGCACCTAACAACGACAACAGTTAGGTTTTAAAGAAGTCTGATAGCGTAGTGGATTGCGAGCTGATCTGCTAACTGCAAATTCTAATGTACCCATTGCTTCATGAGAGAACGGTGAGGCTTTCTGCTCCAGTCAAGATTCACAGCCTCAGAAACCATATATAAGATCGGTATTAGTTGGAACCACCTTGATGGAACACAACCACCACCACCAAGTTTTAAGAATCTCTGGTGGCACAGCACTTAAAATGCTCAGTTAATAACCAAAAGTTGCTTGGTTTGAGCCCACCAGTGCTCCACAGAAGAAAGCTGTGGCAGTCTGCTTCTGTAAAGGTTTTCAGCCTTGAAAACCCTATGAGGGTAGTTCTACTCTGCCCTTTTAGGTTGTTATGATTTGGAATCAACTTGAAGACAGTGGGTTTGGTTTTTGGTTTACTAGTTGTTGTTGTTGTTTTTTAATTTTTAAAGCAATGTTAAATATAAAAAGTTGTAAATATAGTACTTATTTTTCTTTTCTGAAACCATTTCAGAGTAAATTGCTGATATAATGCCTCAACATTTCAGAATACTTTAGTGAATATTTCCTACAAACAAGAATATTCTCCTATGTAATCACAATATAACCATAGAAATTAGGATATTCACATTGGCACATTTCTACAATCTAACCTCAGACCCATTCAGATGTCATCAATTGTACCAATAATGATCTTCATACCAGTACAACCCATTCAGAATCATGTCTTGCATTTATCATGCTATTTTAGCCTCTCAGTCTGGAAAAGTTTCTGAGTCTTTGCTTGACCTGAAATTTTTTGAAGATCACACGTCACTTATAATATAGAGCACTTCTCAATTTGGAATTATCTAATGCATTCTCATGATTAGATTTTGGTCATGCATCGTTGGCAGGAATATCCCAGTGGTGCGGTTCCTGTTCTCTCAGGAGGTTCACAATTTCAGTGTGCCTCATCCATAGTGTGTTTCACTATGGTAATTTGATTATGGTATCAGCCTTCTCCATTGTAAATTTTTTATTTTATCCTTTGTAATTAATAAGCATTTTGTAGGGAGTAATTTGAAAGTGTAAATATCTGGTTACTCTATAAACATCCAGTTGATTCATTTGTATATTTATATCAACAAAGACCTATATTTCAATTTTCTAATCCTGGTGTGGCACTGCAGGATAATGCACTGGACTGCAGGGTCAGTGTGAACTGCAAGGTTTGCGGTTTAAACTCACCGACCACTCCTCAGAAACCCTATATAGGCTTGCTATGAGTTGGAACCGACTCGATGGCACTCAAGTTGGAACTGACTCAACAGAACTCAACAACAACAATTGTCTTGGATTTGGCAGATGAGGGATCCTTCAAGCTGGCTTATGTGACCTTTTGAAATGTCCTAATCATTCTATGAGGAATACTGGTGATGTGCTGTAGGATACACATTGGATAATTAACCGAAATATTGGCAGTTCAAGCCTACCAGTCACTCCTCAGAAACTCTATATAGGGTCGTCATGAGTTGGAACTGACTCAACAACACTGAACCACCACCACAACAATGATCATTCTAGAAAGACTTCTTTGTTTTCAGGAAAAATAACATTATTCAGACTTAATCAGTATTTGCTTTTTCTACCATAGAATTAGCAATTTCTCTAAGGAGTCCCTAATTCTTTTTAATGAAGATGGTGTTTAGAAACAAATATCTAGGTCCTAGGTAGACTCACTGTCATCAGAATATCATTACCCCCAGGCTCTCATAGTAGATAGAGATAAGGTGTAGGGAACCAAATGTACATGTAAATATTTATATATATACATATATGTGCGCACATAGACACACATACGTATACACATACATATATATACACACAAGGGAAAGTCAAAATGTGTTGCCACTAGGTTTCAGTTCACAACATTCCGTGCCTTCTTCTGATATGAGAAGGGATTATAACAGTATGGTTTTAGGTGAAAAAAGCAGTAACAGAACAACAACAAAACCACAATTTCTTCTCAATCTAAGTGGCACCTTAGATGAAAAAGAATACCATTTCACTCAATCTCTTTTTCATCCGTGGTCCTTTCCTAGTGTCTTATTGCAACTGTATTATCTGTAAAAGAAGTTTCTGTCTCTACTGCTATTTATGGGATGGATACCCATTTTAAGAATATGCTGCCTTCATGGTATAATTCTCTCCTTCCATGTTGGTGACCTATGCTCCACTTCTAGCCAATGCATCCATTTGTAAGTGGTAGCTTGTGTGTAGCTCTGATGCTGGATATGTTCCAGGGGAACTTCTCGGCTAAGATACACTGGGGAGAAAGTCTGGATGTTCTACTTCCAAAAATCAGCCTCAGAAATCCTGTGGATCGCAAGGGTCCAAGTTGCAACTGATCAAGATGCAGGACTGGGTCGAATTTTATTCCCTTGTGCATGAAATTGTCATGAACTTGTCAACCCCAGTTGACTCAAAGACAGCTAAGACCAACAACATGCCTCTTTGGGGTGCATGGTTTAGGGATTCAGGTTTGACCTACCTGGAAATGCACTTTGAGATGGAGGAACACACATTGATCAAGATTAAGGATGAACTTTTATAGAGACCACTGTGCCCAGGCCACATCTGTGCTTTGATGACCACCAACATCTCATTTCATGACAACGCCACTCTTCCATGTCAGAAGAGACCTGCACTTAAATGTATGGTCATGGTTCCTTGTGCTTAGAAGTATGAAATCAAAGTGGGCATTTGATAAAAAAGTTTCCTTAAATAATGGGAACATTTGATTGTGGTTTGCTCATAATTTCTTTCAAAAGCATTACCAACTTATGAGTAAGTGTTGATGTAGGCAACGCTGCTGGACGTGGGAGGCATGGTATTTACTAAATCTTCTTAGTTGTTGACGTTTGCTTCCTGGATTTTTTTCCCTTTAAACAAACCTTAATGGAACAAATGACATGCCAAAATGCTCTGAAAGAATCTGAAACAAGAGCCACCTACACACGCTTCCAGCTACCATCTCTACAAGTATGAGTGCTTGTTTTGAGTAGGTGTCGCCAAGGCTGACTCACAGCTCCCTACTCGGAGCTCAGGATCTTGGTGCTTAATGCTCACACCCTCGCATCTCCTTCCTTGATGTAATTGGACAAAACAAAGCAAGTGCCCTCTCAACTGTTCTGAACCCTTGGAACTTCTCTCAAATGAGTTTAGCATTTGAATGTTACCTGGAGGGAGGACTTTCTCAGCTCTAGATTTACATTCTCTTCCTGCTGTTCTGTGAGATCATGTTTAAAATTCCATTTATACTAGGAGAGGAAATAGTTTCAAGAAAATAAAGGGGTTGGAAATCTCTCTTTTCTGCACACCCATAATTCCCACTCTGTCCTACTGTCAAAAAATCACAGAATCAAACTAGCAGAGACATTAGTCAAGACTACCTTCTTGAGGCTTCTGGAGGCTTCAAAGGTGATTAAAAAAACAAAACAAAACACAGTAATAAGGATGTGGACCTTTCAGATTGCTTTAATCCTCACTGTTTGCAGACAGGAAAGTTACTTCTGAGAATTGGATGGCATGTGTTTAGAAAGTTGTTGCATAATCTGTTGTAGATTGAATTGTGCTCCCCAAGACAATTTGGTGAAGGCCTAACCTCTGGTACCTGTGAATATGAACTAGTTTGGAAGTAGAGTCTTTGAAATGTTCCCTGTTAACATGAAATCATGCTGGTGTTGGGTAAGTCTTGATGCCATTTGAGTGGTGTCCTTATAAAAGAGGAGAAGAGACACAGAGAAACAGACACAGAGAAAAGATGGCTATGTGAAGGTCTATCTACAAGCCAACAAATGCCTGGAGCTACCAGAAGTTGAGAGATAAGAAAGGAACAACTTCCGTGAAGTCTTCAAATAGAGCACAGTCTAAATAACAATGTTCATGTATGCTTCTATCCTACCTCCAGAACTGTGAGACAATACAGTGTTGTTCTTATGTAACCGCTTGTTGTTGTTGTTGTTAAGTGCCGTCGAGTCGGTTCCGACCCATAGCGACCCTGTACAGGGTTTCCGAGGGTATAAATCTTTACGGGAGTAGAAAGCCTCATCTTTCTCCCGCGGAACAGCTGGTAGTTTCGAACTGCTAACCTTAAGGTTCGCAGCCCGATTCGTAACCACTACGCTACCAGAGCTCCTTTTATGGTAGTATTTTGTTAAGGCAACCCTAGGAAATGAATTTTAATCCAGTCTGTCACATAACTGTGCTGTCTCGGAAGGCTGTAGGGAAAGACCCCTCTTTGTCTCTCTTGGTGGTGGTGGTTATATGCCAGGGAGTTGGTTTTGACTCATAGCGACCCTATACAGGGTTTCTGAGGCTATAAATCTTTACGGGAGCAGAAAGCCTCATCTTTCTCCTGTGGAACAGCTGATAGTTTCAAACTGCTGACCTTGAGGTTCACAGCCCTACTCATAACCACTACGCTGCCAGAGAATATTGAAAGTGCCATGGGCTGCCAAAAGAGCCAATAGATCCATTTTGGAAGAAGTGCAGGCAGAGTGCTCCTTGGAGGCCAGGATGGCTAAACTTCATCTCTCCTACTTTGGACGTATTGTCAAGAGGGAACAGTCACTGGAGAAAAATATCATGTTTAGTAAGGTGGAGGGTCAGAGAAAAAGAGGAAGACCCCCAGCGACATGGATTGGCCAAGTGGCAGCATCAATGGGCTCAAGTGTGGCAACAATAGTGAGATTGGCCCAGGATCAGACAGTGTTTCGTTCTGCTGTGCATAAGGTCACTATAAGTCGGTACCAACTCGATGGTTTATGAAATGAATTGATGGTTTCAGAACTCATTCAGAATCTTTCCTGTCAGAGAGAAAAATATGGTTAGAAGAAAGTTGGGGCAAAAGAAGGAGCCGGCAATGTAGGGCTAATCATCCAGATTTACCCCAATCCCTTTCTCAAGCTGGGGAAGTCAGGGCATCAAGAACATCAGTACCCTGGGTTCCTGAGAGAAGTGAGATCCTTAGTGTCATAATTTTCACGAAGCTTAACTGATAGATTCTGTAGATACCAAAGTGCTTAAATTAAATCCAGCTCATTCAAGTGTGTCTGAAAAAATCCCTTGAAAAGATGCTGAGAGAGTGATCAATATGTTCTGATCATGATTCTTAACAGTGCTGATTTTCAGAGTGCAGTGGAGAACCAAACCCTACAGTTTTGAAATTGGAAAGCTTGTGATAAAGTGTCTGTCCTTTGTGCATAAAACTTCCTAGTCATGGGCAGAGTCATGGACTAAGCTATCCTGTGAGCTGACCCTTGGACATGTGACATGCCCACATTGCAAGAATCCAGACTGATAGATTAAAAGGTCTGGGGATGGCTTTTTGTACTCACACTTCTTTGCCAAGAAATTTGGAAGAGAATTACCTGACCAACCAACTGGAAGAGATCCATATTTGTGCCCAATCCAAAGAAAGGTGATCCAACAGAATTCAGAGATTATTAAACAATATCATTAATATCAGCAAGTAATATTTTGCTGAAGATAATTTCAAAATGGTTTCAGAAGTTTATCATCAGTAACTGCCAGAAATTCAAGCCGGATTCAGAAAAGGATGTGGAGTGAGGGATATCATTGCTGGTAGCTAGCATATGTATCTTGACTGCAATCAGAGAACAGCAGAAAGATGTTTAACTGTGTTTTATTGACTACGGAAGGGGATTCAACTGTGTGGATCATAAAATTGCAAAGATTGGGAATTCCAGAACATTTGATTTTACTCATATGGAACCTCTACCAAGAGGCAGTCTTTTGAACACAAGGGGATTCTGTGTGTTTTCAAATCAGGGAAATTGTGAGCCATAGTTTTATCCTCTCAATATAGTTATTCTATCTGTACATTGAGCAAATAATTTGAGAAACTAGATTGTGTGAAGAAGAACACAGCATTAGAATTGGGGGAAGACCTTATTAACAGCCTGTGTATGTAGCTGACACAACCTTGCTTACTGAAAGTGAAGAGTACTTGAAGCACTTACTGACGAAGATAAAAGACTACAGCCTTCAATATGGATTACATTTCAACATAAAACAACACTAACGACAACAACAAATCAAAATCCTCACAACTGGACCAATAAGTAACATTATAATAAATGAAGCAAAGATTGAAGTTGTCAAAGATTTCATTTTACTTGGGTTTACAATCAACGTTCATGGAAGTAGCAGTCAGAAAATCAAATGACATATTTCATTGGGAAACACGGCTACAAAAGACCTCTTCAAAGTGTTAAAAAAAAAAAACCCAAAAAATATCTGACACAAGCCATGGTAATTTCGATCTCTTCATATGCATGTGAAACCTGGACAATGAATAAAGAAAAGAAAATGAAAGAAGATTCAATGCCTTTGAATGCTGGTGTTGGCAAAGAATATTAAATAGACCTTGGATCTCCAGAAAAATAAACACATGTGTCTTGAAAGAAAGACATCCAAAATATTCCTTAGAGGTGAGAATGGAGAGACTTTGTTTCATATACTTTGGGTATGTTATCAAGATGACCAGTTTCTGAAGAAGGACATTATGCCTGTTAAAGTAGAGGGTCAGTGAAAAAGGAAGACCCTCAGTGAGGTGGAATGAAACACTGTCTGTAAGAATGGACTCAGACATAGTAACAATTGTGAGGATGGCACAGGACCAGGCAGTGTTGTTGTAGACAGGATCACTATGAGTTAGAAGTTGTTGTAGACAGGATCACTATGAGCTAGAAGTTGTTGTAGA
>NW_006408682.1:5610580-5620669 GCF_000296735.1 Chrysochloris asiatica
TAGAAGCTGTTGTAGATAGAGGATCACTATGAGTTAGAAGTTGTTGTAGATAGGATCACTATGAACTAGAAGTTGTTGTAGATAGAGGATCACTATGAGCTAGAAGCTGTTGTAGAAAGGGGATCACTATGAGCTGAAACCAAGTTGTGGGTACCCAACAGCAACATGTGTCTGTCTTTCTTTCTTTCTTTCTTTCTTTCTTTCTTTCTTTCTTTCTTTCTTTCTTCCTTTCTTTCTTTCATCCTTTGTTTTCTTCTTCCTTCCTTCCTTCCATGTATCTATTTTTCTATCTACCTGTTTATCTACCCATTTCTCTGTCTATTCATTTACCTCTCTATTCAGCCAGGATAGACCTTGAGAGACTGGTACAGAGAACAGACATATTTTGGTGTGGGGGAATGAGGAATGGCCTACAACTGGGTCACAAGAGGCCATCTCTGTAAGACAGGCACTTTGAATTATTGTCATCTCTTGATTCTGGGTGCTTACCATACTCCCGAGTGCTGAAACTTGATCCCTCCGCCAAAGCATAGACAAAATCAAGTGGCATGGAGTTTGTCTGCTTCCTTGGCTCCTGCCCCATCCATCTCTGTGAGTGCTTCTTGGCATGGGTCATGTGCTATACTATTAGTGAAAGATAGAGTACATCGTGAGAGTACTTAGAAATACACATGAACTTGAGGTTTCTTATCCTGAACAGGAAATGAGAGCTAAGCGGAGTGATGACAGCCCTTTTGGAAGGAGAAAATGTTACCACAGCCCCCTTTTACCTGCCAAACCCAATCCCATTCTCCAATACGTATGACAGAGCTCAATAATCGTATGTGACTCTATACTTTAAAAAGTCTGTTGTGGATCTAGGAGCAGGAGTTTGGTGACGTTTTGCCCTTGGAGTTTTGTGTGAAGGGGAAAATCATGCAAAGTCTTTTTTAGCTTTGACTTCTGTGATTCTATGGAAACAAGGCAGCAATGCTGAGAATCCAATGAAAAATAGAAAAAGCAAAGAGAGTGAATCTTTAAGACTGTGGGAGGGAATAATAGAATTTATTTGGGGCTCTACTCAGCTATTCACTTTTGTTTCTCTGATCTGCAGTACGGACATTTTTAATGGTTGGTTGATTTGGATCTGAAGGAGCGATATTGACTGGCCTTAGAGAACAGCTTTGGATGGGAGAGTCAAAGGGTTTGGGATGGGTGTCCTATTGTCTGGGCATTTGCAACCTTGTCTTGTTAATAACACTTTGGTGGTTACCACCCCATTGGGGAAAATGGAACAATAAGACCAGATTTCATTTGAACTGTGCTTTCTATTTAATGTAATAATAGGAAGGGAAAACCTCAAAGACTCAGAAATTCAGTTGTGGGATTGTCTGCATGTCTGGGGTATAGATGAATGGCACTTACCTCCATCTTTGTCCACAATGGTGACTGTAAATGGAGAATCACAGTGAATTTGTGGCAGCTGGCCAGACTGCTCTTAGAGTTCAGTGTAAGTATATGGATATTTACACAAACACAAACATGCCTGGAGCAGCTGCCTACTCTTGTGTTTCCTTGGCAGAATGGAAGATGTGGTCCCTGAGGATGAGAGTCCCAGCCCACTGCTATTGCTTTCCCTGTAGGTCCTTCCTAAAGTGTATGTCAAGCTAGAAGAACTGCAGGGCCCACCTCTCTGCCAGATCCTGTTCCAATCTTGTTCTAAGGACGCTGGCTCATTCGTCATTCTCTGCTCATATTAAGTTCTGCACATTGGGGAAACAGATTGGAGGTGAGGAGGTCTAGTGAGAAGGACTGGTTATTGATCTTAGTGAATTTGAGATGACAAAGAATGTTGCCAGATGCTCAGTCCAGGACCCTGATTTGAACTTCAGAAGACCCTCTAAAACCAGCCCATACTCCCCAGCTTCATTTGCTTTCTTCCACACCAGTGCTGTTTGGTGTTAACTAATTTGATTAAAAATAATATGTGACAAGACATGGTACAGAAAGGGGACCTTTATTTAGGGTTGAACATAAACGAGACAAATTGACAATGTGTATGACAGAGCTCAGTAACCATATGTGACTCTTTATACATAAAAAGTCTGTTGAATTTTTATACTTATGAATTTAATATAATGTAAGTTTTACCTATGAATTTAATATAATCTAAGTAGATCCTATTATGGGAAATATTTTTAAGATGTCTAACAAATACATCCGCATCCTTATCCCATCAAAAAGCATCCCAGAGCTTGAGTGAGTGCCACCCTCCAGGCTGAATATGTGTGCTTAAAGGCCAGACTTTCTTCTAAGAGTTCATCCTGTGAAATCAAGGGTGTCAATGTAGGTATGCACATACACATTGCCATGCTACAATCAGTAAGGGAACAGTGAAAACATATGGAATGGTAGGACATCTTGGCCAGCTGGTGCTTATGTGATTGATGTTCTTCTATTTTTCCATATGTATGTATAACTCTCTACTACATTGCGTATAGTCTTCGAGACACTCCTAGCATCTTCAGTACCTAGGAATCCTGGCAAGTCATTTAGTCTTAAGAGTCCCTGGTTAATGTATTTGGCTGCTAACCAGAAGGTTGGAGGCTTGAGTTCATCCAGAGGAACTTTGGAAGAAAGGTCTGGCAATCCACTTCTGAAAAATCAGCCTTTGAAAACCCTACTGAGCAGAGTTGTACTCGGACTCACGTGGTGTTGCCACGAGTCTGAATCAACTTGATGGCAACTGGTTAATAGGCCAGCTGGACTTGTAAGGACGGGAGCATCAGCTCCGTCCACCAGCACCATTGCTTCCTGCTCCTCAGGAGGATAATTCTCACTTATAAGGGGGGTCCTGAACTGTCTGCTGTCTGCTTTTCCTCTGTAGTGATGATGACCTGTAGCAGGTGATGACCTACTACACTTGGTGGTGGCTGTGTGCGGTGGAGTCGGTTCCAACCCATAGCGACCCTGAACAGGGTTCCCGAGGCTATAAATCTTTACGGGAGCAGAAAGCCTCATCTTTCTCCCATGGACCAGCTGGTAGTTTCGAACTGCTGACCTTGTGGTTCACAGCCCGATTCGTAACCACTACGCTACCAGAGCTCCTTTACTATACTTGGAGTTCCTGGTTATTACACAGTGTTACCTCCTGTTGGGTTTCAACAGTGAGCCCTTCTCACCCTGAACAGCAACTCACAACTCTTTAAGCAATACTCCCAAACTATTACTTAATAGTGAAAATCAGCTCCAAATTTACCTGTTGACAACACAGGAAATAGAAGTGGCAGAGCATCAATTTAAGCCCTTGGCCCCTCTCTGTATCCTATTTTAAGTGTCAAGAATAAACAAAGTAGGAATATCATGACTGAGAAATGGCGTTTGTATTTGGAGTGAGTCCCAAGTACAAACCCTGCATCCATAGGTTTCATCCAACTGCTTGCCCTTGCCTAAATAGGCCTCAAATATTCCTGCTCCTTCCACACGCAACACCCTCCTCGTCTCTCTACCATCTGTTTCCTTCCTCCTCACTCTCCAGTGCCTTCGTAAATCACTGCTCTCTTTGTGAAGCCATACTTAAGCCTTCCATCTGCCTCTGAACTCCTCACGGCACTGTTTTGTCCCTCTACGGCTCTCCACTTACTTTGTCCTGTAGCTGTGTTATTGCTGTACTTGTCTAGACATGCCAAAATGTAATTTATTTGAGGAAGAAGGTATTGTCTTGTTTCTCCAAGTCAGTCCCTCTCCTACCCCCACCATAAAGCATCTAAGAAGTCTTATAGTTTGTTGCGGCTGTGTAAATGTTGATTACAATGAAGTGAGAGGAATCTAGGCAGTAGTAGTGAAGAGCCAGAAAAAAGCATCACATTGACTGTATGCAATGTGGAGAGAAGCCTGAGGTAGTCTAAGGCAGCCTGGGAAATTCTTGAATTCTGCCATGTTCGACAAGCTAGAATGAGCACTGTCAAGGAAGATGGGAGATATGGTCCTCTTCCTGACAATCACCCTCTGTATGGACTTCAGAAAGACATTTCCAGTTTTTAACAATGACGACCATAAAACTTAACATGGTAGGAACTTAACTTGGATAATCTTATCCCATCTGTACAAAAGAACTTGTGGGTAAGTATTATTTGTTCTGATTTCCAAATGAAATGGAAGTTCAGAATTTATCTCTGGAAAAGTACCAAGCTGGGATTCAAAGGCAACTGTCTCTGTTATGTTTCCACTACATTAAAATGCCCCTACTGGTCCTAGTGTGGCATTGTAACGTAAAGCACTGGATGGAAAGGTCAGTTTGAACCACAGGGTTGGCAGTTCAAACTCACCAGCCACTCCTTAGAAACCTTATACAGGGTTGCTATGAGTTGGAATCAACTCAATGGCACTTAACTACAACTACTCTCATTGGGCCTCTGTTGTTAAACACTTTTGTGGCTCTGTAGGATAAGCATTGGATTACTAACCTTAAAGTTGGCATTTCAAACCCACCAGCTGCTCTTTGGAAATCTTATCCAGGATCTTGAAATTAAAACCCTGTTTTCAAGTTTAACAGCTTATTATACACAGTAGAAGTGAAGATTAGTCAGCTATTGTTGTAAAATGCAGTCGAGTCAATTCCAACTCACAGAGACTTGACTTGAAAGCACTTAACAACAACACCAACAGCAAATTTCTCCCAGTTCCCATATTCCATGATGTCCATAGTGGTGTTGTCAGATGACTATATCCTCTAGAGGTTTTTGGTCAATTAGCTTAAAAAAAACCCCCAAACCTCTAATAATCCCATCTATGCTATTTCTTGTTGTTAGGTGTCATTGAGTGGGTTCTTATAGGTACCCCGTGTATAATAGAATGAAGCACAGCCCATTCTTGTACCATCCTTACAATCTTTATAATCACTGCGGTGTTTGAGCCTGTTGTTGCAGCCACTGTGTCATCCAGTCCATCAAGTGTCCTCGTTTTTTATGCTGATCCTCTAGTTTACTAAGCATGATGTCCTCTCCTGATAACATGTCCAAAGGATGTGAGACCAAGTCTCATCATCCTTACTTCTAAGGAGTATTCTCTCCAGGTATGACAAGTTGGAAAATTTTATATGTTGAGATTTCTAGAAAGAAAACCAAGTCAGAGTGAGCACAGAAAACTATACTTTGGGGAGGAGGTGGACTGAGGAATCCATTTGCTTGGTTCAGTAGCTGGGAAGTATGTCCTTAGGTCCTCTGTTGGTGACAGGTGGTGAGGGGTGATGAAGGAATTGGTGGTCACTTCCAGCTGGAAAAGGGGATTGTGGGAGTGGTGACAGAAAAGCAAGAGACACATAAAAATTGTTATTTGGATTTTTTTTTTTTCATTTGGAAAAATTTTAAATAGGCAGAAGAATTGGAAGACAATATAGTGTTTACCCTATATTTACCCATCGTTGTAACTCAGCCACATTTGCTTTCTCTCTCACACACTTAATTACACTTTTGTGTGCGTATACAAGGGGGCTTCAAAATTTTATGGATAAATAGACTGAAAATATAATGGAATTTTTCCAAGAACCATTTGAAGTTCCCCTCCCCATACATGTATGTATTTATATGTGTGTGTACTATACATCTATATCGTCTATATAAACATGTATTGTTTCCTGAGCCACTTGAAACTAAATTGAAAACATGAGAATATTTTACCCCTAAATACTTCAGCACACATCTCCTAAAAATACCAACATTCACAAATCTCATTACTGTGATCACATCTACGAAAATTAATACTTCCATAATAATATTTAATATTAGCCTATATTCACATTTCTCCAACTATCTAAAAATATCTTTTGTAGTTTTGTTTTTCGATAAATAGAAAGATAGGTTTTTAATGGATTTTCTTTTTTAGTCTTGAGAAACAAAAGGAGTTCAAGTCAAGGACATCTTTCCTGGGCCACTATCTTCCACTCAAAAGCAAAACACACACACACAAACAAACAAACAAGCACAAAACTGGTTTGGACAATCAAGCAGAAGAAAACATTTTTGAAAATCTGTGGATTAGCAGGGAATAAACAAATAAAAGCAGGGCAAGAGTCTCTAATAGACTACTTCACTAGCTCTTGGTTACTTCTGGAAATGTTCCTTCTAGAACCTAAGTGAGTATTAAGGTTTATCTATAAACGTGTCTCTGTCATGGTGTGAGCACATCTTGAAACAGAACAGCTTTGTGTCGTCTGCAGTCCCCATATGGACCACACTCAGGGTTCAAGTGCTCAAACATGTTAGACCATCTATTCTAACAGGGTAGACATCAAACCTTTCGGTACCTTGTGGAAACTTCACCAACAGACTTGGGACCTCAGGGGGCTGGAAGGTGAGTGCCTCATTGAAGGAGGTACTGAGTACAGTGGTTTCCTGTGGTGGGAATTGTAGTGTTGGTAAGAGTCCATAAGAGAGTTTATGGAACTTGGTATTTTGGCAGGACAGATGTTTTTCAGGACTTAAGCAAATTTTTAAAAGAAGAGATTAAAAAGCTTAAGAGCCTAAAGAGACTATTTAAGAGGCATGAATCTACTTAGACTGGATTAAGATTTAGAGATGAGGGATGAAGTGAATTATCACTATATTTTAAATTCCTTTTGCAAAAATAAATTAAAAAGATGGTTTGCTGAAATATTTTCTGTGCACAGTTACTCAGAGTAGAGGTGTTGGGGAGGAACTCACCAGATGGTTGAATGATAGGAATAGTCACCTTGAACTTTTGTGTGAAAGTGTAATTATATTAATTGAAAATCAGATAGATTTACAAATATCTACTGCTTTATAAATACCTGTGCTCTGATGGTTTGGATACATTCAAAAGCTAATAGGAAAATATTTAACACATTTCAAAAGTTTAGCCTTTCATGCATGCAATAAATTAATGTGTTAATGAAACCAACAGCATTAAAATAATCTCTTTATCATAGGATAATATTTTTGAAATAGTAAACAATTTTCTTTTAGTTTTTTACTTTGTCCTTTCCCCTGTTCAAATTGTTAAACTGTCCTGTGAACACTGTCTTTTGAAGGAGAGAGAAAAGAAACAAAGAAAAAAGACCCCTCCCCTCTTTGGCTTTTTGTTAAGGGAAGGCAAGGACACAACCTAGCAAGAATTTTGAGAAAGTTTCATGAGTAACAGCAACACTTTCCATCCTTAGCTTCCCACACGAGAACACACGCCCAGGGCCTGAAGATGGAGGGGAAAAGTGGAGGCTGGAAGGCCCATAGTGAGAAGAGGTTAGGACACCTAAGAGCTGGTGTGTAAACTCCTCAGCCTCCCCTGGTGTTCCAGGGATCTGGGCTGTTCCAGGGATCCCGGCTGCTAGGCACTCTCATTAATACTTTCAGTGTGTTTAACTGCAGGTGGACTTATGTTAGCGTCGGTGGGTGGAGTCAGCCCGGACTTTTACCAATGCCATGAACAATATAATCGAACCCTTTCCAGTCCTGAACCATCCCTATGATGGACTGTGGATAGGACCTGTGTGATCATAGAGTTTTCTTTTTATTTTTTAACCTATTATTGTGAATTGGGTGACAGACAAAACCACACCTTGTTTCCACCTTAGTGATTACAGTCCCCTCCCTGCAACATTTACCCTACTTCCTCTCTGTGGCTTCCCATTTACATCTTACATTTCACAAATGAGTAGCAAAAATATTTGATGCACACTTAAAAACAAAACATACTTGTATTCATTTAAATGTCCAAAGGGCACATTCTGCCAGGTAGCCTCCTGCCCGTCGGCACACAGCCTCTGTCTCTGGTGGTGCTTCCTTTCCTGGTTAGGGATCTCACGCTCCACACATGCTCTTCCTTCTTGATGGTCCTGGGATCATCTGTTCCTCAAATGAAAGATTAGCTACTGCCCCCTTTTAATTACACATCTTCTACAATTACAGTTGTGACAATCAGAGTTAATCCTGCTAACAGTTATTCACAATTGAGTCATAAAATCCTATCACGGTTGCCTCCCCCATCCCCTTTCACGAGATCCATCTGGGAAAGAGGGAATCTATTCAGTGGGGGGTTTTACCTTATCCCCCTCATTGTTCAATTAAGCATACTCATGAAAGTTTGTAAGCCAGCTACTTCATGCCTTTGTTGCCCCATTTTTGAGAGCCAGTGTCTAAATTTCTCATCCTCTCCATCCAGTACACTGAGGAAACAAGATTGCTCCTTGATATGAAGAACCCTTCCATTCCGGTTGGACTGTTAAGTTGCTACATTCATAGGGGAAAGTCTATTTTGTCAAATTGGAGCAATTTGCATTTGTTTTCAGTATCAAGCATCTTCATGTTCCACAGGTTGAGTTCTTGTGACCATAGGATTTTCACTGACTGATTTTTGAACGTAGAGCACCAGGCCTTTCTTCTTAGCTCATCTTAATCTAGAAGCTCCCCTGGCACCTGTTCAGCATCATGTTGTTGTTGTTGTTAGGTGCCATCAAGTCGGTCCTGACCCATAGCAACCCTATGCACAGAAGAACGAAACACTGCCTGATCCTGGGCCAATCTCACGACTGTTGCCGTGCTCGAGTCCATCGATGCTGCCACTTGACCAGTCCATCTCTTTGGGGGTCTTCCTCTTTTCCTCTGACCCTCCACCTTACCAAACATGATATCCTTCTCCAGAGACTGGTCCGTCCTGACAATATGTCCAAAGTATGAGAGACTAGGTTTGGCTCTCTTGGCCTCCAAGGAGCACTCTGGCTGCACTTCTTCCAAAATGGATCTGTTGGTTGTTTTGGCAGCCCATGGCACTTTCAATATTCTCCTCCTACACCATAACTCAAAAGCATCAGTTCTTCTATGGTCTTCCTTATTCACTGTCCAGCTTTCACATGCATATGAGATTATTGAAAATACCATGGCTTGGGTCAGGCACACCTTAGTCTTCAAGTTGACATCTTTGCTCTTCAGCACTTTAAGAAGGTCTTGTACAGCAGATTTGCCTAAAGCAATACATTGTTTGATTTCTTGACTGCTGCTTCCATGAGTGTTTGTAAATCTCTAATGGCACAAGAATACAGCTGTGCACAGGGTGCACTGGCTGGGAATCTAACCTGGTGACCTGTGTGGAAGATGGAAAATCTTCCTTAAATGGACCTTAAAAAACACCTAGACAGGTAATGATGATGTGGAAGGATAAAGGGATGCTTATCACGTCTATACTCAATTGAACTCAGGGTAAGAGGTTGAAAAGTCACCTTGGAGCCAGGATGACTGTAAAGCTCACTTCCCATATCAAGGCAGAGTGCCTGCATGACACCAACCATGAATGTACTTGGTTGCTGACCCAAAGGCTGCAGGTATGAGTCTTACCCAGAAGCACCCCAGAAAAAAGGCTTAGACATCTACTTCCAAACAATAATCAACCACTGAACCCCTATGGAGAGCACAGCTGTACTCTGATACACATGAGGTCATCCTAAATAAGAGTCAATATTTTTGAAATTAGTTTATCTTGGCAACTCCACAGCATATTGGGCTTTCCTTGTGACAATGCCATTTTTTTTTTTTTTTTCTTTCAGAATCCAGGATTCCCATTTTTTAAAAATTCTTCTTCTTCTTCTTTTTTTTTTTTAATGTTTTATTGTGAATTATGTGATAGTTAACATGGGAGAACATCAGTTTTATATTCAACCTATCATATATCATTTCATTGCCATGGTTACAATCCCCTCTATGCATCATCAACCAACCAAAGGGTATACACTACAAGCCTGCCCCCTGGTCATCAGCACACAGCCCTTCTCTCTGGGTCTGAAGTCTCCAGCTGCTCCATCTCTCCACATCATCATCTCTGCCTCCATCTCAGGTATCACCGCTTCTCCGGATAGGGTCCTGCTCTCTGCTCTTCTCCCCTGATGGTCCCAGGAACCTCTGCTCCTAGACTGAAAAGTTAGTCACTCCCCTCCTTGCTACAAAATGTCTACCTTTACATTTCCAACCCTCACAAGCAGTCCTGATAACAATTATTCACTATGGTATCACAAGGGACCCATCTGCATTTCATTTTATCAGCTCCGCCTAGAAAGATTGGATACTACTCAGTGGAGATTCTACCTTCACGCCCTCTGAATCTAGG
>NW_006408682.1:5620769-5621334 GCF_000296735.1 Chrysochloris asiatica
TTTTGAATCCAGCTTGAACCTTTGGAAGTTCTCTGTCAATATATGCTTGCAGCCGTTTCTGTATTCCCTTTAGTAAAATTTTACTCGCATGGGATTTCAAAGACATTGTCCAATGATTTCTGCATTCTGTTGGGTCACCATTCTTTGGAATGGGCACAAATAAGGATCTCTTCCAATCAGTCGGCCAGATAGTTGTCTTCCAAATTTTTTGGTGTAGATGAGTGAGTGTCTCCTGTGCCGCCTCACTTTCTTGAAAGATTTCAATTTTTAATCTATCAGTTCCTGGAGTCTTGTTCTTTGCCAATTCCTTCAGTGCACCTTGGACTTCTTCCTTAATTATCATCAGCTCTTGGTCATATGCTACCATCTTGAAATGGTTGAACATCAACCATTTCCTTTTGGTACAGTGACTGTGGATTCCTTCCATCTTGTTTTGATGCTTTCTGCAGCATTCAATAATTTGCCCAGAGAATCCTTCAATAATGAAAGTCAAGGCTTGAATTTTTTCTTCAGTTCCCCCAGCTTGAGAAATGCTGAGTGTGTTCTTCCTTTTTGGTTTTCTGAC
>NW_006408682.1:5622269-5624482 GCF_000296735.1 Chrysochloris asiatica
TTGTCAGATTCAAAATGGCTGATACCAGTCCATTTCAGCTCACTAATGCATAATTGATGTTTATGTGTTCCATTTGAAATACTTACTGATGAAGATCAAAGAACACAGCCTTCAGTACAGATTACTTCTGAACATAAATAGACAAAAACAAAAGCACTCACAAATGGGCCAATATCGTGATAAACAGAGGAAATATCAAAGCTGTCAAGGGTTTTATTTTACGTGGATCCACAATTAATGCTGATGGAAGCAGTATTGAGAAATCAAATGACTTACTGTAGTGGGCAAATCCACAGCAAAAGACCTTATGACAGTGTTGAAAAGCAAAGCTATCACTTCAAGAGTTAAGGTGCATCTGACCCAAGTCATTGTAGTTTCAATCACCTCATATGCATGAGACTAGTCAGTGAATAAAGAAAACTGAGGAAGAGTTGATGCACTTGAATTAAGATTTTGGTGAAGAATAATGAATATAGGAGGATGAAGGAAAAATTATTTATACTCTGGTTATATTAAAACACCCATCCATGTTCAACACTGAGCGTGCTCATGAAATGATTCTGTTGAATAGACAGATGACAGTGGATTATGTGGCAAATCCTTTGCAAATCAGTCATGGCTCTGCCTATGAAATAATACACAACATACTTAGGTTTTGAAAAGTTTGTGTGAGATGGGTACTGAAACAATTCATGGAAGAACGTAAACAGAAGCATTTGGACGTGTGTAAACAAAATTTGGACTGATACTCCATAGAAGGCAAAACTTTCTTTAAAAAAATTGTTACTGGTGACAAGACCTGGATTCCTCACTATGAGCCTGAGAGTAAATGGCATAGTATGGAATGGAAACATCCTCGATCGTTGACCAAGACAAATTTCAAAAGTCAATCATCAGCTGGAAAATTGATGCTTACAGTTTTTTTGGATTCCCAAGGGCCAGTATTGGAACACTATCAGAAAAAAGTTCAATTATGAACAGCGCTCATTACAGTGAGATGCTCACTGAAGAGCTCAAACCTAGATTTCGGATTAATTGCAGAGGGCTGCTATCCAAGGGCTTTGTTATCTTGCATGACAATACAGGTCCAAACACTCTGCTCACAAACAAAAAGTTCGTTTTGGGGTATTAGAGCATTCTCCTTATAGTCGTGAACTTGCTCCATCAGGTTTTCACTTCTTTGGTCCCTTGAAAGCAGACCTTCAAAGATTAAGTTTCACGTCTAATGAAGAAGTGAAGATAGTGGTGCTTTTGTGGCTCACAGCTCAGCCTAAAACATTTCTTAATAAGGGAATCGGAATGCTTGTTGACAGATGGACAAAGTGTATTGAAAAGAAAGGAAATGATGTTTAAAAAAATATGTATTTGTCTTTTCTAAAAGTTGATTAAAATAAATTCTACAGCCAGAGTGCGGATAATTTTTTATTCATCTTTGTACCATGGACTGCCAGAAGAAAGATCAAATTTGTTTTGGAAGAAGTACAACCAGAATACTCCTTAAAAGTGAGGATTGCAAGACTTTGTCTTATATCTTTAGGCATGCTATCTGGAGAGACCAGTCCCTGGAAAAGGACATTATGCTTGACAAAGTAGAGAGTCAACAGAAAAGAGGAAGATTCTCAGTGACAGAAATTGACACAGTGTCTTCAACAATGGGTTCATACACAGCCGAGACTGTGAGGACGGTGCAAGACTGGACACAACTTTGGTTGGTTGGACCTCGGATTGCTATGACTTGGAACCTACTGGATGACATTTAACAGCAACTAAAGTAACAGTAAGGTGTCTTTAAAAACTGATAATCATACACTATAAGTACTACAGTGGTTCAGCAACTCTTTTCAAAGGAATAGAGGCCTTTTGTCTTAGTCAGTGTTCTCAAGAGGAACATAATCAGTAAGACAGTAGACTGACATTCCTTGTGTGGTTGTTGTCAAGTGCCCGGCTTTACAGCAGTTGATGGTTTGAACCCGCTCCATGACAGAAAGATGTTGTAGTCTGCTTCTGTAACAATTTTCAGCATGGGAGACCTTGTGGGACAGTTCTACCTTGTCCTGTAGAGTCACTATGTGTTGGAATCAACTGATGGCAGCACATTTGAATGATTTTGAGATACTAAGATATTGTGAGCTCTGGTAGCGTAGTGGTTACGAATCGGGCTGCGAACCTTAAGGTCAGCGGTTCGAAACTACCAGCTGCTCCGCGGGAGAAAG
>NW_006408682.1:5624582-5631471 GCF_000296735.1 Chrysochloris asiatica
TGTGTATGGAGGGGGTGGGAATGATCCTTGCCATAAGGATTTGTTCCCTCTTTTGAGCTACTGCATCCATAAGTGTAGGTCAAGTTCATCAAATTGTATCAGATTGCTCTTTTTTTCCTTTTCTTTCTTCTTTAGGTTGAGCTCTGATAATGTAGTCATTGAAGCCAGGTCAAGTGCGTATTATCTGCAAGTGTGGGTGTTCTTGTGCATATGCCCTCTCTTCTTATCAGCTGGATGCTTCACTCTCCACTCTAGTCCTTGATGATGCCATTTTTGTGTGGATATATTGGCATTGGAGAAAAGAGATCAGACACTCCATCTATTATAGATCATTAAATAAAGCCTTCAGCCAAGGTTAATTTTTTCTAAAACACAGGCTTACTCATCTCATTCTCAAATGAAAAATTTGAGGGCTCCTACATGTCTACTGGTTTGGTGCTATAGGATAAACGCTAAACTGGTAACTGCAAGGTTGGCCTTTCAAGTCCACCAGTTGATCTATCTGGGATAGCTATGAGTCAGAACTGACAAGATATGTCCAGGAAGCTTCTTGAGCACAACGTGCAAAGATCTTTAAAATGTGCAGCATCGCAGACCCTTTGCACATCACTCACTATCTCCATACGCCATCTTACACCATCTGTCAGCATACTACATGAGTCACAGCTCCCAAATCACTCATGTCACTTCCCTGTGACGTTAACATCGTAGTGTTTCTCTACTAAGGATACCCCTTCTTCCCTTCTCTCACTTATGCTCCCCCCACTCTCCATATCTGATATCTAAGAATATCCTTACCATCATGTAACAGGGTGAGAATCCATCTCACACCACCCTTGGCCACTGATACTCACGTCTAGGAAGAATCGCTGCTATCTGACTTGGATCTCTGTACATCTTTATGAGTTGCTAGCCTATCCTTGAAACACAGTTGTGCTCCCTGAGGGTAGATACTGTGTCCTTCTCAATCTGCTCTTGAACCTGGTACAAAGAAAAAGCTCATAACAGTCACATGATTGACACCTGTCAAGTTTAATTGAAATGATGGGAACATAATTCTTTGATGGTGACTACTCTGTATCAAAAGTGCATATGTGATACATAGTGTGTTCTTTTACATAGTTAAGGAATAATCCACTTAAAAGGATTCCAGGAGGCTAGCTCACCAATGGTCTCTCACAGATGCTTGAAAATATATTACAGTTTGTATCTTTGTACCAAATATATCAATAAACATTTATGGGCATCTTCTCCTTGATAGATACTACACACCATTGTCCTTGTTCTAAATGAGCTGAAGAAAGATTAGGTGTGATGGAAGAAATGGAGAAGGAAATGGAAACTCAGGTATTTTGAACCCTGCTTTTTTGCCATTCCTACCCAGTACCAACTACCCAAAAATAATCCAAGGTGAGAAGAAGTTTGGGATGCTCTCCAGGGAGAGTGAGGGGCCACCATGGAGCAGAAATCTGTGACTGTTGGCAATATTAGCCTCAAAGTGAGCTTGTGCATTTGTGCTATTGAAAGGAAGGTCATCTGAAAGTGGAGAGAAGATTTATTTGGTATAATGTAAGAAGTGGGCAGCAGGAATAAGAAGTGAGCTTTTACATCCTGTGCTTGGCATGAGGCCTCTAGAAGAGACAGACGTTCCAGGTCTTTTGCTTGAGACCCGATTGAGTCATTTTTGGCCAGAGAGAAGCTCTGCAGCAGGGAAAATTCTGGCAAATATTCATGTATCTTTGCCACAGATGGAAGTCACATTTCCATAGATAGAGGACAGTTAGGATGGTGAACTAGTGTTTCAAAACAGAGACTTGATGGCGTGTGTTCATCTTTAAACTCTCTGCATTCAAATATGTACCTGGTACCCTGATTACCACCAGGGAAATGTCACTGTAACTAGGATGTGGTTGGTTCTTATAATTTAAAGAGTTTATATAATTAATTAAGAGACGAAGATTAATATGCACTAGCAATCAATCAACTGCTACACTGAGTAAAGTTAAGCACCCAAATAAATGCATTTACTTCCCTGTTCTATGGCTAGCTGTGCTTGTGGAATATACTGGAATGTAGGCATGAACCTAAGGTGAGCAAGACCAAAGGGAGGCCTCATTTCTTTAGCAACTTTGCATTTTCTTTCTGCTCAGAAACCGTGCCTGCCCTCTAGGACAGTTGCCAGCACTAGAGGAACACTCCCTCTGTCAGAAGCCAAGCCTGGTGGATTGTGGTGGGCGAGAGGGGGAGGCAATGAGATAGGGGAGAAGGAAGACAGTGTCCATAAAGAACATCTGCAGCTCAGCACCGACAACTGCCTGATGTGTGTGTACCTCTCTGTGCACTCTACTTGTACATGTAGTTACTAATGCCATTGGGAGAAAAAGTAGGAGAAGAAAGTAAGCAGAAAATTATTTTAATAGCATTTGATCCTGCTATGGTGTATTCCAACCCTCCACCAGTCTGTTATAGTGCATTTGCTTGTGTGTTCTTGTGATGCTGGAAACTTTGCCACTGGCATTTTGAATACCAACAGGGTCATTTCATGGTAGACAGGTTTAAGTAGAACTTCCAGACTAAGACACACTATGAAGAAAGGCATGGAGATCTACTTCCAAAAATTAGTCAATGAAAACTATGGAAATATGCAGAAGAAAGAAGAGTGACGAAAATTGAAGACACTTGGAAGTAATCAGTCCAATGATCTAATGGATCATGTGAACGTCAGTCTTCATGACTCTGAGACGAGAAAAACTAAATGGGACCCAACTTCCACTACCAACTGCTCTGAAGGGATCACATTAGAATGTTCTTAATAAAGTGGGAGAACATGTGGAACAAAACTCCAGATTACAAACCAAGCCTGGGTTTACTGGCCAGAGAGACTGGAGGAACCTAAGACTGTAGTCCTTGACCACCCTTCAGGTCTGGAAAGGAACTCACTCTCAAGGTCCAATTTTCAGCCAAACTGTAGAAGGGATAAAACAACACTAGTAAGATGTGTTTAAGATCAAAAGAGAAACATTTGCCTAAGGACAAAATTGAGAAGGTTTGGAAGGAAGTTGGAATGGAAATAACCCCAGGGAGGAAATAGGATAACTATTGTTACATGGAGAGGATTATAATACTTGAGATGAAACAAAGTGTATGATTTGTTAAATGTGAAACTGATGATCTGTTCTATAAATCTTCAGTCAATTCAAAATAACATGTTGAAAAACAAAACAACCCCAGAGAACACCAGATTCTTGTCTGATCTAGTTCTGCGAGTTGAGCTGCCTAGGTTGGAAAGCAACAATGGACTCAAGCAGTCCTCACATCATTTTGCATTCCCATCCCTTTCTGTAACGATGGAAATACATTTTAAGATTTAATACTTATACCTAACACTAAAGAACAACATAGGAGAAAAAGATGTTGTTGTTTTTTCCCCTAATTTACACAGCTCCTCAAGGCAAAGTCTTGGGGTAAAAACACTTAAACATTTTCTTTGTTTTAAACCCTAGGGCAGTGCTGAAGGATGAGGCTCTGAGGTGACAAAACGGGACACACCATCCTGGTTGCTTCTCCTTCTGATATTTTTTCAGTTTTCTTTGCTATCAGAGGCCAGTGCAGTTTCCAGGCTTGAAACAGCTCTGCTGGCCCTGTGCCGGAGCCTGGAACATCCCTCCCTACCAGGGGAACTCATGGTGGATTCCCCTCCTTCCTCTCTGGCTGATTAGCTTCTTAGTGGGACAGCATCCTGGTTTATGCTGTGACTCAGTCCCACTGGGCAGAGGCTCACAGATGGCTCTGACTCACTTGTGTCTACCACCAAGGCCACCAAGCTTAAGAACTGGGTTTATCCCAGGGATCCAGAAGTAAGCACGAACATTCTTTATGGAGTTTGTCTTCACGTATATTGAAGGATACCATTGAGGGTGTAAAGATGAAGAGCTGATATATCATCTGATGTACAGTTTTCTTTCTCACAATGGCACTGTATGGATTGAATTGTGTCCTTCCAGAAAATAGATTGAAGTCTTACCCTGCACTGGTGAATCTGACTTTGTTTGGAGACATAGGCTGTTCCTTAAGTTAATGAAGTCATATGTGCATAGAGTAGGACCAAGTCATACATTGGGGAAGACATCATTTTAGGATCCATCTACAAAGAGATTCCAAGGATTTTGAGCAGCTACCAAAACAGAACTTGGCCAGTCCTACCTTTGCAGAGGCTAGAAAATATACTCTTGACTCTATAAGTGTTTACCCATTGAAAACCTGGGCTTTCTATTAAGAAAAGAAGGAGATATTGGAGGACAGTTAGCAGTTCCTGTCACTGTACCCAATTTTGGCCGCCACTCATGTGCATTCTTTTCTTCCCTTATAGATCACACCAAACCCTTACCCAAGGGAGACAATCCTAAAGTCACACCCAATTCAAAGTGTCATATCTCTGGGTGATGAGTAATCATCTCTGTCATGTCTAAGTGAGGTTCCTCTACACAGTGAAAACAAGCCATCTGCTTCCTCTTTACACTCAACCTGCAATGGTAATGAGGGTTTAGAATAACTACTGTCAAAAGTCTCACTCAGAAAAGGGAAGAGTAAGAAACATCCGAGGGTCATTGGCCTATAAAACCAAACCAAATCCACTGATACCAAGTCAATTCTAATTTACAGCGACCCTATAGAACACAGTAGAATTGCCATATAGGGTTTCTGAGACTATAAATCTCTGTGGAAGCAGACTGCCTCATGTTCCTCTCATGCAATGGCAGCTGGGTTCAAACCTCTGACCTTTTGGTTAGCAGTTCAATGCTTAACCTATCATGCTATCAGGATTCCTCACTGACCCATAGCAATGATCATTCTGCCGGTAGAAATAGCAACTCTGTATCCTGGTTATGGAGTCCTGGTGTGGCACTGGACTACAAGGTTGGTTTAAACTGCAAGGTCGGTGGTTCAGGCTCACCAGCCACTCCTCAGAAACCCTGTCTAGGGTTGCTGTGAGTCAGAACCATCTCGACAGCACTTAACAACAACGACACTAAATCCTGGTTATGGGAGTCTTGTTTTATGAAATAGTCCAGTGGACTAATGGGCCATATGAATATCAGTCTCCATAACCCTAAGACCAGAAGAATTAGATGGTGCCCAGCTACCACTGTCAACTGTGCGGAATAGGGTCCTATTAGAAGGTTCTGGATACAGCAGGGAAATTGTGGAACAAAACTCAAACTCATTAAAAAGGACCCGGTTTACTGGTGGAAACCATGGCTATGGCCCTTGGTTACCCTTCAAGTTTGTAACTAAACTTATCCCTGTGGGATAAGATAGGCATAAGGAGCTCTGGTAGCATAGTGGTTACAAATTGGGCTGTGAACCTCAAGGTCAGCAGTTCGAAACTACCAGCTGTTCCATGGGAGAAAGATGAGGCTTTCTGCTCTCGCAAAGATTTACAGCCTTGGGAACCCTAAATAGGGTCGCTATGAGTTGGAACCAACTCCATGGCATACAACCAACCAACCAATAGATAGGTATATAGTGGGACAACACCACTAGTGAGGTATGCATGCCATAGCATGGTTGACCATTTGAGCTCAAAAGGGCAGCATGTACCTAAGGACAAAATTCAGTAGAGTTGAGAAAGTAGAAGAAATAGAAACAAGAAATATATGAGAAAAGGTAAGTGGTATAAATTATTATATATGCCTGAGTGTTTAAAAAAAAAAAAAGTTAAAATGAATAGAGAGAAATATTGTTAATTGATGGTATATGGAGGGGATCACAATCATTGAAATGAAATAAGTATATGATTTGTTGAATGTAAAATTGATAATCTGCTCTGTAAACCTTCATTCAATTCACACTAAAACGTTAAAAAAAAAAATTGGCACATTGAACACCAATGATCAAACATAGGTTGAGTTTGGTACAACATTAAGCACATCATAGATGAAGAAAGCAAAAGGTCATTAGAAAGACAGGAAATAAAGAAAAAAACAAAATGGATATCAAAAGAGACTCTGAAACTTGCTCTTGAACATAGAATAGCTAAAATTAATGGAAGAAATGATTACGTAAGAGACTTTAACAGAAGACTTCAAAGGGTGGTTTAAGAAGACAAAGTATTATAATGAAAAGTGCAAAGACCTTGGAGTAAGAAGACCAAAAGGAAGAACACCCTTAGCATTTCTCTAGCTCAGGGTTGGGCCATATGTTGTTGTTAATGCCATCAAGTCAGTGCCCACTCATAGCAACCGTGTATTAGATTTCCGATGAGCATCTGATGAGTTTGAACCACCAACCTTTTCATTCAAACTGACCTTGCGGCCGAGTGCTTATCTTACAGCACCACACCAGGACTCCATGGACAGTATGGTAATTGGTTATGTGCCCTGGAGTCGGTTCCAACTCATAGTGACCCTGTACAGGGTTTCCGAGGCTGTAAATATTTACGAGAGTAGAAAGTGTCATCTTTTTCCCATGGAATAGCTGGTAGTTTCGAACTGCTGACCTTAAGGTTCACAGCCTGATTTGTAGCAACTACACTACCATGGGCTGTATGTTGTTGTTAGGTGCCATCGAGTCAGTACCGATCCGTAGCACCACAGCAGAATGAAACACTGTCCGATCCTGGGTCAACCTCACTACTACTGCCATGCTTGAGTCCATCAATGCTGCCACTTGGCCAATCCACCTCATTAGAGGTCTTCCTCTTTTTCTCTGACCCTCCACCTTACCAAATATGGTATCCTTCTCCAGTGACTGGTCCCTCCTGACAATATGTCCAAAGAATGAGAGATGACGTTTGAGTATTCCAGAACACTTAATTGTGCTCATGAGGAATCTGTACCTGGACCAAGAAGCAGTTGTTCAAACAGAACATGGGAACACTGAATGTTTT
>NW_006408682.1:5637401-5648715 GCF_000296735.1 Chrysochloris asiatica
TTTCTACTCCCGTAAGGATTTACACCCTCGGAAACCCTGTACAGGGTCGCTATGGGTCGGAACCGACTCGACGGCACTTAACAACAACAACAACAAGATATTGTGAAGAGCTGGCAAGTTCAAAATTTGCACGTCACATGACAGACTAGAGATTCCTAAAGTTTTGTGTTCCCAAATTCACAGGTAAGGTAACAGGAAGAGTAGAGAGTAGGAGAGTTCTGACAATATGTCTCTTTTTAGTCTAGAGTCATAGGTTGTTGTTGTAATGTGCTGTGAAGTCGGTTCCGACTCATAGTGACCCTGTACAGGGTGTCTGAGGCTGTAAATCTTTATGGGAGCAGAAAGCCTCATCTTTCTCCCACTGAGAAAGATGAACTTGCGGTTCGCAGCCTGATTTGTAACCACTATGCTACCAGAGTGCCTTAGGATAGCCTAGGTAAACCTTCTTTTTGTTCTTCCAGTCTTTAACTGATTGAATGGCTCCTCCCACATTATGGAGGCTAATCTGTATTGCTTAAGGCCAATTGATGTAAGCACATGTAATGTCTTCATGATAGTATCTAGAATTGTGTTTGAACAAACAACTGGGTAGAACACTCTATCCTAGCCAAATTCAGTAAATCCAATCATCCCATCCTATAAGATTAAGCCATAGCATTTTTATTCAGCAGGACTCTTTGTTTGCAAGTGATCGAAATGCTGTCAAACAAGCTCAGGGGGAAGGAGATTGCACTGGCTCTCTGTCTTAGCTCTCTAGTGCATCTTTAACAGGAGGATCACAGGTGGATGGCTTTAACAGAGGAGGCTCGAAGTCTGAATTCAGAGTGCCAGCTCTAAGGGTAGACTTTTCCTCTCCTGACTCTGAGGAAATGTCCTTGTCTTCTTTCAACACCTGTAGGACCGCTATTGCATGGAGATCTCCATGGTCTTGGCATCTTTCTTCTCTTGGTTCTGGGAGGTTCTCAGTGCAGGCGCTCCAGTTCCAAAGGATTGACTCCACTCCTGGCTTTTTTATTTCTTGGTGACAGTAGGTCTTTCCGATCTCTGCTTGTTTCTCCTTTTATCTCTTATAAACTAAAAGGTGATATAGGCCACTCATTCAAGGGAAACTCCCCTTACATGGAATCAGGGTTGTAGCAGGGTGAAGGGTGTTGCATCCCACCCTTAATTTTCATACAGTTGATTCATTTATCACTTCAGATCACATCATGGGGGGCTTGTTACATAACTGCCATGTTACATCATCATATAAACTACAAACCAGAGAATCATGGCCCAGCCACAATGATGACATTCAATCCATGCCACTGATGGACTTAAGCTCCAGGAAGGGCACAGTTGGAACTAGGTTGCAGGAATGAATGGACAGTCACCAGTCTTTCTATTTTTTCTGCCTCGGTTACTTTTGATGTGTTGACATCCTCTTCTCACACTATAGACTTGCTACTTGTACAAGACATGGCTCCCTGGCAACTACCGAGTGTAGTAGGTATCACCTGCAGACCTGGGTGGAGACTATTTAGGACCGAATTCAAGTCTGCAAGATCCTGGCTAACATACTAATCCTCTGGCAGTCTGAGCTTTATTGACTGCTATACAACCTAATAATGCTGATCTGGATGTATTTACATTATTCTAACTGTAGAGATTTAAAAGAAGTGTTGTTGTTGTAAGTTGAATATCCTAGCAGAGATATACCTGCATAAGATGAACATTTTCTATTCCAATTGTGGGATAATATAATGCAATGTCTTAAAACCCTTGAGGTCAGACAGAAACCACTGGGAAATTCTATTACAGGAGTGCTGTTGCATTCCTGCTTACATTGGGTTAGTCAATTAACCATTCCAAATCACCATCTTCTCTTTTCCTGTAAAATGGAAAAGCTTAGGATTGACGGACAATCAAACAATGAAAGATATGTCAAACATTGGGCCATGAAGTTGTCACTAAGTGGGATTACTATTATCAACAATGCTATTACTACTATGAGTCAACATTTGACCTGGAGCTAGGAGACTGCTGCTGTCAGGAAACTAGCTACAGAAGTTTCTGTGTCAAACCTCCACTGGGAAAACATTCTTCTCACCACCAAGGTCTAGATCAGCAGCCGCTTTCTATTGGCATGTGGAGAGTTTGAAGGAATGGCATAGAGTTTGTTTGTCATCTTTGCTATTTCCATCCGACTCGGTTTGATTGGGAACAGGCTCTCCTCCTGCCACCTGTCAGGAGAATGCTTTTGCCAGAGAAAAGGGTCTGCTCCCTACTTCCACATTCACTAGCCAGTCAGCTGTTTCCCATTATCCTCACCTTCAGGGCTTTGGGCCAGACTCTGAGGATTGGCATAATCCAAGGTGAGAAAGGAATAAAAGCATCTGGTCTTGGGACAGTCTGGCTTCACAGTTTGCTTTTGTCCCTCGTGCTGGGCATCCAGTTTCCAGCTAGGCTTGCCCTTGCTTTTTTTTTTTTCTTGTGGGACAATTGGTTGTTGACATTGTTTCTCCAGACTCTTCTCTGCCTCAAACCCTGACAGTCTTTGTCTGAACTCAGGATTCCTCGCCTTGTTTTGAATTTTGATGTCTTCCATCTTGAATGTTATTTGTTTATCCGCTCTTTCAACCCAATGCCAGCCCATCCTTCGCTCCCTTCTCCATTCTCTTTTCCCAGATCTTTAAGGTGGAGGAATCGTTTCCCTCCTATTCAGAGAGAGCAAGTTACAGTGAACCAGTTGAAAGTTGGCGAACATCATGAGGTAAGAGCATGGATGTTTCTACCATGCGGACCTGAATTTGAATCTTAGCTTCACCACTGCTTTGATCAGAAGCATTAGATGAGTTACCTAAACCCTCTGAACCCCAGTTCTCTCATGTGTGAAATCAGAAAACTCCCTCAGAAGTGTGCATGTGGCAAGGGGAACAACACATAACCTGGTATCTGACCATCTCAGGATTACAATGAGACTATCTAAAATGTTATAATTGACTTTAATCTGTGAACCAAAATGAAAAAAAAGAACTGTGATGTTCAGCCCGAATTCAATCAACATTTGTCTGTCATTTGCTGTGGGAATGGAGTAAGCTTCCATTTCCTTAATGTTCCATTAGGTAAAACGATCTGCTTCTGCTTCCATGAAATTAGTTATATTACAACACAGGGATTTGAGTTGAGTCATATTATGGGTTGAATTGTGCCCCCCCCCCTCCATCCCCAAAGGTATGTTAAAGTCTTAATTTCTGGTATCTGTGAATGTGACCTTGTTTGGAGACAAGGTCTTTGATGATGTCTTTAGTCATACCAGAGAAAGCTAGGCCCTACTCCCATTTGACTAATGTCCTTATAAAAAGACCAGAAGAGACATAGAAAGACCTAGGCATAGAGGGAAGAAGCCCATGGGATAGTCAAAGCTGAGATTAGAGTGATCTACCCACAAGCTGAGATTAGAGTGATCTACCGACCACCTAGAGAAAGGCATGATTGCCAGGAATCACAAGGAGCTGGAAGAGATGAGGAAGGAGCTCCTCTAGAGCCTTTAGAAAGAGCACAGTCTTGCTGGTATCTTGATTTATGACTCCACCCCTGCAGATCACAAGGTCAGCTGTTCAAACCCACCAGCTGTTCCATGGGAGAAAAGGAGGCTTTCCCAATCCCTTAAAGATTTACAGTCTCGGGAATTCAACACACCGTCACTATGAGTTGAAGTTGACTTGATGGCAGTGGGTTTGAGTTTTTATCCTATGGAGTGTGGGGCAATACATTTCTGTGGTTTTAAAGCACTCAGTTTGTCGTACTTTGTTACAGTAGCCTATTGATTTCAGAGTGGTGAAGGTTGAGGTGTGGACAGGCCTACTGGGAGCTGCTTTTCAAGGCCCAGGGGCTGTGTCAATAAGACAGAGCACAAAATGGAAGTGGATGCTGAAGTCAAGTTGTTTTGCTGTCGTTAGGTGTCATTGTCCATAGGATCCTATGTTCAACAAGAGGAAATGCTGCCCGCTCGTGTGCTGTAAGCACCGCTGTTTCCGATGTTTGAGCCCATTGCTGTAACCACTGTGTCCAGTATCCAGAAGGCACCAGACAATGGCTAGCCTTTTCTTTGTTCTTTAATTCTTTCTTTAAAAATTGCGTCTTGTTTCTTATAACATTCTTTTAGATTGTAAGTGGGCCTCTTAGTCTCCATTGAACATTTTCTTTAACGAGTTCAATTGCATGGTGGTGATTATTTACCATGGAGTCAGTTCCGACTCATAGCAACCATGTATAGGCTTTCTGAGGCTGTAAATCTTTCAGGGTGCAGAAAGCCTCATCTTTCTCCTGAGGAACTGCTGGTAGTTTCGAACTGCTGACCTTGAGGCTTGCAGCGTGATTTATAACCACTATGCTACCAGAGTTCCTTCTCTTGCATTGTTGTTGTTAAACTGACGTCGAGTCAGTTCCGACCCATAGTGACCCTGTACAAGGTTTCCAAGGAGTGACTGGTGAGCTTGAACCACCAACCTTGTAGTTCGAATGGCTTTGCAGTCTGACGCATTAACCACAGCGCCATACCAGTACTCACTTGCATGATGTTGTTGTTGTTGTTATTATGTGCCGTGGAGTCGGTTCCGACTCATTGCGACCCTGTACAAGGTGTCCAAGGCTGTAAATCTTTACGGAAGCAGAAAGCCTCATCTTTCTCGCGCGGAACAGCTGGTAGTTTTGAACTGCTGGCTTAGTGGTTTGCAGTCTGATTCGTAACCACTGTGCTACCAGAGCTCCTTGCATAGGAGAAGGTAAATTTTGATATACCCGAATTTCCATTATTTTAGACAGCTCTGGAAAAACAACACAAAACACCCCAAGGTATCAGCTTCCACAGCAATGAGTCTTGCCACCTAATTGTAGTTCCCCCAAGACTGACAGAGCTTCTTTATTAGGGTGACAGCAGGATTCTTAGGGTCTGACTGTGTTAATCCAACAACTTGCATGAATAGGCACCTCACATCTCTACTTTTTACAGTGTATGGATTATTTGGGATCCTGTTCTTTTTTTCCTGCTTCGACATTTCTAGAAAGTAGATTTACATTGTATAATACATCTGATTAGAAAGGACCCCATTCAGTCAAACATTTAATATTGAGTTATTACCCAAGCCTGACTCTTAGAAATAGATATTGATCTTGCCCCTGAACGTGGCACTTGAAGAAACAGTGGCATTTTCTGTTCATAGAATGGCAGGTGATTTGTGCCTCAGGTGGTCCTCACCCATCACCCCTCATTAAGCTCCACGATACGTTGCTAGAACATCTACCACTCTGCCCTTAGAAATGAAAGGTGACGTCTCTAAACCTACTTTACAAGATCATCTCTTAAAAAATTAACACTGATAAAGATTTCCAAAAACTATCAAGGCAACTTTATGACAGAGATGTATGTAAGCAATACCCTGTTAACTATATCCATTAATCACTATTTTCGGATTTTTTTTTTTTTTTAAGCACAATTTTCTCTTATGTTTTAGTTATAGTTTGCCTTTGAAGCATAAAGCTATTTGGTTAACTATGTACATGAAAGTCCATGTTGTCAACCCTTTCTTTACCCTGCACTTAGCCTAGAGCGCTCAAGAAATTCAGCACATCTTAGAACACAGGCTAGAAAATCAGCTTCCTCTGCACTCAGGGTATGATTTTTTGGTATCTTCCAGAGTCATGAGAAGGTATTTAATAGGCAACCACTTGCATATGGTGCTTTGTACAATGAGACCACACAGGAAGCAGGCATGTATTTGCTCTCTGGGAATGTGTACTTTGTTTTACCTCATTTGAAAATCTAGCAGAAGGTGAGACTTAAACCCCATTGGGGAGGTAGACAGGAGTCAGATTAATGTTGTCAGATAGTGCTATGCAAGAATATTCTGATTCTGTGTTTTACCATTGACTCAGAACACTAGGAAGTGAAACTCTGGGTGCCCATGCACGTGTGTACCCACATGAACATGTGCATATACATGTGCCATGAGGTACTTACTACTTTTCATCTCTGGAAAGGTGCAAAACAACTGTCATTCTCTTAACTAAACTCTGGGGTCTTAGATAACACATTGTGGGAAACCAGCAATGAAGGTCCTTGAGTCTGGGAATGGTTTCCATTATAGGTCAGAACGGCCCTCTCTTTTGGTTGTAGATACATTCTCTTGCTGTTCCCATTTTTAAATGGTAGGCGAGGATTTGGCTCCTGACCAGTAGGAAGCACAGTTGAAATTCCTGGATGGCTCAGAACCTTGTTCCTTATGAACATCACCCTGGGTGTTGGTGCATCGGATGATTTTCAGTTCCATGGGCATGATGTCATACCTTAACCTTGAAAACTCTGTGTGTTTGTGTTACATTTAGTAACTGGCCTGCTTGGTTCACTCACCACCGCTTTTACTTGCCCTCTGGCTTAATTCTTCTCAGATCCCGGCCTATCTTAGGAGTGTCCCTTGCTGACTTCACTGTCCATTGTCTCTCCTCTCTGTATTTACTGTCTGTAATCTGATTTTCCTCCATCACCTTCTACCATTCATCTGATCCCCAGTTTCTACCACTCCAAATCCCAGACACCACACAAATTCAGAATCAAACACCCAAAGTTACAGTTCTGTGAAGATTCTTGGCGAGTTCCCTTACTCTTTGTGATCTTCTCAGAAGGCAGGTGTCGCTGGGCCGTGCAGGTTCACCGGTAGAATTCTGCCCCTCTATGCAGCTGAGCTGGGTCTGGTGCCCAGTCAGCATACCTCATGGACCGGAACCACCTGTATGTGGAGGCTTGCATGCTGTGATGCTGAACAAGCTTCAGTGGAGCTTTCAGATTAGGACATATGAGGAAGAATAGCCTAGTGATCTGCTTTGAAAAATCAGCCAATGAAGAAAACCCTATAGATTACAGCAGTCTGGTCAGGGGACAGTGTAGGACTGGGCAAGAGATCCCGATCAATTGGGGACAACCTAGTATTAGCTAGAACAAGGATTGAGGTTATCTCCAGGCTAAGAAGGCAATGCTATAAGGCATGTTATAAAGCCTAGAGATCATTTACCTTATCCAGTAAACAAACAAAAGCTGCATGGCTCCGGCATATCATGTTGTTCAAATTCACCACATTGCACATTGCTTCGCTCTAAGGCATTGACAAATTAAAATGCAAATACACCATTTGAGAGGTTTTATTCCTGGTATAAATATTCCAGCTGCTCCTCGGAAACCCTATACAGGGTCGCGATGAGTCTAAATTGACTTGATGGCACTTAAAAGCACTGCTGGTATGTAGTCCTGGTGTGGTACTGTGGGTTAATGCGCTGGACTGCAAAGTTGGTTTGAACCACAAGGTCGGCAGTTCAAGCTCACCAGTCACTCTTTGGAAGCCCTATACAGGGTTGCTGTGGCTAAGAACTGACTCCATGGCACTTAACAACAACATTCCTGGTATGGCGCTGTAGGATTAGCGCTGGACTTCGAACCACAAGGTGGGCAGTTCAAACCCACTAGCTGCTCCTCGGAAGCCCTGTGCAGGGTCACTGTGAGTCAGAACTGACTCGATGGCACTTAACAACGACAAAGATGTGGAGGAAAGTGTACCAGACCAGATATCTGCAAACTTAGCTTCAGTTCTTCATAACTAAGAAACAAACCTGCTGCCATCAAGTCACTTCTGACTCATAGTGGCTCTCTAGAGGGTTTCCAAGACTGTCAATCCTTATGGGAGCAGACGGCCTTCTGTTTCTCCTGTGGAATGGCTGGTGGGTTCAAACTACCTTGTGATTAGCAGCCCAATGCCTAATCCGCAGCACCGCTTGGTCTCCTTTCTCCCACAGCTAGTGACTTTAATATGGAAGCACAGAAGAATAGAGGTGAAAGGATTCTTGAGGGGCATATATTGATTCTCTCTATTCAGTGTATGAAACGCCCCTCAAACCTCCTCAAAGTTTCTGATGTTAGGGATTGCAAAGTGAGCACCATTGTCCACTGCAATACCTTTCTTTTCTTAAGTCCAAGTCTACTTTCTGATATCTTCTCTTGCCTTTGATGGTTTTCATGTGACTACCAGCTCTTCTCATTTCCAAGTGAAAACTCCTCCACCTTCAATCTTTTCTTCTCATGATTTGCTGTCTCTCTACTACATGTGTCTCTGTCTATCTCTGTTCAGTGGAAGCAACCAGGATGCTCACAGTGCTCACCACGGATGCTCTAGAGGTAGAGGACATTGCCTCTCTGGCATGGTGAGCAGCCCAGGTTTGCCTTAATGTTTGGGAAGCCACGTCCTATTTTCAATCCTTTTTTTGTGTGTATGTGTGGTTTAAGTCAGGAAATCCTATAAGTCTTTTCCTTGTAGATTTTTAAGTCACTTTTCTCCCTTTCTGTACAGTAGACAATTTTAACCTCAAGAGCAGGGTTTGAATTCATTCTACATATTTATACAATGGTATTTCATGCTAGATAGGTGACAGGGTGGTTTTCAACATGGATGTTCTCATCTTCAAAGTGAGAAAGGGGAAGCTTCTTCTTGTCATTTTCCAGTCATGCTATGAGAATAAAGACATGATGTGTGTGTGCGTATCATTACACACTGCGAAGGACCCCAGGGCTCCTACTGTAGTGTCACCTCCAAACTACTGGTAGTGGCTTCTGGAAATACTGTGTACAGATGATTTCTGAGGACCTATCTGGACCTAGCTGGAAAGAGAACCAGGATCAACTTATGATGCCTGCCATGGTGTGTGACATCATTCTTGACACAGATTTGTCACACACGATGCAGGAAATATTATCATTATTAATTCATTAACAGATGAACACATATTAATCACTATGCTTGTGTTAGAGGACAGGTGCATTTTGATGAGAAAGGAGTACAGCACATTTCATGGAAGGCCTGGTCCAGCTGGAGAACCACTGGAACATTGGGGGCAACATGGGGTACCGTGGGGCACAGAGAAGGGTGAGGATTATCAGAGGAAGGAGAGAAAGCCATGTCACATCCTATTAACTTCATTTACCCTTCAAATTTGATTCTGGAAATAGTCCTAGGATACAAACATGAGTCCATATAAATTTTACAATCTGCTCTCAAAAGGACAGTAGACAAGGGGTTGCAAACTCTACTACCTACCAAATAAACGAACGGGAGTGGTTTAAGAAGCTGTATGGAGGATCGGGGTGTGGGGTGACTTGAGTGCATACCTCATCTAACGGGAACAGGCACTGCCCAGTGTTGACCATTTATTGCCCTAAGTGAATATGGGTCCAGCATTGCCAGAACACTGCTTTTATAGAGAAACTGAAAATCTGCCATTTTATGTAAAATATTCCATTTAAAAATGTTGATTCAATTAAAAAAGTAACTGGATTCAACAAAACACATCTGTGGACCAGATTCAGCCGCCAGCTGCCAATTTGGGACCTCTGTTCTTGATGCCATTACCGAAGGAAAAATTAATGCTTATTAACAAATGCTTACACATGTGCAATGGAATCTCATTAATCCAGGCCAACAGACAATTACTTTTAGGAAAACCCCATGTTGTGTACCGCATAGGTTAGCAGACATGGTTACCGTCAATAGGAAACTCAGGTTGTATAGAGAGTGAACGTTTCAGGACACATGACTATAATTAAAATAGAAACAGTTAGGACCACAATAGAAGTACAATAAAAATACTATGTAGGTTTTCTTTTGGGAGGGAAAAGGTGTAAAATGTGTTGCAAAGTGTTGGTAGTGGGAAAGGATAGCCCTGGGGACGGGTCTTATGGAATGGAAATGATTTCCAGAGAGGAAACATGACTAATAGAAGCTTGTTGAGAAAGTATGGGCTTGATTTGTTGAAAGGTGAGCAGCTCATTTGCTTGGAGCTTAGAGAACAGGTAGAGGCAGAACAGGCTGTAAGGAAGCATACCTAATGTCATCTCATGGAAGGCATTTGAGAAATTTGTATTTAAGCCACTAGGCAGGGGCAGGCGTTAATGCTTTTTAAGCCTGGGAGAAGTATGATTGAAACCTTAGTTTGAAATGTATACCATGTTCAATAGGTGGGATGTAAAAAGTTAGAAATATGTTTTCATCTTCATAAAGAAAAAGAGTGACCTACACTAGAATTTGTTGTTGTCGTTAAGTGCCGTCAAGTCAGTTCCTACTCATAGCGACACTGTATAGGGTTCCCGAGGAGTGTCTGGTGGGTTTGAACCGTCAACCTCGTGGCTTAAACTGACCTTGCGGACCAGTGCATTATCCTGCAGCACCACACCAGGACTCCTTATATTAGAATGTTATTGTTGTTGTTAAGTGCCATCGAGTCGATTCCAACCCATAGTGACCCTGTATAGGGTTTCCAAGGAGCAACTTGTGAGCTTGAACTCCTGATCTTATGATTCAAACGACTTTGCATTCTGGCGCGTTAACCCACAGTGCAAATGAGACTGGGAGAATACCTGAGGGGTGTTGGGAACATGAGATAGTTGTGCTTTTTCAACAGATTGGCTGTAGGAAACCAAGAGAATTTAAAAAGTATCCCTATGTTTTGAAACAGAGAAAATGTGGGGGAATCAGGAGAGACAGAGGGAGGCAGTCAGTGAAGAGCTTTGTTTGGATTATGCTGAGTTTAAGACACTTTCCATAAATGAATTTACAGAATCCAAATGTACAACTAACACTGTGATTCTGGTGTGAAGCCACAGGATCACTGAGAAAAGAGGGTTAGGGAGAGGGGAAGGAAAAGGAAAAGGGAGAGGTAGAAAGGCTGCCTGGGAAACAGCAGTAGAAGATACTTCACTGTGGAAATCATTGAGGTCTGAGGATGAAGTTTTGACAAGGGAGGTTGGGAAGAGACGGAGGGTAGGGAGCAGAGCAGAGCAGCCTGGGGCTGAACAGGAATGAGTACTCACACTCCGTGGGTTCAGGAAACGCTCTGTACAGGATGGAAGGAAGGAGCCTGCAAGGGATATGACTCAGAAGCCAAGAAATATGAGTTTCATAGGTGAGAAGGTGGTCCGCTGTGGCCAATACTGCTGAGAAGTCAGGAAAGTAAGCCCTACAATTTGTCTTTTATTCATCATTGTACTAAATTGTTCCCCAAAAGAGCCCTGATGTTCTATCCTAAACCCAATCCTCTGAGTAACAACTGGTCAGCGTACAGTGCCACACTGGAATGCTATTGTTGTTGTTAAGTGCCATAGAGTCAGTTCTGACCCATAAGCAACCCTGTTTAGGGTTTCTGAGGAGCATCTGGTGAGCTTGAACCCTTGACCTTGTGGTTCAAACAGACCTTACAGTCCAGTGCATTAACCACAGCGCCACACTAGGTCTCCTCA
>NW_006408682.1:5648815-5650491 GCF_000296735.1 Chrysochloris asiatica
AGCTTGAGGACTAAGGTGTGCCTGACCCAAGCCATGGTGTTTTCAATAACCTCATATGGATGCGAAAGCTGGACAGTGAATAAAGAAGATCACAGAAGAATTGATGCTTTTGAGTTATGGTGTTGGAGGAGAATATTGAAAGTGCCATGGCTGCCAAAAGAAACAATAGATGGGTTGTATAAGGCCCATGAAATCATTTGATGTGGCCCTTCCAAGGCAACTGCAGTTTCATCTATCACACTGTTGTTGTTTAGTGCTGTCAAGTTGGTTCTGACTCATAGCAACCTGTATAGAGTTTCTGAGGAGTTGTGGGTTTGAACTGCCGACCTTGTGTTTAGCAGTCCAGTACATTTTGCTGATGTTGTTGTTAAGTGCTCTCAAGTTGGTTCTGACCCATAGCGAGCTGTATATGGTTTCCGAGGAAAGGCTGGTGAGTTTGAGCCTCCAACCTTGCAGTTCAAACGCCTTTGCAGTCCAGTGCATTAACTCACAGTACCACACCAGGACTTCAAAGTGTAAATAAGCTTTCATTCATAGCCCCTGGTGGTTTCGAACCGTTGACCTTCAGAATCGCAGTCCAACTCACAACCTGTATGCTACCAGAGCTTACATTATTGTTTTGTTGTTGTTAGGTGTCATTGAGTCAGTACCAACTCATAGCGACCCTATGCACAACAGAACGAAACAGGTCCGATCCTGGGCCAACTTCACTATTGTTGCCTTGCTTGATCCCATTGATGCTGCCACTTTGCCAATCCATCTCGCTGGGGATCTTCCTCTTTTTCTCTGACCTTACACCTTACCAAACACGATAGCCTTCTCCATCAACTGCTCCCTCCTGACAATATGTCTGAAGTATGAGAGATGAAGTTTGAAGTATGAGAGATGACCTCCAAGGAGCACTCTGGCTACACTTCTTCCACCACAGATCTGTTGGTTCTTTTGGCAGCCCATGGTACTTTCAATATTCTCCTCTAACACCATCACTCAAAAGCATCAATTTTTCTATGATCTTCCTTATTTTCTGTCCAGCTTTCGCATGCATATGAGGTTATTGAAAATACCAAGGCTTGGGTCAGGCACACCTTATTCTTCAAGCTGACATCTTTGTTCTTCAATACTTTAAAAAGGTCTTGTGCTGATGATTTGCCTAATGCAATATGTTATTTGATTTCTTGACTTCTGCTTCCACGAGTTTTGATAGTTGATCCAAGAAGAATAAAGTCCTTGACAACTTCAATCTTTTCTCCATTGATAAGAATGTTGTTTATTGGTCCAGTGGTGAGGATTTTTGTCTAATTTACATTGAGATGCAATCCATACCGAAGGCTGTGCTCTTTGTTTTTCATCAGTAAATACTTTAAGTCTTTTTCACTTTTAGCAAGCAAGGTTGTATCATCTGCATATCATAGGTTGTTAATGAGTCTTATTCCAATCCTGATGCCATGTTTTTCTCCATGTAACCCAGCATCTTGGATTATTTGCTCAGCGTACATATTGAATAAGTATGGTTAAAGAATGTAACTCTGTCGCACACCTTTATTAATTTTAAACCATTCAGTGTTCCCATGTTCTGTTCAAACAACTGCTTTTTGGTCCAGGTACAGATTCCTCATGAGCACAATTAAGTGTTCCAGAATACTCATACTTCACAATGTTGTCCATAGCTTGTCATG
>NW_006408682.1:5655983-5657951 GCF_000296735.1 Chrysochloris asiatica
CAGACCTTACAGTCCAGTGCATTAACCACAGCGCCACACTAGGTCTCCTCACACTGGAATGTTGTTGTTGTTGTGAAGTGCCGTTGAGTTGATTCCAACCCATAGCGACCCTCTATAGGGTTTCCAAGGAGCAGCTGGTGAGCTTGAACCACCAACCTTGCAGTTCAAATGACTTTGTAGTCTGATGCATTGCATTAGCCCACAGCGCCACACCAGGACTCCTACACTGGAATGGTGGTGGTGGTGGTGGTGTGCCGTGGAGTCAGGGGCTTCTAAATCAATACGACTGGTGTCCTTATAAAAAGAGAGGAGACACAGACAGACACAAGAAATAAGGTATATGAAGACAAAGACAAAGATTAGAGTTCTACTGCCCAAAACTGCCATAATTGCCTGATGACCATCACTGGAAAGTAGGAGAGAGACACAGAAAAGATTGTGTCTCAGAGTCCTGAAAAAGCATTAGCACTTCTGGCCTGATTTTAGACTTTAAGCCTTGTTAGATGCCGTGGAGTCAGCTCTGATTCGTAGCAGTCCTCAGCACAACAGAACAAAACCCTGCCTAGTCTTGGCCATCCTCACAATTGTCACACTTGAGCCCATGGCTACTGCCTCTGTGCCAATCCATCTCAAGCCTCTAGACCATTGAAAAATACATTTTTGTTGTTTCAAGTTACTTAGTGGCTTGTTATAGCAGCCAGAGGAAAATAATATACTCACCTATGTTTCCTGCTATTCAAGCTCTTCTTTCTGTCCTGTTTCCTCTTCCTCTAACCCTTGTTAAATGCATTGTCAATTAGGTTTTGGTCCCTGCTCCCTTAATTTCCTGTTTCCATTCTATAATGACTTCAGTCACCATTTGCATGTTAATAACTTCCAGATCCTATCTCCAGACCAGGGCTCCCTTCTGACCTGCAGATCCACAAAGCTCACTTCTAACAGGGCATCTCCGTAATGTTTCACCAGCATGTTGAACTTAACACCACCACAAGTCAATTTATTCTCTTCTTGCCCTCTCCAAAAGCCCTTCTCACTGCTTCACCTGTTCCCAGTCTTGGCATGATGACACTATTAGCTCATTTATCTAAGCCAGAAATCTGGCGATCATCCTAGACTTCACTGCCCTCACCCACACATTCAGCCAGTCACTGGCACCTGTAGATCCCACCACCTTAATGTCTCAGAAATAATTTTTCTCTATCTTCACCATAATGAACCCCAATAACATAGTAGATTACAAGCTGGATTGCTAACTGCAAGGTCAGTAGTTGAATGTACCAGTTGTGACACAGGAGAAAAACAATGTTTTACAGCCTCAGAAACCCAATACAGGGTCGCTGGGAGTTGGAACCAACTTCGTGGCACACATTCATCACCACCACCACCACGATAGCAGTAAGGAGCCCTAGTAGTGAAGTGGGTTAGGAGCTGGGCTACTAACTGCAGGGTTAGCAGTTTGAATTTACCAGCCACTGCACAACTTCATTCTTCTTGGATCAACTATCAACACTCACGGAAGCAGCAGTCAAGAAATCAAATGACATATTGCATTAGGCAAATCTACTGCACAGATTTTTTTAAAGTGTTGCAGAGCACAGATGTCAGCTTGAGGACTAAGGTGCACCTGACCCAAGCCATGGTATTTTCAATAACCTCATATGCATGCGAAACCTGGACAGTGACTAAGGACGACCATAGAAGAACTGATGCTTTGAGTTATGGTGTTGTAGGAGAATATTGAAAGTGCCATGGGCTGCCAAAAGAACCAAAAGATCTGTTTTTGTTTTATTTTTTTTTAGGTTTTTATTGTGGATGGAGCGAAAGTTTACAGGGCATATCATCAGTTTTACATTCAACAAATCATATACCTTGTTTCATTACATTGATTATAATCCCCTCCATGTACCATCAATTAACAGTATTTCTCTCTATCCACTTTAGCTTTTTTAAAAAACACACAAACAAAAA
>NW_006408682.1:5659317-5660567 GCF_000296735.1 Chrysochloris asiatica
CCACAGAACTTCCTTTAAGGATGTTTTTCATAGCAGGGTTGGCTTTGGCAAAATCCCTTAGCTTCTGTTTGTCCTGGAATGTTTTGATTATCTTATTTAATTGACAGCTTTGCTGGGTAGAGGATTCTTGGGTGGCAGTTTTTTTCTTTCAGGGTTTTATATATGTCTCCCCATTGCCTTCTTGCCTGCACAGTTTCTGTTGAGAAATCTGAGCTGAATCTGATTTGCTTGCCTTTGTATGTTATATTTATCTTTTTCCTAGCTGCTTTCAAGATCCTGTATTTATCTTTGATTTTGGAGAGCTTTATTATTATATGTCTTGGTGATTGTCTATCCATCCTGGGGTTCTTTGAGCTTCTTGAATGCTTATCTTTTAATTTTTCAGGATGTTAGGAAAATTTTATTCCTCTGTGGACTTGTGTGATTGTTCTTGTTCTGGAATGCCAATAATTCATATGTTATTCCTCTCCATGTTATCCAGCATGAATCTTAGGCCTTCTTCAGATTTTTGTATCCTTTGTTGTGTTTGTTCTTCTATGTTAGTAGTGTTGAGAGATTTATCTTCTAGCTCACTAGTTCTAGCTTCTATCTCTTCACTTCTACTGCTTTGACCTTTCAGTGTATTATCCATTTTTGATGTCCTATTATTAATCATTTGGACCTCTTTCTGTAGGTTTTGAATTATTTCCAATGCTGTATCTTATTTGATTGTTCCTGTAGCACTTTCCTGACTTCTTCCTTATTTTTCTCAACTCCATTGTATAGTGTTTTGATACATTTTAAAATCATTTTTCTGAATTCCTTCTCTGGTATTTCCAAAGCCTGCCCATCTTCCAGTATGGAGTGTAGGTCTACTTCCAGTTCATTTGCCTCAGTCACTTTATCTTGTTCTGGACATGTGCAGATATGGTCATCTGCTTCTGTGTTTTTTTGTTTGTATATTCAGGGGTTATCTGTGGCCTTAATACTTAGATGGGTGTGTATTTTGGTATTTTTTTATGCTTTCTGATTGTCTCCAGGTAGATGTGATCAGGAAATGGGCTTCCCTTTTCACTCTTCTTCTTGAGAAATTTCAAGATGCCACTGTTGGTCGTTTTGACATAACTTAGGATTTAATTTTTGGCCTATTTTGTTTTTTGTTTGCTTGGCCCGCTCCACAATCCCCGTTTAAGGCCTTTTTTCTAGTTGTAAACAGTTCAGGGCCGGCTGTGGCCATTTGGTTTTAATTGGAAACTGTCTCTTTAAATTTC
>NW_006408682.1:5660964-5698958 GCF_000296735.1 Chrysochloris asiatica
TAAATATTCCTTTATATGTGGTTCAGAGTTCTGGGACCATCCCCTGAGCCTGCTTGGTTGTGTATTCTATGTTGTTGTTGGAGCTCCTTTACTGCACTTCCACCCGATCTGCTATCTTGTTTCCAATAGATCTCTTTTGGAAGAAGTGCTGTCAGAGTGCTCCTTGGAGCTCAAGATGGCCCAAGTTCGTCTCTCATACTTCGGACATACTGTCACGAGGGAGCAGTTGCTGGAGAAGGATATCATGTTTGGTAAGGTGAAGGGTCAGAGAAAAAGAGGAAGACCCCAACAAGATGGATTGGCCAAGTGGCAGCATCGATGGACTCAATTGTGGCAACAGTAGTAAAGGTTGGCCCAGGATTGTGCAGTGTTTCGTTCTGCTGTGCATAGGTCGCTATGAGTCGGTACTGACTTGATGGCATCTAACAACAACAACAACCAAAGGAGAAAGATGAGACTTTGTTTTTAAAAGATTTACAGTTTGGAAGCATAGTGACTCATAGGGTCATTGTGAGTCAGAATTAACTCAATTGAAGACCACCACCATGACCACCATGTTCCTAGAGATTGTTCTGACCCAGCTGCCGTTTTGTATTCTGAACTGCTCTTCCCAGCCCAAGTCTTCTCTGCCTTATATTTATTTTCTACGTTGCAGCTCCCTGCAGTTTGATCAGTTTACTCCTGTATCTTAGGATACTTTATCACCCAGAAGATGCAGTTCAAACTTCTTAATCTGACTCACAAGATCTTGCAAGTACTCATCTCTCCAGTTACATTTTTAATCTCTTGCTACTTCCTAGTAGCAAGAAGCTTTGGTAGCATGGTGGCTAGGAATCGGGCTGCTACCTTCAAGGTTAGCAGTTCAAAAATACCAGCCATTCCATGGGAGAAAGATGAGGCTTTCTGCTCCTGTAAGGACTTACAGCCTCGGACACCCTATACAGGGTTGCTATGAGTTGGAACTGACTCCTTGGCACACCACTACCACCACCTTGCACTCCAGGTCAGTAAACTTAAAGTGTTCATCTAACAACATGTTTTCTCACCCCCCTGTTTGTTGTTAAGTGCCATGGGCTTGAATCTGGCTCATAGCGACCCTGTAGGGGGTTTCACAGGAGTGATTGGTGGGTTTGAACCTGCTGACCTTGCTGTTAATAGTCCAGTGCTTATTCTATAGCACCACACTGCAAAACGGTCTAGTTTTCCTAAATACTGCTACTCCTTCAAATTTCTGCTGAGAGGCTGTTTGTAGTCAATACCCCTGATGCCAGGAGAGCATTCTGTTCTCTTTCATGTGACCATGGAGTTAAGGTTACCCCTGTCCCCCATGCCTGCCTCTCTGCACTACAACCTAGTGTATAATGTTTTTGCATCTAGTATGTAGCCCACTGCTCATCATAGCATCATTGTTGTTGTTAGGTGCCAAGTTGGTACCAACCCATAGCGACCTTACACACTGCAGAATGAAACATTGCCCGATCCATAGCATCATAGTACATGTTTATTCAATTTGAGGTGGAAGATTTGGAGACCATGGCAGTTCAGTAGTAGAAGTCTCATCTTCCATGTGGGAAACCAGGTTTGGATTCCTCCCAATACTCCTCAGTCACAGTCACTACCTATCAGTAGAGGCTTGTGTGTTGCATCAGTGGTGCGGGAGAAAGTCCTGGCAATCTAGTTATGAAAATTAGCTGATAAAAAACCTATAGATCAAAACAGTCAAATCTGTAAAACTGGGGATAGTTGGGACTTGTTATTGTTAAGTATCATGGAGTTAGTTCTGACTCATAGTGACCCTGCACAGGGTTTCTGAGGCTCCAAATCTTTACAGGAGAAGAAAGCCTCATCTTTCTCCCATGGAACAGCTAGTAGTTTCGAACTGCTGAATTTGAGGTTAGAAGCCCAATTCATAACCACTACGCTACCAGAGTTCCTAATAGTTGGGACTATGTAGTATTATCTCCTTCTGTGTCTGCTTAACTCAGGGGCCCAACCCCACTTGCTACTCACCAGACTAGAATTGGCAAATTTTAAGTAGTGGTGGTGGTTAGGTGCCGTGGAGTTGGTGCTGAGTCATAGTGACCTTGTATATGTTTTACGAGCTATATTTCTTTACAGGGAACAGAAAGCTTCATCTTTCTCCATGGAACGGCTGGTAGTTTAGAACGACTGACAATGAGATTAGCAGACTTACTCGAAACTACTACACTACAAGAGCTCCTTCAAATAGTAAGTAGATGGTGTATACAAGAGTTATTCCATAGAATAGCATGGGAATTTTCTGCCTACTGAGGTCTTAGGAAGTTTGTGGGTTTTAGAGATGTGAAAATGATTTTGGCACTAATTGTTGTTATTGTGAAGTCCCATCGAGTCTGTTCTGACATATAGTGAGCCCGTATAGGATTTCTAAGGAGCATATGGTTAGTTTGAACTGCTGACTTTGCAGTTAAATGCTTATCCTACAGTGTCACACCAGGACTGAGATGGAGAATCACAGATTTTATTTAAAGAAATTGAATTTTAATGTCTTTTAACGCCAGAACAAACAGTGTGATCAAAATGAGTCATAAGAAGGATTTTATTTTCTAATTAGCTTATCAGTTTGAATTAAAATATGAGGGTGGGTCAAAAAATGTTGCTACAAAATCGTAGAAACCTTGAACAAAAATATCAAAATATGCAATTATTATTTCCTGACATATCCTCCATCTAGGTTAAAACACTCTGAGGGTGATGTTTTCACCTCTGTAACCCTTGCCCAAAGAATTCTGTGTTTTTTTGGTTTGCACCATGCCAACAATGTACTTTGGCCATCCTTGAGAGGCTCAAACCCTATTCTTTTGAGTGTTGGGAACAAGAAGGCTAAAGGGGAAGATCAGAGTATAGGGTGGGTGGAGTAAGGTTTTCCAACTAAATTCGCACGTGATAGTCCTTACCATCCTCACAGAATGAGCAGGTGTATGGCCACAATGGAAAACAGGTTTTTGGTACAAATTTCCTGGTATTTTTCTCACTGGTGCAATTTTCCACTTTCTTCAAACTTCTTCCTCATTAACTCCTGTAGTTGTCCTGTGTCCTTTGAGAAAATCTATCAAGATTACCCTATTGCAGTTCCTAAAAAAACGGTCACTGCAATCTTCAGAGCTGAACGCTCTGCCTTTCAGTGAAATGGCTGATCCTCTTGGAAACTGCTCTTTAGATTGAAGCTTTTCTTTGTTTGAAGTGAGCTCTGGTAGCGTAATGGTTATGAATCGGGCTGCGAACCTTAAGGTCAGTGGTTCGAAACTACCAGCTGCTCCACGGGAGAAAGATCTGGCTTTCTACTCCCGTAAAGATTTACACCCTTGGAAACCCTGTACAGGGTCACTATGGGTTGGAACCAACTCGATGGCACTTAACAACAACAACAACAAAACGAAGACAAGTGTGCATCCACTGATGACATAGACATAGTTAAACTGTTTTGTTTGGTGTAAGTCCATACATATATCCACAGGAACCCCAGCAGCAATACTTTTTGACATACCCTTGTAAGTGTACCTGAAGTGAAGGAAAAAAACAAAACAAAAAACCTTCATGCAAAAAAACTTTCCTGAGTCTATTTTAGTTTGTCAGCAAACACTTTTTTCATATAGATTGTACAAAGAAAAACCTTAGCCTAATGTTTGATTGCAAATTAATGACTTAGAATCACAGAATATTAAAGCTCAATGAGAAACGAAAGATCATCTAATATAAATCTCTCTTTTTTTAGCTGAGTCGTGAAGTTTTGTCTACTTAACATATTACCTCTAAGACTGTACATAAACTTAATCAGCAAGCATTTATTGATTACTTATACAAAGTATTGTACTAGTGGGATGGCGAAGTGATACACATGTACCATTAATCACTTACATTATCTCATTTCATGGCTTCTTTGTCAATTAGTTGACCATGTACTCCGGGAACATGATAAGTTTACATAAACAGACAACTAACTCTACAAGGTAGAGTAAGCACCATAGGAAGGTTAGAGATAAGAACTGGTGGAAAGGGAAAGATCAGTTAGTTTGAGCTAAACTAGTTAGGAAAAGACTTTCTGGAGGCATTTGGCCTTGGGTTGATTCTCAGAAGAGAGAGATTTATGAGGACATTGATAATATAATTCAATCTAAGAAGCTTTGTTAGAGCAGAGCTTGGTTTGAAAGAAGGTTGTTTCTCTGTTAATTTGAAAATGATTTGGGGACTTCATTGTGTAGGGTGTCAGCCCTCTTCCTCCTTACCTGTTTCCATGAACATCAGGTAAACAAACAGTCACATATTCCTGAGAGGGGCACATGGATTCCTGGGAGCCAGGCTGAGATAGAATTCAGATGTGATACAAGAATCAGAAGAACAAGGAAGTGATGGATAAGAGGGTTTAAATGCACAAACTGTGTGGTACTGTGGGTTAATGCACTGGCCTGCAAAGTCATTTGAAATGCACGGTCAGCAATTCAAGCTCACCAGCCACTCCTTGGAAACCCTACACAGGGTCGCTATGGGTGAGAATCCACTTGATGGCACTTAACAACAACGGGTGGAAGCCTTTTATGGAAGTGTCTTTCTATCAAGGTGTAGCAGGCTGTCATTAAGATGCTAAGAGAGTTTGCCTTTCTTCTGTTTGTAATAGAACAGACAAACCTTAATTACATTTCTCATTTTCCATGTTCCTTATTAAACCCAGGTGTTTTTTCTTCTCATTTTTTTCTTTTTAAGTTGAGGATTTGGATCCTCTGACTTGTCTGCAGAATCTTTTTGTCTGTTTGTTGTTCTTTCTCTCATACTTTCTCCTCAGCTGTTAGAGACAGAAATATATATATATATAGAAACCTTTTATTATGAATTAAGTGAAGGTTTGAGTAAAGCAGATCATGAGTTTTACATTCAACAAATCATATTGTTTCTTCTCCCCATTCCCCCATGTAATAACAGTTATCCCACTTCCTCCCTGTGATTCTTACTTCCATTCCAGCCTCCTTCCCAAACCTTCTGAACTTTGTCCTTAGGTAAATGCTGCCCTTTTGATCTTGAATTGTTCATCATTCCATGGTGCGCATACCTTACTAGTGTTGATCACCCCTGTATACCTATCTTCTACTTAGTTGAAAACTGGACCCACGAGGGTGAGTGCAGTTCCACAGATGAAGGATGGCTATGTTCTGTAGTCTAGAGTAGTCTCTTTCTGACCAGTAAACCTGGTCTTTTTTAAATAATAATTTTGAGTCTTGTCCCACATTTTCTCCCACTTTATCCTGGACCTTCTTATTTGATCTTTTCAGAGAAGTCGGTAGTGCTAGCCAGGCACCATCTACTTCTGGTTTCAGAGTTGTGGAGAATGATGTTTGCGTTTGTTCTCTTAGTACATTGGACGAATGTCTTCCATATTTCACACTCTTCCTTCTTCCACTCATGGAGAGACCAAGTTGCACCTTAGATGGCCTCTCATGAGCTTTTAAGATCCCAGTTGCTTCTCACCAAACTTGGAGTTGTCTTTGTGGACTATGCTAGGCCAACTCACAATGATGTCCTCTTAGGCTGTGGTCCTGAGTCCCCAGGCCCAGCAACTCTTTGCCTTAAGATATTTGGTAATATCCAATTTGTTTTCCTCATTCTGTTCCCTGTGTCCTCTACCAAATATATAGGTGTGTTCACAACAAGACTCTTACATATTTGTGTTTTGGTGTCAGACCCTTATATGTTTGTGAGTTTACTCCCACTCTCCCTCCCATTCCCGTTCCCATACAACACTGTTATTGCAAGTTGTGTATGTAACACAATTTACCTTCATCGTTCTGCCAACCTTCCTGTTCAGGTATCTTGCCCACCCCATCACCAGAGTTAACACGTGTCTTTTCTCAAGCTAGTGAATTACCCTCTCTTCCCTCTCACCCCTGGCAACTATCAAAGAATGTTTGTTTTAGCATGACAATCTTTTGTTGAGTTTTTACAATAGTGATCTCATACAATATTTGTTGTTTTGTGGTTATGAGTTGGAATCGACTTGACTACTCTTAACCACTAATTTCACTCAATAAAATGTCCTCCATGTTCTACAGAGAGCTTTTATAAAAACATGGTGGTGATGGTGGTGTAAGTTGTCCTCTAGTTGTTGTACATTTCCCTGTCTCACAATGACCCACTACTGGGAGACTCTGTGGATGGGACCATTCTGATTTATAGGTTTTTCACTGACTGATTTTTGTAAAGAAATCATTACACCTTTCTTCCTGCTCCATCTTAATCTGGAAGTTCTGCTGAAACTTATGTAACATCATGGTGGTGGCTGTGTGCCGTGGAGTCGGTTCCGACTCTTAGTGACCCTGTACAGGGTTTCCAAGGCTGAAATCTTTTTGGGAGCAGAATGTCTCATCTTTCTCCCGAGGAACAGCTGGTACTTTCGAACTGCTGACCTTGCAGTTCGTAGCCTGATTCGTAACCACTACGCTACCAGAGCTCCTTGCAACATGCAAAAGCAGCATGGACAAACAGTGGTGGCTGTTCACGAAATGCAGTGACCAGATTCTAACCTGATTTCTCCTGCATTGTTGTTGTCGAGTGCCATCTGGTCAGTTCCAGCTTATAGCAACCCTGCATTGGATTTCCACAGAGCTGCTGGTGGGTTTGAACCGCTGACCTTGTAGTTAGCAGTCCAGTGCTTATTCTATAAAATTCTGCCACTGAGCCACCAATGCCCCCTTGGTAATGGGATTTGTAGCAGAAGCAAGAGCAATAGTGTTTTCTGATCTGCAACTTGCACATAGGCTCCCGTAACAGCCATCTTGGGTGAGATGGAGTTGGCGAAGGATCAGAGCAGTGCCCCTACCACAGATGTCTGACCTATCCTGGGAGATAAAGGTGTGGACATTCTTTTTTTTTCTTCTTTCTGTTCATTGGTCTCTTGCTGTCTGTGCACCTCCACTCTGGTGACTAGAGGGGGTGCCTGAGCAAGTAGACACCCCCTCCACCCCAAGGTTCTACTACTCATGCACACGGATCTCTCAGCAATATATACTTAAGAGAAACAATGGAAAGAATATTCGTTAAATCATAGATCCAATTACTCAGGGTATGTGTCAGGACTTTTCTTGCTGGTTTTTCTTTCCTGGGTGACTTCATAAAGGCATGTGCAATTTGGAGGTAGTGTTTTTCTCAGCATCTCTGGATGGTACGGTTTAATGCTCTCTTACTAATGAAAACACTGGAGGTTCAAGTCTACCAGTAGATCCTCAGAAGGAAGTCTTGATGATCTACTTCTGAAACATCAGTAACTAAAACCGTTGGGAGGACAGTTCTTCTCTGACTTTCAAAGGGTCACCATAATTCGGAGTCAGTGGCAACTTGTTGGTGTTATTTCTCCCAACTGGTTTCTGATTCTGATGCAATTAAATGACCCAGGATTTAGAGACACAGTGGTTTTTGTTTCCCAAAGTTCTACACCTTGATCATAAACTATGACAAATAGCAATTAGTTTGTGAGTTGATATGAACATAGGAATATTCCTTCAGGGAAATTAGATTTTAAATAATGATTTCTTCATGTTGTTGTTAAGTGACTTCAAGTCATAATGACCCTGTATTGGGTTTCTGAGGAGCAGCTGGTGAATTTGAATCACCAACCTTGTAGTTGAAACTGACCTTATGGACCCGTGCATTATCCTACAATGCCATACCAGGACTCCTGAGTTCTTTATAGATATGATCAATGCATTTCTCTTGCTCCTGTATCAAATCCAAACCTGTATCCTTATATCCATTGCTTCTTTTCTGACATCTCCACCAGCTAAATCTTTTACTGTTTTAATGATCTGGTGGCAAATGTTGGATTGGAGGAATGCAGGTATTAAGGAAGCAGTTTAACTTTTAAAATGATTGGTCAGTTATGTTAATTAGCTAGCTCATCCTTTCCATCTTCTCATTTGCAAAACCTTAAAAAAAGGATTATGTCTGGCAAGAAGATAGACTCTAAACATTTTTTACAGAAATGACTTGAGATCTGAACCCATGGGTGATAATATCTGTTAGTTCTTTCATGCTTGCTGCTGTTGAAATAATTTGTTTTCCAGCTGACTCACCAAACTCTTCTTTAGAAGTGGTGGTTAATCTTTAATTACTAGTGATGTAAAAGCATGATAAATAAGTAATTGAAAAATATAGTGCTTGCTCATTAATGTCTAATGTCCAGTTATATTTTAAATAGCATGAGTGTCTTGATATGATAAGAATAGATCATATCAAAGAAGACAAAGCCATGTCTGCTAAAACTGTTTTACAGAGCAAAGGGATAGCTCAGCTCAAGAGGGGAGTAGGGTGAACTGTTTTAAGGTTTGGGATTTAGGGAAAGAGCCCCATTAAGGTAAGGGTTGTAATGAGAGTTAGAAAGACTTGTAACTCTCTTATCTTTAGAGTGTTCCTTGTATTGTCCTTGTTCTCTTCCTTAGGTTTTTTGTGATTGTCCTGTCAGATTATTATTTTTCAGAGATTCCTAAAGCAATTAATTGTCTAGTCTGTTGTCCAGTATATCTTTTTTTTTTTATCTTTGGCAACACAAGGTAAAAAGAGGAAGATTTGCTCTACTTTTTATATTCATGGCTGACAAGCTTCTGTTTTGACCTACTATCTTATCTCTAGGGATCATATTTTCTGGGTACAACAACAACAAGGAGAAAGCAATTGTCTCTAGAACAGTTATCATTCAAGTTGCTTTTCCAGAAGTACTCAGAGGTTTTGGTGAACTTTAAAAACATTTACTTAAAAAATATATGTTGTTGCTAAGTGACGTTGTTAAGAATCCGACCCATAGATGCCCCGTATAGGGTTTCCAAGGAGCAGCTGGTGAGCTTGAACCACCGACCTTGCCATTCAAATGACTTTGCAGTCTGACGCATTAGACCCCAGCGCCACACCAGGACTCCATTATATATATATATGGTGGTGGTTATGTGTCATGGAGTCGGTTCTGACTCAGAGCGACCCTGTGTAGGGTTTCCGAGGCTGTAAACCGTGACAGGAGCCAAAAGTCTCATCTTTTTCCCGTGGAGCCGCTGGTAGATTTGAACTGCTGATCTTGTGATTAGCAGCCCAGCTTGGAATCCACTATGGTACCAGAGCTCCTTTATATATATCTCTATCATCTATCTATCGATCGATCGATCTTTCTATGCCTATGTATACATATATGTATGTATGTATATATATATATATATATATATATATGCATATATATAAACAATTCCCATTTCAACATTTGTACATGTACATTAATTACGATCATCAAGTTGTACAACCATCACTATTAGCCTTTGCCACATTTTCCTATCACCCTTAACAGAAACTTAGTGCTTCGTAAGCAATGATTCCCTCTTTCCTGGTAACTGTTGATCGACTCTGGTCTTGCTATACACTTGTCTGTTCTGGATAATTCATGTACGTGAGATCATACAGTGTTTGTCCTTTTCTGACTGACTCATTTCACTCAATATTGTGCTTTTAAGCTTCATGCTTTTTGGTGAACTGATGATGCTGGGTCCCTATTCAACTAAAGACACCCAGGCTGGGGAACTCCATTTCTCCTTCTCCAGAGACAATGAGCCCATATGGAGTTTGACCCTGCAGCCCTGGTCGTCATTAGCATTGTTTTTGAAACAACTAGGCTAACCCAGTCACAGCGTTGGTGATTTTGTTACGCTAGTTCAACTGCCCCAGAGAGGAAATAATTTCCGCTCAATTGCTTGTGAATTGTGATTCGTCTGGATCCTGGTGTCTGTTGGGGTCACTGACATGCCTACTGGGTCATCTGTTACATTACTCCTCTCTGGCTGGTTTTGCACCTGGTGTACAGGCAATTGACTGATAAGATGAGGAATTGTTTGGAACGCTATGGCTTCATCTGCTTTTGGATAAGTTAACATATTCATTATTAGGATTGAATTCCTTTTACTTTTTATGGATCGAGTTTATATCTTTTTATTTTATTAACTGGACAGTGTATTTCGGTTCTTACTTACACCAGAAATGAGAACGTGTGTATTATATTTGGTGGAACTTAAATCCTTTGTATAATAGTCTTTCTTAACCAAATCATTCATATAACTTAAAACAAAAATAGATTTTCTGCTGAAAATTAGTAAAACGGTTGAACATACTTGGATAAGAAAGCAAACTGCAGGCTTGTCCCTCTTTTCCTGTTGTGGCCTGTCTACCAGAGACAAAAATGATCCACTTCAGAACCGAAACTAGAATACAGGGCAGGGAAAAGGGAGCAATTGAGCCACCAAGGACAGTGGGGGTGGGGAAAGAGGTGCAAGAAGGAGGGACTTTATCTTTTTAAGAGTTTCTTTGTGATTTACAAACTGTTAAGGGGCAGAAACCTACTTGCTAGAATATCACAGTGTGATGAGCCCAGTGAAATTCCTAAAATGCTCGAGTACCTAGTTTGTCTCAGTTAAAATGCTCTGGATCTGACCTGCATAAAATGAGAACAGTTTAATAAGGAACTGATCTGGCTTCTCAAGGACAATGGGTGGCATCCACTTGGCTGCAATTGGAAGCCACTTGTGTAAGTAACTCTGGGCATCTTGTGCTGCCCAGTCCCTTTAATCTTTAGGAGGGTTCCTGTGCCCAGTGATGAATCACTCTCTGCCACATTACAGATGATGCTGACACTTGAGCCAAACCCAGTTGATTTTTCCGGTTGGTCACATTCTTTTTATCTCACTCGCTGATCAGAGCAGCAGCAATGTTCCCGTTTATCATTTACTGTTCTGTGCTGTCATTTAGAAATACTCAGATGTTCACACAGTGAATATTGATAAGATTCCTTTGGAATGAGATAAAATGTGGTAAAAGAAGCACATCTTTCAAATGTGATAAAGAACTTTAGAATATGTGATAAAATGTGATAAAAACACGCCGCGAGGCCATTATTGAGAATTGTTTGTGATGTGCCCTGGATGGGGGCATGGGGCCGGAAGAGATGGACACTTATTGTTTGGATCTGCTCTCTCAAAGCTTTGGTGCTCTTGGTTTGTGTTTCTAAGGAAAAGGCTCTTGGAAGGTCATGTTTGAATTAAAAGCTGTATTTATTATCTGTTTTTCCATGTTATCTACATTACAATTGCATATCGAATTTGGAAGCCCGGTATCTCCTGAAGGTAGTTATTTTCTAATTCCACTTTAATCCTACCCTCTGGTGTAGTATTTGTCAGTGACTGTTTGTATCTGCTGGTGCTGATAAGGTAGGAAACGCTACCTGACTAACATTATAATCATTCTCTTTCGCCTTCTCCCAGCTAGTTAGAAATGATTATCGCCTCTGGACTCTGGTCATCTGCTAAAGGACAGAGCAGCTTCAGTCTGTCGCAGCTCCCTCATCATTCTGAAGTCCTGGTGGCTGCTGATATTACCTACCAGTGGGGCATCCCAGTCACCATGTGTGCAAGAAAGGGAAACAGTCTTAGCAAGGGGTTCAGGGTGGGTGTAAAAGGAACAGTGTGGGCTACTGTTTTCAGAACCCAGAACCAGGAGCTCCCTCCTCATTCAGATACCAGAGCAGGTAATCAATCTTTCTCATTGGAAAGTGATAGGCATGAGGCCAAGAGAAGCTTCCTGGAACTGACTTCATTGTGGAAATGTTTTCTAGATGTTTCACATCTAAATTTTTGAATTTGAAAAGAAGCAAACACTTGAATAACCATAGAAGTTAAATATGAGTTGCCATGTCGACTTTGACTCTTGGAGACTCTATGTGAGTCAGGGTAGTACTGTGCTTTTCAGAGTTTTCAATAGTTGATTTTTCAGAAGTAGATTGCCAGGCCTTTCTTCTGGGGCATTCCTGGAGGAAGTCAACTTGCCTCCCTTTTGGTAAGCAGCGGGGAGTGTTACTTATTTGTGCCACACTGGGATTCCATTAATAATCGATGCTAATAATAATAATAGCTATTATTATTGTTATTGGAGTCCTGGTGTTGCACTGTGGGTTAATGCACCAGACTGCAAAGCCATTTGCACTGCAAGGTCAGTGGTTCAACCTTACCAATTGCTCCTCAGCAACCCTATACAGGGTTGCTATGGGTCTGAACTGACTCGATGTCACTTAACAACAACAACAACATCAATAATTATTAGAAGCCCACTATTTGCCAAGCATTAAAGTTTACATTTACTCATCAAAACAATGAATGAAGTAGATACTGTGAAAATTATGATATTTTTTAAAGAGGTGATAAAACTGAAGGTTGCTTAAAATGATGAAATAGCATGTCCAAGGTTACATAGATAAATGAGAAGCAGAATTTGAACGCATCTAATCGTTATATTGCCTGTTACCTGTCAGTTTGCCATAACTGTGATGAGCTGTATGTTGCTGTATTGCTGAAAGCTTGCCACCAGTATTTTGAATTCCAGAAGGGTCATGCATGGTAGACAGGTTTCAGGAGAGCTTCCAGACTAAGACTGACTGGGAAGAAGGATCTGGTGGTCAACTTCTGAAAAATTTAGCCAGTGAAAAGCAGTGATGTCACTTTGAAGACTAAGGTGTGCCTGACCCAAGTCATGATATTTTTAATCATCTCATATGCATGCATGTGAAAGCTGAACAATGAATAAAACACACTGAAGACAAATTGATGATTTTGGTGAATAATGTTAAACATGCCAGGGGCTTCTAGAAGAATGAACAAATGTTTCTTGGAAGAAGTACAGACAGAATACTTCTTGGAAGGGAGGATGAGGAGACTTTGTTTCACATACTTTAATATGACTCCTAAGTCCAATACAGTGTCTAACATAGCGCCTCTTAGCACTGACTCTGTCATTCTGTGGGGTAAGTAGTGAAAATAGCACATGCCTTTTGTGAAAAGGACTGTGTGTATGCAATGTTACGTTCTTAATGTACAAATCTAGATAAATAGCTGATAGATAGAAGAGTAGATAAAGAGATGGTTGGATGATTATCTGGGAGGATGGATAGATAGCTGAATAGATAGAAAATGAATGGGTGGATAGATACAGGGATGGATGGATGGATGGATGGATGGATAACTAGATAAACAGACAGACAGATGGATAACTGTTGTTGAGTTACCTCCTAGTCATGACGACCTCATAGACAACATAACACGACATTGTCCCATACTGCATCACCCTCAAAATTGCCAGCAAATTCAAGTTCATCACTGTGACTATTGTCAGTCTGTCTCATGGAGAATCTCCTGGCCTTCTCTGGCCTCGACTACACCAAAGATGATGTCCTTCAACAGTGACTGATTCCTCCTGGTTGTATGTTCAAAGTACACAAGTTTGCCAACACTGTATTGTGATCCATATGGTTTTTGCTGACTAGTTTTTAGAGGTAGTTCACCAGTATAAAATCAGAGTGTGCCTTCTGAGAACTTCTATTTTGACACAGCTTTCTTTCCCTTCAAGGTGTGTCAAGAATAGGTAACAAGTCTATAATCCAGATGAGGATTTTCAAATTAAAAAAACAAAACAAAATAAACAGATGCTAACTCTTTTGGAATTACAAGTTTGTAGAAGAAAGCAAGGCACATTTATTCCAGTAATAAAAGGTTGTCTTAGCCTATGCAGAGAAAGTTCCACACAAAGGCTGAATTTTTAATAGTGCTAGGATTTGACACGGCTAATGAGTTCTGTCATTTCCAGATTTCCTGACCATATTCAGATGAGTTTGGCATAGGTTTAAGTCACTCACACAGGGTTTCCAGAGTGTACTTAGTTAGATTGAAGAGGTTTTAATTCCTGCTTCTCATTCTGTCCTTGTCCTCCACTCAAAAACACCGTAGCAGGGGGGACAATGAAGTAAAGCAAGAAAGGAGTGTATTTCTTCCAAGATACACATACTTCCCCTTCCTTGGCCCCAACTACCAAGCCTATCTTGCTCTCCGATCCGAGGGATAGAAAACCCACTGAGAGAAAAATATCTTCAAAGAAAACTCAGTTTTAGAAGAATACTGAAGGGTAAAGAGTGAGGCAGGAAAAAAAATTCCTTGAATTTTTATTTTCCTTTGGGATTCTATTTCCCTTTGTTCAAGATTAAAGGAAGTGCTGTTTATACACACACATATGCAGGCTTTAAAAAGTTTGTGAAAAAAAAAAAAAAAAAGATAATTATTGTTGTTATTAAGTAACATTGGCTTGGTTCCAACTCACAGCAACCCTGTATAGGGTTTCCAAGGAGTGGCTGGTAGATTTGAACTCCTGAATTTTAGGTTAGCAGTCCAGTACTTACCCTACAACCACACCACAACTCCATTTTGCCTATGTTGTTATTGTTGTCAAGTACCATGGAGTCGGTTCCGACTCATAGCTACCCTGCAGAGGGCTTCTGAGGCTGCAAATATTTATGGGAGCAGAAAGCTTCATCTTTCTCCTGCAGAAGAGCTGGTAGTTTCGAACTGCTGACCTTAAGGTTCTCAGCCCAGTTTGTAACCACTATACCACCAGAGCTCCTTCAGTTTTGCCTATAGAATCCTTCAAATTGTAATTGGAGGCTTGAATTTTTTCTTCGGTTCTTTCAGCTTGAAAAATGCTGGGTATGGTGAAGCATACAGGGAGAAAATTATGAAAGCATCTTAGATATTACTAAATATCTTGAGGGAATGAGTTACTGTTCCTGGGGACTCAGTTTGGGGGAACAGCAACAACAGTGGCCAATGAGCATAACGCAGTTCACCAAGACAATCTTCTACATCCTCTTTTGTGAGTAGCAAATGGCATCTTAAAAGCTCATGAGTGCTGTCTAAGATGCAACTATTGGTCTCTCCTTGTTTGGAGGGAAGAAGAGTGATGGAAACCGAAGACACTTAGCATCAATTAGTCCAATGACCTCCTGGAAGACTTGATCATCAGTCTCCACAACACTGAGACAAAAGGACTAGAAGGCGTTTGGCTACCACTTCCAACTGGTCTGAAAGGGATCACATTAGAAGGTCTTATGGTTATAGAATGGGAGAAATGTGCATCAAAACTCAACATTTTAAAAAGCACCAAGCTTACTGGTCAGAAAGTGACTGAAGGAACCTGAGACTTTGGGCCTTGATCACCTTTCAGGTCTGGAACTGAACTCACTCCTGGGATTCAACTTTCAGCCAAGAGCAATAGATAGGTGGATAGGGTGGGGGTGGGGGCGAAGCGAAGAGCAGTAGATGCATAGATGTGGTGGGGGTAGGGGTGAAGCCAAGAGCAGTAGATATGTAGATGGGGTGGGGCAAAGCCAAGAGCAATAGATATGTAGATGATGTGGGGGTGGGGGCAACAGCATGAGTGAGATATGCACACCTTGGAATGGTCAACCCTTTAAGATCTAAAAGGAAGCATTTACCTAAGGACAAAATTCAGAAAGGTTGGAAATAAAATCTGGAATGGAAACAAGAAACACATGGGGGAAGAGGGCTACCGCCATGCATTGAGGGGATGGCATGAAACGAAATGAAAGGAAATGTATGATTTGTTGAATATAAAACTGATCATCTGCTCTTTAAACTTTTCACAATAAAAAGTTAAAAACCATAATGGACTTTTTCCCATGACGTTTTAGAAAATATAGATCTATAACCCCCCCAGACTCACTGTCTTTGAATCAATTCTGACTCATAGTGATGCTCTATAGGGTTTCTAATGCTGTAAATCTTTAGGGGAACAGAAAATCCTTATCTTTCTCCCAATGAGTGGATGGTAGGTTTGAATCACTGACGTTGCGGTTAGCAGTGTTGATGCTATAGTACCACCAATGGTCCTTAGATATATTCGTATGAATCTGGCTTTCTTCTTATGCTTTGAAATTATTATTATCATTATTTGCCCCTGTTTCTGGGGGTTTCAAGGTATAAGGGAGTTTAGAAATACAACATATTTGGGATGAATGTTCATTATTGCTATTTGTTTGAAAAGTTTTAAATTCATATTCCTTTTTGTTTACATATTCTTCCCACTAGCTGATTTCTACTTTAATGGCAATTTTGCTGTATAATTTAAATTTTCTTTGATCTTTACAGCTGAATGGGTTGCTTTAATGAAAAATTGGAAATAATTACTGCTTCTCTTTGAGAAAACGTTCTTTATTTCACTCAAAGCTGTCATTTTTACTTGTAAGATAAGATTATTTTAAATGAAATGAAATTCTGTAAATCTGACTACACTAGGAAATACTGAAATGCAGTGAAGAGTAGAAACTTCCATTTTTGATTCAAATCAAAACATTGAGCATATATTTTATTAGCCTTGAAGACACTACAAAACTAAAACCAAAAAACTCCCCACTAAATTATTTCTTTTCCCATTTAGTCATTTAATCAGTAACACAACATAAAGGAATGAAATTATGTTAATAAAAATAAATCAATATATAATTTAAAAAATCACTGTACTTGTCTATAGGCTCTATTGTAGTAACCTGTTACCATAAAGGAGCTCTGGTAGCATAGTGGTTACGAATTGGGCTGTTAACCTCACAGTCAGGAGTTCAAAACTACCAGTTGTTCTGTGGGAGAAAGATGAGGTTTTCTGCTTCTGTAGGGATTTATAGCCTAGGAAACCCTATACAGGGTCACTATGAGTCAGAATCGACTCCACGGCACATACCAACAACAACAAGTTCCATAAGTTATTTTATGATTATGCCAAAATGGTTAGTTTTCTAGATTTTTATTTGTCTGTTCTTCTTGGGTCAAAAATCAATGTTTATGGAAGCAACAATCAAGAAATCACATGAGGCAATAAATCTGCTACATAAAAACCTGTTTAAAAAATTAAAAATTAAAGATGTTACTTTGATGAGTAAGATCCATTGGTCCCAAACTATGGTTGTTTCAGTCCCCTTATGTGTGTGCAAAACTTGGCCAGCGAATGAAGAAGGCAGAAGAAGAACTGATGCATTTGAATTGTGGTATTGGCAAGGACTATTGATTATGCCATGGTCTGCAAGAGATCAAACAAACCAAATTTAGAAGAAACAGCACTGAAATGCTCCTTAGAAATGAGAATGGGGAGACTTGTGCTGCTTATTTTAGAAACATCATCAGGTAACATCAATTCCTGTAAAAGGACGTTATGTTTGGTGATGCAGAAGGTCAGCAGAAATGAGAGAAACGCTCACTGAGACGAATTGGCACAGTAATCACAATCATGGACACAAACATACCATTGATCGTGAAAATGACACAGAACCAGGCAAAGTTCCCCTGTGTTTGTTATTCATAAGATCACCATGAGCCAGAGCCGATTTAATGGTAACTAGCAACAACAGCGTAGTGGTTACAAATCGGGCTGCGAACCTTAAGGTCAGCGGTTCGAAACTACCAGCCGCTCCGCGGGAGAAACATGAGGCTTTCTACTCCCGTAAAGATTTACAACCTCGGAAACCCTGTACAGGGTCGCTATGGGTCGGAATCGACTCGACGGCACTTAATAACAATAAGCTACAACAGCATTTAATTTTTGAATTGTTTATAGCTCATGTCCTGACTAGCAGCTGTAAGGAAATGCTGAGGGACTTGAAAATACAATGTGGAGAAAACGGATTCAATTTGTTGGTAACGTTTCTCTTTTACAGGCTTAGAAAATGTTAGACTATGCTATTATTGAGATGAGTCGATTGAAACATGCTTAGATGAGTCAACTAAAGCATGTTTTTTAGTTTTGGAACTTTCAGTTAAGAATAGATTTTTTTTTAGAAAACTTTTTGTGATTTTTGAAAGTTTATATGTCAAAGTGGGTTTCCATATAACAATTTATACATTCATCTATCCTTGTTTTGTAATGTGGTGGCTTGCATGATACTCTGATGCTGGAAACTATACACCAATGGTATTTCAAATACCAGCAGGGTCACACGTGAGGAGGTTTCAGACTAAGAATAATAGTCTCCGAAGAAGGGATAGGTGGTCCACTTCTGAGGGTTTGTTATTGTTAAGTGCCGCCGAGTTGGTTCTGACCCATAGCGACCTTGTACAGAGTTTCTGAGGCAGTAAATCTTTAAGGGAGCAGAAAGCCTTATCTTTCTGGTGCAGAGCACTGCTGGTAGTTTTGAACTGCTGACCTTAAGGTTCATAGCACACTTCGTAACCACTATGCTACCAGAGCTCCTCTCTGAGGGGTTAGCCACCAAAAGCCTTATGAATAGCAGCTGGAGATTGCATGATAGAATTTTGCAAGACCAACAGCGTATTCTTTGAGAATACTTTTTTCCCCCCAACAGTGTAACAGTGACTATACATGTGGACCTCACTATATGGAATACACAGGAACCAAATTGACTACATCAGTGGGAACAGGTGATGGAAAAGCTTTATAGCATTAGCCAAAACATGTCCATAGGCCCATTGTGGAACAGACCATCAATTGTTCAGATGCACAGTAAAGTTGAATGTGAAGACAGTTAAAACAATTCCATAAGAATCATAATATGGCCTTTAGTAAATCCCACCTGAATTTAGAGACCATCACAAGAAAATATTTGACTCATGGAATACTAATGACCAAACACCAGATGAGTTGTGGAATGACATGAAGAGCATCATACATGAGGAAAGCAAAAGATCATTGAAGAGGCAAGGAATAAGGAAAAGACCATAATAAACGCCAGAATAGACTCTGAAACTTGCTTTTGAACATAGCTAAAACAAATAGAAGAAATGATGAAGTAAAAAAGCTAAATGAGATATTTCACAGGACAGCTCAAGAAGACAAAGTATAGTATTACAATGTCATGTGTAAAGACTTAGAGTTACAATACCAAGAGAGAAGAGCAGGCTAATTTGCTTTTCAAGCTCAAAGAAGAGCTAAAGAAAAAACTTAGTACTTGAGTTGCAATATTGAAGGATTCTATGGGCCAAATATTGATGCAAGAAGCCTCAAAAGAAGATGGTAGGAATACACAGAGTCACTATACCCAAAATAATTGGTTGACATTCAGCCATTTCAGGAGGTAGCATAAGATCAAGAATCTATGGTATTGGGAGCGATTATTTCTCCAGTCTAGGAGCGGAGGTCTCTAGGACCATCAACGGAGAAGAGCCGAGAGCGGGACCCTATCCAGAGAACCAGAGATGCCTGAGATCGAGACAGAGATGATGACGTGGAGTGATGAAGCGACTGGGGACTTTGGACCCAGAGAGGGAGAGGGACTGTGGGCCGAAGACTGGGGGGGGGAGGGGGGAGTGTAGGGGGTGGGTTTCTAGGATATACCCTTTGGTCAGTTGATGATGCATGAAGGGGATTGGAAACATGGCAATGAAATGATATACGATAGAATGAATGTAAAACTAAATTATATGATAGTAAACATGTAAACTATCATATAATTCACAATAAAACATTAAAAAAAAAATCTATGGTATTGAAGGAAGAAGTCAGGCACTGGTGATAAACAAGGCTCCAGAAGTTGGCAGAATACCAACTGAAATGTTTCAGCACATCAATACAATGCTGAAAACACTTACTTGTATATACCAGGAAATTTGGAAGACAACTATTTGGCCAACCAACTGGAAAAGATCCATATTTGTGCCCATTCCAAAGAAAGGTGACCCTACAGAAAGCAGAAATCATTGTAAACCCTCATTTATATTACATGTAAGCAAAATTTTTCTGAAGAACTTGTCATAATGCCCCTTAGAAGCCAGAATAGTGAGATTTCATTCCAGATACTTTAGGCAGTTTTTCAGGAGGGACCAGTCCCTGGAGAAGAATATCAGACTTGGTAAAGTACAGTAGACTCCTTGACACATAACAACAACAGCAGCAGCAGCAGCAGCAGCACATTTTGTTTTGTGACATATCTTGTGATTCCCTTAATGTAACAGCAGTCTCCCCACTTTTTCCCTGTGTTAACAATGTCCGTTTGTCCTTCTTTCCTATCTTTTCCTGCCTTCTGAGTTGTTCTTTTTTTTTTAAATGTTTTATTGTGAATTGTGTGATAGTCTGCATGGGAGAACATTAGCTTTACATTCATTCCATCATCTATCATTTCGTTGGCATAGTTATCATCCCGTCCATGCATCCTCACCCAACCAAGGGGTGTACCCTGTAAGCCTGCACACACCGCCCCCCCCCCCCCACCCAGTCCTCAGCCCCTTTCCATCTCCTGATCCCAAGTACCCAGTCACACCATCTCTTGACGTCGTCTTCTCTGCCTCCATCTCAGGCCTCACTGATTCTCTGGGTCAGATCCCGCTCTCCGCTCTTCTCCATTGATGGTCCCAGGGTCCTCCGCTTCTAGACTGAAAAGTTAATCACTCCCTTCCTTGCTACAAAATGTCCACCTTTAGATTTCCAACCCTTACAATCCGTCCCGATAACAATTATTCACCATTGCATCACAAGAGACCCATCTGTATTTCATTTCATCAGCCCTTCCTGGACAGGCTGGATACTATTCACGGGAGACTCTACCTTCCTCCACGCCCTTTAGATCTAGGTTCCCTCTTGAAAGCTTGTAAGCCAGTCACTTCTTACCTTTGTATCCCTCCACCCATTTTGGGTAGCCAAGGTCCAAGTTGCCTGTCCCTGTGTACTCTGTCAGTGGAGGGGGTGGGAATAGTTCTTGCAGCAGGGATTTGTTCCTGCCTTCTGAGTTTTATCCCTGGGCAATGCTATCCATTGTATCTCTTACGGATGATTGTTCTAAGGAGTGTATAACTCCTTGGTGGTGGTGTTCACCTTGTACGCCTTTCTATTGTTTGGTTGAAAATTGTGCCATGGAACTGAGTTCAGTTCCAGGCTTGGTATTTTTTTTTTATTATTGTTACTATTTTGAATTTTGTGTTACCTTTTTCTTACACTCTATTCAGTACTCACTATTGTGATCCCTTTCAGAGCCGTTAGCAGTGGTAACGATATCATTTAGTTGTTAAGGTGGAGGCTAAGGCTCATGCTTTTCTTTTGCCCTTTGGAATCGGTGTTGTCTTGTATCTTTGACTTTCTTCACTCTTATTTGCTCAACTTGGGAGGGACTAATAGTTGCATGTCAGTTGACTCCTCACAGCTTTTATATTGCTGTGTCTAGTCACTTAACAGCTGCCTCCTGGTGAGTGTGATAGAGAATGTGAGTGGGTGTGCAGTTCTCAGTTCACTATTTGCATAATAGGGTTAAGGGTGGGTTTGACTATTCTGACTGCTGTTTATCAATAATCAGATGGTATAGGAGCAAAGAGTAATCCTCACCCAGTAAGTAGGATTGAAGTATGCCTGGGTGTGACTGGGCTATCTGGGCATGGTTGCTGTCTCTCACAGAGTGGAACAAGGAAAAACAAACAAATAAAAAGCAAGAGAAAAAACTAAACAAACAGCAGCAAAAAAGAAATTAATAAAGAAAAAAAAATAAGCCAAGGGGAATCAAGCAAACATAAACAAGAAAAAGAATGCATTAATGAAAAAAAATTTTTTTTAAGGAAAAGTAAAACGGAAATAGGAACTAAAGGAAGAAAGTGGGCTAACTGTTGTTACAGGGAGGGGATTACAATTAGTGAGATGAAACAAAGTGTGTGATTTGTTAAAAGTAAAACTGATGATTTCTGTAAACCTTCACTCAATTTGCAATAAGGACCTAGTCTTGTATGGTGTAGGTGTGCTGGTCTAATTAGGCAGAGTTTAAGCTCCTCCAGACTAGGGGTAGGTATACCCAGTGAGGTTAAATTCCAGGCAGAGCAGGGGCTTGTACAGGGCAGGAGTGTGACCAGCCAATGGGTGAGTCACGTTGGGGATTGGTCACACTTTTGGTCACCATGGGAAGTGTGGTCACAGGGGAAGATCTAGCCTTTGTCATTGGTAGCCACTGGAGTGCATTTGTCTTGTCAGGCCACTGTTTTGATGTAACACTGCTTGCAAAAAAGTTCAGAATGGTCAGTCCAACTTAGACCAGCTGATGGTTTACCCATTTGTCTCCTTCCTCACTGTTTTTGTTCACTTTCTTCTCCTAGTCAATATTTAATCCATTTCTGTATCCTTTCCTCCGAAGCTTAAGGTTCCAGTGTGATCCTTCGTATCTGTTTCATTTGGTCTCTCATTTCTTTGTTGAAGAGGGTCTGTGCAACTTATCTGCCTAGGTTGTCAACATACCTGCAGTGCCTACTCACAAGCTTTTAAGACCCTAGTCACGTCTTCATATGAGCTCAAGTTGTCGGTTTTCTCCAAGACATTGGGTTATCATATTTATATTTAATTGATACTTGTATACTGGTTCTCATGCATTCACCACCTGTCTCATGGTCGTGGTAGAGGCTGGAACTGTGAATTCAATTTTCTGTTCACTGTTTGTGTAACATAGTTCAGAAGCAGCAGTGCCCAATCCTAGACTGAATAGAGGCTGCATAGGAATGGGTGCCGCTGGCTCCTGGGCTTATGAAAGAAGGATCTTGCCATGCCCCGAGCTCCTAGGAGGAGAAGGGAACAAGGGAGAGGTGTACCCCACTTGCTGCCAACCTCCAACTACATCGTGTGCCTGCAGACCACTGTCTCAATAGCCACTTCTAAAAGCTCAAGATGGTGTGCTCCAAGTCAGATTTTTTGTTTTTCCTCACTGTTCCAATTCCACTTCTTTTTCCAGTAATCTCTAGATCCACCTCTTTGTCTTATCATCTGAAGCTCAAGGTTCCAGTATCATTATCTGTATTAATTTACTTGGTCTCCTTTGTCTCAATTGCAGAGGGTCAGCTCAGTGCATCTGCCTAGTCTGCCATCTTGCCCTGGAAGTCCAAGTGGTTGAATTTTTAAATGTTTAGTCATACTAATGGTTCTTTGTAAACATAAAGCAACATTCCTGTACCTAGTAATATACACATTGAAATGATCTCATTTTCCTTTGTAGAGAGAGCAAATAAACTCTAGTTTGATATATACACATGACTAGAAGTATTATAAATTAACCATACTCACCTGTTGGTTAGTCAAACCATTCAAGCTTTTGCAAGTGCTTAGTTATTATTATTATTTCCATAAATAGAATTACCGCTAGAATAGCTGATTAACTGGTAAAAATGATAGTATAAGCAAGAAAAGTAACAAATCACCCATTGTAATAGAAAATATTATGGCTTGTAATATATTTATTAATTTGTTTATTCAATAAACTTTTAGAAAGCACCTGCAATGAAGAATGGAGGCCACTGTTCTTGGCAGTTTCAGAAGCAACACTATATAAGGGGGAATATGCTATGCTATCTGAATAGTAGGTAGAAAATGTAAGGAAAATCGAAAGGAGGGAGGTTATTTTCAGTTGCAGGAGGTTGAATCATTCATAAAAGATGTGAAATTTGAGCTGAGCCTTAACAGGTGATTTGATGGTCAAATATTCTTTCCCAGGATTCCATTCCCTTTTTTTTTTTTTTTTTTTTTCCTATAATAGCTTTAGATTTTTTGAGGAATTTAGTTTCTCCCCAACTCTTGGTCCTTGTGGTCTGAGTGGCTCTCTACCTTCTACTGAAAGGATGACTCATGTAGTTCAAACCTGGGCCTTTCAGTGTTTTGCATCAGCTTGATTGTGATGGGCTCCAGGGTAACCCATCACTTAGTAACACATCAGTGATCTGATCAGAGTGAAGGCAGGAGTTTTTCAGAAGTGATTGGAAAAGGATGTCTGCCTTTCTGCTGGATTATGAAGGTGTGAGGATGTAGTTGTTATAGAATTTAGACTTAGAGGGAGAGTAACTAAATGCAGGGGAGTTTGTCTGATCCCTTGCATCAAGTTCACCTGAAGCCTAAAATACTTCTGGATTTTTAAAATTATATGAGTTAAATAAATTCCTTTTCTAATTTTGCCATTCTGGGATGGATATCTGTCTCTTGCAACCAAAAAAAAAGCTAATGCATTTAGGTAGAATTTAAACAGGAAACAATGTGGTGGGGAGAATCCAACCTAGGAGAACAGACTGAAAGCAAAAGTACTAACTGTATACAATGCAAGTCCTGGTGAAGGAAAGATGTGTTTGTTTTAGGTGCTGCAGAGTTGGTTCTGATTAGTAGCAAGCCTTCGTACTTCTGAACAAAACACTACTTGGTCCTGTGCCATCCTCACAATTCTTGTGGGTTCCACTGTTGCTGCCACTATGTCAGTGCATCTTTTGGGGAGTCTTCCTCTTTTTTGCGGACCCTTCATTTTACCAAGCATGTCCTTCTCCAGGGACTGGTTCCTCCTGATAACATATCTGAAATATAAGAGATGAAGTCTCACTATCCTGACTTCTAAGGAGCATTCTAACTGCACTTCTTCTAAGACAGGTATGTTTGTTCTTCTGGAAGTTCATGGTACTTTTAATATTTTTCTTCAATATCATAATTCAAATGCATCTATTTTTCTCTGGTCTTCCTTATTCCTTACTTCTTTCCCATGATGAGATCTAATGTAACGTAATCGACTCTAAGATGAGATCTGCTATGAGCAGACAATCAATTGAAGGGAAGCTTCCTCAAGAGTGTGACCTACTTTCAATATAGTGAACACTCAGACAAGGCTTGTTTGCTCTCTGCTGGGTCTGGATTTTGCATCTGGCTTGTCCTCCAACCTCTGGTTCTTTGGACTTGAGCCAGTGGCCTGCTCTACTACATGCCGAGCCTGGCAGTTATCAGCTGCCTGCTTTCTTACCTGACAAACCTGACCATCTGACCTCAGTTCATCAACTGTAAAGTTATGTAAGTCAAAAGGTTCCATTCTGACATCTGAGCCATGGACTTGGAATTTTCCCACTCTGGTGTGGCGCTGTGGGTTAATGCACCAGACTGCAAAGCTGTTTGAACAGCAAGGTCGGTGGTTCAAGCTCACCAGCTTCTCCTTGGAAACCCTATGCAGGGTCACTATGGGTCAGAACCAATTTGACAGCACTTAACAACAGCAACAGCTGTGTAAGTCATTTCCTTGATCTAAACCTCTCTTTATATCTGTATCTATATTGTGTGTTATTTAGTGCTGTTGAGTTGGTTCTGACTCAGTGACCCCATATAGGGTTTTCAAGTGGTTGATGGACTTGAACCACCGGCCTTATGGTTCAAACCAACTTTTCAGTCCACTGCTTATTCTACAGTGCCACACTAGGACTCCTATATCTTATATATACACATATGTATATATCTATATCATCTATATCGATTTCTATATATATAACCTTCACTGATTTTGTTTCTTTTGAGAACACATACTAAGACAGTCCAACATTCAAAAGCTTCTATGACTGAATCCCAACAAATACGTCTAGACATTTCTTCTAGTCACCTTCATGTACCCTAAAAGTTCACTCATTTGTGTTATCCATCTTCCTTTCCTTATTCATGGATAGCACAAATGAGTGAACTTTTAGGGTACATGAAGAAGTCTAGAAGAGATATCTCAGAATATTTGTTGTGATTTAATCATGGAAGCCTCTGAACATTAGTCTGCCTTAGTATGGGTTCTCTAGAGAAACAAAATCAGTGAAATTCATAATATGTTATTGTTATTAAACACCTTGGAGTTGGTTTGGACTCATAAGACCTTGTATAGGGTTTCCAAGGGTTTAAATCTTTGTGGGAGTAGAAAATTTTGGTGAGCCACTCTCTCAAAGAGTGGCTGGTGGGTTGAACAACCTATCCGTGGTTTATGGTCCAGTGCTTTTTATATATATAAAGAGAGGTTCGTATCCTGGAAATGGCTCACACAGTTGCAGAAGTGGGCAAGTCCCAAGTTTTGGGTCAGATGTCAGGCTAGAGGCTTCTGTAGCTTTTTCAGGGAGGATGAACCAAGCTTGGCAGGTCAGACAGCAGGCACACAGGCCAGTCTGAAGGTAAGAAGGCAGGCTGCTGGCAAGTCCCAAGATTGGCATTTAATAGAGCAGGCCATTGGCTCAAATCCAAAGATTTTGAGGTTAGAGGATGAGCCAGATGCAAGATTCAGACCCAGAAGAAAATAAACAAGCCTTGCCTGACTGTCCAGTATATTGGAAGCAGGCCACACCTTTGAGGAAGCTTCCCTTCAATTAATTGGATGTTCAGAGCAAACCTCATCATAGATTTGATTGTTGTTGTTAAGTGCCGTCGAGTCGATTCTGACCCATAGCAACCCTGTACAGGGTTTCCGAGGCTGTAAACCTTTATGGGAGCAGAAAGCCTCATCTTTCTCCCACAGAACAGCTGGTAGTTTTGAACTACTGACCTTGTGGTTTGCATCCTGATTTGATTACATTATATTATATCTTATCATGGGTGGTAACCACATCACAATTGCTAAACCAATGAGAACCCTCGCTCAGTGAAGTTGACACAAAACCTTAATTAACTATTTACATAGGCCAAGACTTTTGGTTAGAAGCAATAGAGAAAATAGAATCTTCTGAGATGAATCAAAGTATCAGAGCTTCGTGGAGAATGTTGGCTGGAGTAGGAATGGAATGGGCAGAATAGTTAGTTGTTGATATAAGACATGGAATGTTTACAACAAGAATGTTGTTTGTGGCAGTCACGAAGATCCAGAATAGATTTGTAACCCAGATTTGGTTTGAATGTTACGACAGACGATGCCATTCACATGTACCAAAACTGTAATGAGGATTTCTGGGCAGAGTAGAACAGGTCTTAAGCAGGTTCAAAAGTGACTTGAGAAAGCAGGGAAAGGAGACTTTATGGCCTTTATGGTGGGTTGGGGAGAGGGTGCCTGTGTGTGGTTTGAAATTCCTGCCAACAGCAACTTTCTTATCAGGTTTCCCAGATGTGAGGCCGATAGGGAAGAGGAAGATATGAAGCCTAAAAGTTGTCAAACATAAAAAAATGAAGCCAGATTCCTTATCACAGTTATGAACTTGAGTTGTGGTAAAGGAAGAGAGAAGAGAACGGATGAAAAAGTTTCAGCAGTGTAATGGAGAATTCACTTACAGAGACAATGAGTTTAAGGAAGAGGAAGGAATCAGAGAAGTTGGTTTGTGATTAAAAGGACAAACCAAATTAAACCCATTGCCTTTGCCATGTAAGCTACCTGGTAAGACAGAATAGAATTTCCCCATAGTGTTTCCAAGTCTATAAATCTTTCTGAAATCAGACGGCTACAACTTTCTCCTACAGAGGGGCTAGTGGGATTGAACTGCTGGTCTTTCATTTCCTATGCCAACACATAAGCACTGTGCCACAAGGGATCCTTGACTGAAAAGAGATGTTGCCATTAATTTAAATAGGAAAATTAACCAACTATATGAAAGTATGGATAAAACTGTGTGTCATGTTATGAATGAAGGGGGTATGGGACATCCTTGTTGATATGCCTTATGGTTAGGATTGTGAGAAAGAAGTCGGATTAAAACACACTTTGAAATTTTCCTCATAGATGTGGTTGTTGTTGTTGTTGTTGAGTGCTGACAAGTTGGTTCCAACTCATAGTGACCCCGTATAAGTTTTCTGAGGTTGTAAATTTCTACAGGAGCAGAAAGCCTCATCTTTCTCCTGAGGAGCGGTTGGTGGGCTCAAACCACTGACCTTGTGGTTCACAGCACAGTGCTTATCCTACAGAGTGACTGAGCCTCCCCCTAGAAGTGGTAGAGGCAAAAATAGGTGTGGTAGAATTTGATAAAATTGCCAAAGGGGAGAGGTAGGAGTAGTGAAGACAAAATTTGGAGAGGCTGCATAGAATAAAAGTCACTTACTTAAGTGGGCACAGAGAGAAGATGGAGAAAAAAGATGCAGTTTGGGAGAAAGTGATAGAGAATGCTTCCTTGGAAAGGAATAAATATGTTCAAATACCGAAAGGAAAGGAAAAGAAGGACCCAAACCAGTTGCCATTGATTTGATTCTGATTCATGACAGCCCAGTGTGTTTCAGATATGACAACCCGGTGTGTACAAGTGTTCACCATAGTGTTTCCAGTGATTGAATTTTTGGAAGTAGATCACCAAGCCTTTCTTCCATAGTGTCTCTTTGTGGACTGTAACTGCTAATCTTTTGGTTAATGTTGTTGTTGGTATGTGCCATGGAGTTGGTTCCGACTCATAGCAACCATGTACAGGGTTTCCGAGGCTGTAAATCTTTACGGAAGCAGAAAGCCTCATTTTTTCTCCCATGGAACTGCTGGTTGTTTTGAACTGCTGACCTTGAGGTTGACAACCTGATTTGTAACCACTATGCTACCAGTGGAAAGTGCTAAGTAGAGAAAACAAAGGGATGGGAATTAGAACTAATAGATCACTGCTGAGACAGTAGATACTTTTGAATGAAGCAGTGCAGTGGATTTATAAAGAGGAGAAGAAATGATTGGTTCTCTTGTACATAAGGTCACTATGAGTTGGAATAGACTCAATGGCATCTCACAACAACAGATAACTCTTCAGGAATTTTGTTAGAAAAGGGAGGTGAACATTACAATAATTAAAATGAAAACAATTTTTTTTCCCCTTAAATAATGGGCAGACTTGAACAGGTTTTGCAGATTGTGAGAAAGTGGATTCAGACCTGGAAGAACAAAAAACAAAAATCTATAGAAATGAGAAAGAAGGTCATTTAAATGAAGCCAATAATAATAATTATAATTATAATTATAATGAAGTAGCGTGATAGGAAGGAATAGAGAGTGTTTCCTTGATAAGGAATGTTGTTGTTCTTAAGTACTGTCGAGTTGGTTCTAACCCATAGCGACACTGTACAGAGTTTCTGAGGAGCGGCTTGTGAGCTTGAACCACTGACCTTGAGGTTCAAACTGACTTTGCAGTACAGCTCATTAATCCACAGCACCACAATATGTTCACATACTGAAAGAAAAGACATTTCTTTAATCTCATTTAAGTGAAGTAAAAAATGAACAAAAATGTTGATATGGTCTTAAGAGGGTGGAGTTGGTTTTGTAAAGGAGTAGAGATATTTCTTTTAAAATAGATGTTTGAAGGGAATGTAGGTAGACGATGGAAGGATATGTGTGTCTGTTAAGTAGGAATCCTGGTATGAAGACAGAGGTAAGGCTAAGAGTCTAAGGTCAGCAGAAGGAACTTGAACAGCAACTTTGGGAAAGATCATAATAAATGAATAAAAGAGAGCCAGGCAAGCAGAGTACCACATTAAGAGTTTTTATTGTTAAGTGCTGTCGAGTCAGTTCCAACTCATAGTGACCCTGTACAGGATTTCTGAAGAGCCGCTGGTGAGTTCGTTCCACTGACTCTGTGGTTCAAACCGACCTTTCTGTCCAATCCATTATCCTGCAGCGCCACACCAGGACTCCGTGTTAAGGGTAAATAGTAGCTTCTTCTGATCTTCTCAAAGAGCAATTAAGAAGAATCAGAATTATAGGGTCTGCCTAGGGTTAGGAATTCACAACATGAGTGTATAGGACAAATGAGCAAGGGAGCTGATGCTGACAGTGAAAGGAAGAGTGAAAGGGAGAAGAGTTCAGGAAGGGCAGGCTGGAAGGAAACAGAGGAAGCCAGATACAAGTAAAAGAGGTTGGGTCCTTATAACTATGGGAACATGACAGTTGAAACAAGGAGGCCCAAGAACTTCATAATCTGAGACTTGTAGAAACTGAAGTGTTTCAGAGTACTGATTCAGCCCTATTCTGTGTTAGTTGTAAGCGGAATGAGAACAAATACTATCAAGGTTCAAACTGTTGAAAAACTGTGAGGCATCACTGACTTTGTTGATAGAAACAGAAGGAACAGTTGTGAGCAAGGTGGCCAGATACCAGATAACAGGGTCCCAACTGCTGGCTACTATGATGAGCCCGCAGAGGATTAAAACTCAACTTGAATCAGATTCAAGCAAAACAGGAGTTTGTATCTAGGGAGGGTTTAAATCTAGGGAGCTGATGAACATGTACTATAGAAACAAGACCAGCTGAAAATGGCTGGATATGGGATGGAATATAGAGAAGGACTCACTCGGCTGGATCTGGCTGTTGGAGGATTGTACACAGTATATGAAGACCAGAAGTCCAAATGGAAGACATGGAGATCTTGGTTTGAGCTACTAAATTCTAGATACTTGAAGTTGCAAGAGTGGGTGTGGAGATGGAGCAAAGGACATCAAAGATGGGTCATTGATTGGCAGACCTCTGCAAACTTGTTTGCAAGGTTCATTCCAACAACATTTACTATTTACTTATTACTGCAGTGATTGTGTTGTTAAGTGCCTTTGAGTCCATTCTGACTCATAGAGACTCTGATCGGGTTTCTAAGTTTTGTGGGAGCAGAAAGCCTCATCTTTCTACTGAGGAGCAGCTGACAAGCTTGAACCATTGACTTTGTGGTTCAAAGTCCAGTGTTTATTAGTTCCACTATAGTGATAGCATCAATAGTAATGAATACTATTGAGATGGTTATGAGATTTTTGTTGCTTTCCATAAACTATATATCATTGCTTCATTTAATCTTCCTTGCAGTCCTAATTCCTAACCCATTTTATAGAAAAGGAAGCTATGATTTAAAGAAACCAAGCAATCTACTGATGGCCAACCAGTCAAAGTGAACCAGTTCTACATAATTCCAAGCAAATGCTCTTAATCATCAGATTACTTTGCTTTGCACATGTTAAGTTGCAAGGAAACAGTGATGAATAAGATCATTTCTGTTTTAGAGAAATTCATGAGGGTTGACTCTCTTCACATTAATCATTGATTCCAGCATGTTTAGAAATATTCTGAAAAATACTTGCTTTGATATGATTAGTCTTTTTAATTTTTATTCCTTAACTAATGGCATTCTAAAATATCCCTTTTGTCTCTGGTGTTTGAAAATCCAATTCACTCTACAGACTGACTATAAACGCAAATAAGAACATTGATTTCCTCATCCCATCACCTCTAGAGAACAATTCATAAAGCACGGAAGTTCTAACTAGTCAATCAATAGTCACTACTTAAATCAGAGACTCAGAGAGTCGTATGTTATTAAAAAGTGTTCATTTGAAGATGATGTTAAATGAAAATAAAGGAACTGCTCCAACCCACGATCCATATTCTGCTTCAGAAAATAGTCTGGAGGAAAGAGTCTGCTTAACCATATTTAGTGTTTTCCCTTGTTTTGGCTCCTGCCTTAGGAGAAATAGGAAAATACAATTTCCCAAAAGCCACTTAACTATTATTAAGCAATTTGTGGAAACCAGGCAAAGCAGAGCTATTGACAAGGCTTTCCCTCCATTAGGCTTGTACAAACCAAAATTGGTATTCAGCTGTCTGTCTTATGTTGGCCTATATTTGACTACAGAGTAAATTTAAGTCTGTATGAAACAACCACTGCTTGGACCACGACAACCAGACTCATTAATTACTGGAAATGCTATTATCTTACTCATTCTGTAATCCTATTTCTGGAGTTACTTACGTAATTTCACCCGATGCAGAAAAGGAAACTTTGACCTGAATTGCATTAAAAATGGGCCTCTCACTAAATCAGGAAGAGAGATTTTTTTTTTTTCCTTCTTAATGAATCATAATTGGAAGGCTGCAATTGGTACAAGTGTGAATATGGATGTGGGAGAGGAAATAAGAATGCCATTCATTATTTCAAGTAATTCAAATATTTAAAATCATACTTTATCATTTCAAATTGGGGTTTCATTTGGACCATTATTCATGTTTCCTATTATTGAGTTCTTAAATTCAATGTGTTTTTAGTGCTATTAAGGATTTTTGAAACCTAGTTCTCATTCTAGATGAGAATCTCAAGGACACAGGAAGATGTGTTATTTCAAAAGTCTCACAGGGGTGCATTCCTACTTGTGCTTGGGTATGTGGTCTGGAATCTATGCCCTTCTACTGTCTTCTTCAGGAATGATTCTGAAAGATGGAGAGTTGACTTGGTAAGCAAGTCTTTGAAAACTGTATTCTTTTTCATCAATATGACATCTGTGGAAGAAGAGATCCACAAGCTTTTCCGTGGTCTACAGTGTTCTCTCTTTGGTTCAAAGAAATTTCCTTTAGATGCACAAAAAAAATTGTGTTGCATCTTGCTTTCTGTATTTTGAAAGAGCAAAAGGAATAGGAGCTGTTTAATTGCAAGACTGAATTTAATATGTACTTAGAAGCAATGCCTATGTTTATACTTAAAATACAGTGCTTTACTGCTTTGACAAAATTCAGCCTCAACATTGACAGACTAGATGTAAGTTCTCATAATGTATGAGGAAGAGACTTCAAAGAACTTTCTGGATTGAACACTTCTCTGGCCAACTATTATTGTTAGGTGCTGTTGAGTCAGTTCTGACCCTATGTATAATACAATATATGCCATCCTCACAATTGTTTCTATATCTTAGCCCATTGCTGCTGCCACTATGTCAATTTACTTCATTGAGAGTCTTCCGCTTTTTTGCTGACTGTCTACTTAAACAAGCATGGTGTCTCATCATCTTTGCTTATACAATTCCAAGGAGCCTTCTGGCTGTACTTCTTCTAAAAAAGATTTGTTCGTTCTTATAGCAATCTATGGAATATTCATTATTTTTCACCAACAGTGTAATTCAGAAGCGTTGATTTTTCTCCCATCTTTCTTATTCACGTCCAACTTTTACATATATGCATATATGAAGTGATTGAAAATATCATGGCTCAGGTAAGGCACACCTTAGTCCTCAAAGTGACATCTTTATTTTTTAATACTTTAAAGAGGTCTTTTGCAGCAGATTTTCTCAATGCAATACATCATTTGATTCCTCAATGGCTGTTTTCATGGAGATTAATTGTAGATCCAAGTAAAAGGAAATCCTTGATAACTTCAGTCTTTTCTGTTTATTGTTACCAAAAGGTCAATTTGAACCCCAAGGATGGTGATTCAAACTCACCAGCTGCTCTTTGGAATCCCTATATCGCGTCCTATGAGTCAGGACCGACTGGATATCACTTAACAACATTATTGGCCCAGTTTTGAGGATTTTGTGTTCTTTGTCTTGAGGTGTCATCCATAAAAAGACTAGTGTTTTATCTTTATCAGTAAGTTCTTCAAGTCCTCTTCTCTTTCAGCAAGCAAGCTTATATCATCTGCATATCGCAGACTGTTAATGAGTCTTCCTTCAGTGTGATGCTACATTCTTCTTTGTATAGTCCAACTTCTCAGGTTATTTGCTCAGCGTGCAGATTCAAGAAGCATGGTGAAATAATACAATCCTGATGTACACATTTCCTGATTTCAAAACACTCAGTATTTCTTTGTTCTATTAAACCTATCACTTCTGTGGCTATGCTCTGCATGAACACAATTTTGTGTATTCTGGAATTTCCACTCTTTGAAATGTTATCCATAATTTGTCATAATCTATGTTCCTACTTAGTTAATAAAATACAGATAAACATCTTTCTGGTGTTCTCTGAGTTCGGTCAAGATCCATCTGATGTCAACAATGATAATCTTCATTTAAAGTCCTCTTGTGAATCTGGCTTGAATTTCTGTCAGTTCCCTATTGATATACTGTTGCAACCAATTTTGAATTATTTTCAGCAAAATTTTACTTGTGTGTGATATTGAACATTCCATCACCTTTCTTTGGATGGGCACAAATGTGGAGCTCTTCTGATGGATTGACTAGGCAACAAACAGTCTTCTAAATTTTTATGCACAAAATGTGTGAGTGCTTCTAGCAATGCATCTGTTTGTTGAAACTTCTCAGTTGTTATTCTGTCAGTTCCCAGACCATGTTTTTTGCAATGCTTTCATTGTAGCTTGGGCATGAAGACCTGGACTTTAAAATGTGAAGGATAATTCCTTTCTGGAATGCTAAGAAGTCCTTATGAATGTGCATACATACCTAGATAAGGTCAGACTGAGTATTTTGCTGCATAGCTCTAAACACCTAAGTAAGCATGGGACTAGTTTTCCTCGCTGGGGGAAATTTCTAAGTGGAAAGGCACCAAAGATAAGTTTTGCCAATTTAACAATTTTGCCTAGGGCTGAACCTGAGTATTACTATGAATAATAAGTGGGAAGAGCTTAAATTCCATTAGTAGAAAGACTCTAGCCAATAGTTGCTAGACCAAGAGGGGATGCTATTATAAATCATTATTATTTTATGTTCGGAAAATGAATCCACCGATGTTTACAGCAAGAGAAAAATGCAAGCCAGCTTTCACTTTTCCTCCTGAGGAAAGTGATGAACTGGTATGCATTTAGAAAGTGCTGAATGTCTTCTGAGTCTAACCAACTCACTCCCCTCCTAAACTGTCCATATGTGAATTTGGCACTTTTTGCCATTTTAATTTTTTTAAATTCAGCATTTACTGATCTTAAAAAGAACTGCAAGTTTAAAAATAATCTCACCTTCGTAAGAAACCTGTTGTAAGAAAAGGTGTGAACAAAATGCATTATGTTTATCTGATACATTGGAAGTGGCTTATTTTCCCTTTTCTCTTCTCTGCCACCCCGCCATTTTTTTGGGGTTCAGTGCAAATTAGTAGATAGTTGGCCAAACACCTTTTCAGAAAGGACCTGTAATTTATAACTTCTTTTTCTCCTTATCCAGATAGACACATATATACGTAGATAGGTAGGTAGGCACGCAGGTAGGTAGGTAGGTAGGTAGATAGATAGGTGGATAAATAGAGAAATAACCACTGTCTTCTTGGCTCTGACTCATGGAGAATTTGCGTACAACAGAATTAAGCATTGTCTGGTCCTATGCCATCCTCACTATCACTGGCATGTTCAAATCCATCATTGTAACTAGTTTACCAATCCATCTCATTGACGGTCTTCCTTGCCTAGTTGACTCTTTACTTCACCAAACATGATGTCCTCCTCCAGCAGTTTATCCCTGCTGCTGATGTATCCCAAACAAGCAAGGTGGACAGTATTCTGTACAGAGCCATAGATTTTCATTGGCTAATTTTCAGAAGCAGACTACAGACTCTTCCTAGTCTGTCTTAATCTGGAAGCTCCCTGATACCTGTCCACTATGGGTGACCCTTCTGGTACTTGAAATGCTGGTGGCATAACTTTTAGCATCATAGCCACACACATGCCACTACAGTATGGAAACTGATGAATGGGTGGTCCACCTATCATAATTTTGTTGTTGTTAACTGTTGTGACTCATAGCAACCCTGTATAGGGTTTCCTAGGAAGGACTGGTGGATTTGAACCATTGAGCTTGTAGTTAGCAGTCTAGTGCTTATTCTATAGCTCAAGAGGACTAAATTTTCAACTAATCACATGTAGAAAACAGGAAGGTTAGTCCTTTGCCATTTGTCATATGGGAACCCTGTAATGTAAGGGCTGTGTTTTTATTTTTATAGTTTTTGCTTCTTGGTACTTAATAGGTTTTGTTGTTGTTTTTGTTAAGTGCCACCAAGTCAGTTCCAACTCATAGTGACCTTGTTTAGGGTTTCCAAGGCAGCACATTTATGTAGGAGCAGAAAGCCTCATCTTTCTCCCATGGAGCAACTAGTAGATTTAAACTATAATCTACTGACCTAGTGGTTCTCGGTACAGTGCTTATCCTACAGAGCCACTGTGCTCCCCTTGTTGGTAGTACGTCCCTCTTAGTAAGTGGTGGTGGTGATGGTGGTGTTGATATGCCGTGGAGTCGGTTCTGACTCATAGTGACACTGTATAGGGTTTCCGAGGCTGTACATCTTTACGGGAGCAGAAAGCCTCATCTTTCTCCCACAGTACAGCTGGTAGTTTTGAACTGCTGACTTTGCAGTTAACAGTCCGACTTGTAACCACTATGCTACCAGAGCTCCTTTCTTAGTAGATGGTAGGTGCTTAATAGTTTCAAAATGAATAAATAGTTGATAATAAAGTTCTCAAAAACCTAAGATATAATAAATTCCTAAGAATGGGTGTACATTTTAGTATTATTTTGACATTCAATGGCTGTTGATGAAACAACAAATCAATCAGTAACGGATACAGAAAACTTGAGGTATATGTGAGCATGCATAAATAAGGTTGATCTGGGATCCATTTGCCAAAGTATGCAAAATTTGCAAACCAGAAAACATTTAATTGTCTCTAGATTTGCGTGGCCATTGTGAGGGAGGAAAGTCATGAGCTGATTTATTCTCTCCTCAGTCAATCAAGCTTTCCTGATAAAATTAGGACTGAGATCAAGATAGAAAGGAACATGTGTGAAGTTTTTTAATGTCCTAAATATTTTGGTAGTGTGTCCCTTTTTTCTTCTAAATAGCCTCACAATTTGTCTTTTTGTCACTTAGACCCTTCCCCAGTTGCATGCAATAGATGAATAATGTATAGTGTCATACATCGGGGATTCTCATAGCTAACCTCAGAGGTACACATTCAATGCAATGATTTGATGTTCTGTTTTTAAACATAACAGTGTCTAAGTGGGGGAAGATTCTTTAAATGGGTTTCTTAGAAGACAGTTTAAAGCAGTGGGAATGGAAGAAACCACCTCGTTTCATCATGTATGTTGAAAGTAAGATGTTAATGCTGAGAGTGTTGTCACTAGGCCAGAAAACCTGACTGAGAAAGGAGGATCTACTGGGAGAGCCATTGATTCTAGATGCAAACATCTGACAAGGTCAATACATTTTGTATATCTTGCGTGTACCCAGGGGCCAGATTCTGTTCTTATAAATTATCATGAGAATGTATCAAATAATTGAACATTTCATACTTTAACCTAAACCAAGTTGGTTGCCATCAAGTCTGACTCTTGCTGACCCCATGTGGGTCAGAATAGAACTGTGCTCTATAGGGTCTTATTAATGTTGTTTTGGGTTAGAGTCATCTAATGGGTTTTGATTCATAGCAATCCTGTATAGGGTTTCCAAGGAGTGGATTTAAACTGCCGACCTTATAGTTCAAACCATACTTTCAGTCCAATGTTTATCCTACAGTGCCACACCATAAATAGGCCACCGGATCTTTCTTTCGAGGTGTTTCTGGGTGGATTTGAGCTGCCAGTCCTTCAATTGGTAGCAGAGTGGTTAATTTTTATACCACTTAGGAGCTCCATGGAGTCCTAGTGTGGTGCTGTGGGCTAATGCATCAGACTGCAAAGTCTTTTGAACTGCAAGGTCGGTGTGGTTCTAGCTCACCAACTGCTCCTTGGAAACCCTATACAGGGTTGCTATGGGTCAGAATCGACTCAATGGCACTTAACAACATCAACAACAACAGGAGCTCCATACTCAAGAGAACCCAAAGCATGAAAGTTGTTGTTAAGTGCTGTAGAGTCAGTTCCAACTTGTAGTGACTCTGTATAGGGCTTCCAAGGAGTTACTGGTGAGTTTGAACCGCTAGCCTTGTGGTTCAAACTGACCTTGTGGTCCAGCGAATTAACCTACAGAGCCACACCAGGATTCCATAAAACATGGAAGAGAAGGAATTGTTCATTATGGCAGACTATTTAGCCAAGACCAGATGCTGAATTAGTTAAAAGAGATAGCATTCTGCAAGTGAAAAATGCAACTGTGGTATGTAATGTGAAGGCAAAATTTCCTTAGGAGAGAAACATTTATTCAACTGACTTCATCTGAGATCATCTAAAGCAGCCTGCCATTCTCTAGTCTGTTTGGAGGAGATGCCCATGCTTACTAGTCCACTAATACACAGATAAATAAAGACAAATAAAACTGTTCTGGCTTGAAGGCAACATTGAAAACAAAGCACAAATTTTGACCTAATTGAAATTTGACTGTTGCTGTTCCCTAAAGTAACTTCTTGGGGGTCACTCCTGAGGTACTGTATCTCTCCTCCTCTTTGCACAGGTTGGGGCTGGCCGAGCCTCCCTGGACTCTCACTTCCAGGCTTACTAATCTGTCACTCTCCAGGATGACTCTATTTCAAATGGGTTGTAGAGTGGCCAGGGAGGCAGCGGGGCCACCCACGGTGGCCTGATGTCCAGGCTTGACAATTTGTCGGCCAGTCACTGACCCTAAAGTCCTGTGTTCCTGGCTATTCGTAGAGAGAGCCAGAATGAGCTACATCTTTCTTTGTTCTAGTTCATATTGAAGTTATACTCTGCAAAACATGAGATGGTTGTGCAAAGACTGGGGAAAGAAGAAAGCTGGCTATTATGTGGATAGAGTTGTACTTTGATTAAAATAAAATAAAATAAAATAAAAT